>NC_092214.1:28665127-28914330 GCF_043381705.1 Parasteatoda tepidariorum | reverse complement strand
TATTTGATTAGTGCTGACATCTAGTTTAAAATAAACTAACTATCCACAATTACCTTAAAAATATCCTAGTACTATCATTATATATATATATATATATCACAAAATATTAGTAAAAAAGGTGTTTGCAATTTATTTGGTTGACAAATTTTTGTTATAATTTTCAGTAGGAAAAAATATATTTCAGAGGAAAGCGTTTATGTGCTTAAAGGTTGTGATTAAATAGTAAATCAAACTATGTTTGTTGAAGCTAAAATTCAATTTATGTAAAGTGTCCAAAAATAAAACACTCTCCTCTATATGGTATAAAGCAGCTTGTAAATACATTTACTAAAGCAAATAATTTTAAATCATACAAAATGTATATTATTATTTAACTTTTATGCCAAAAATACTGAGTTAAGATGATTTGTCCCTGGTATTGCATTACTTCTTTTAGGATGAAGTGAAATTATCCACGAACTTTTTTCTAAATGGAGTAAATGGATGGTTACTCCATTTAGATGGTAAATGGATTTATAGTACGAAGTAACCTAGTACGAATAATGGTAAATGGATTTATAGTACGAATTAAATAATTTATTCATTTTGTATATTTATATCATGGCTGTCACACTGAGGAAAAAATTATGGTCAAAACTACTAGAAAAGGGTAAAAATTATCATATTTCTGGCTCTATGTGAACACCAAAAAGCTTGGTAATTTTAATCAAAGGGCTCTGGTAATGAGTTTAGTAAAATAAACTCTAAAATTTAGTTTTTTTATGTGTTAAAGGTAAATAAGGGTAAAATTTGTTAAATGTGGTAAAATTTAGCAATTTTATCATAAAAACAATTTTACTATAAAACCACTTATTCGGTTGAATTTGCTTTCCAGTTTTTTTTCCCACGAAATTTGTGGTAATAAGAACGGCAATTTTAAGAAACAGCATTTGCTGTAAGCTATTACCACATAAACAGAAAAATTACTAAATTAATGGTTCAAACGGGAGGGGGGGTTATTAACCAGAATTATGTTGTCTTTTTTAATCAGAAATGCTATTACCATACAATACGGTAATTTTACCAGAAATTTTTTTTCGTGCAAAAGTATGTATTTTTTTTTAATTAATCCCAGCTCGCATTAGTTTTTTTTAGAAAAAACACCTGCACAAATGTCTTTTTCCTTAACGAATGTAATCAATAGCCAAATTAGTTTAAATACATCTTTTTTTAAATATTCAAGGTTTAGAAGCATTTTTATGAGACTCACTTTTAAAGTATTATTCATAATTATGAATTCAACTCTAACCTCTAAAAAAATTTCAATGCAATTTTTAAAATATATGTTGACAGAAGTTAATTAAAGTTTTAAATACAATATACATGATTTAGACGCACTCTATTAGTACAATGTCACAAAGGCCTTTAAATTGAAAATCATACAACTATGCAATATTTGCTCTTAAGAAACTAGATTTCTAATTCTATTTCATTTTTTCTGAACTTAAGAATGCTACTTTTAATCGAATCTAACGAATAAGAATTTTTACAGGCTTCATTATTCATATAAAAATAAGTTTTTTTAAATGGTAAATAAGTATTTCAAGACGTTTAAAAATGTTTTTAAAACATTCAGTGTATTTGTATCAATAGTTTAAAAAATACTAAAAACAATTATATGACATTGGTTAGGTGGAAATAATATAGGAATAAATCTTTATTTAAAAAATGTGAATGTGTCAGAATTTGAAAGTACGAGACCTTGGGACGAAGGACTTCTGAATTTCTAAGTCCTTATTTTACCTAAAGTGTGTTCAAATTTAAAATTACTTTCTTAAATATTTACATGAAAAGTGAATATTATATGATTCGAAAAAATAATAAAAAAGCAAAGATCAAATAAGTTAGTAATGATGTGACTTGGAATTAATCTGTCTTTAAAAGTTTAAATCAGGTGATTTTTTCGAAAGTTAGTCCGACACACAATCTTCTTTTTCATATGCACACATATATAATGGTTTGATCCCTTTAAATAACAATTCACTAAAAGAAGGATGAAAGAATTATTACTGAGAACTGAACAGTTTGCAAAAGAATTTAAAAACGAGAAATAAAATAAGGTAACTTTAGCTTAATTTTAGATTAACAGCAAACAGATTTTAGCAGCTACTTCATCCGTTATATTCAAAGAGAAGTGGTATTATTTTAATAGAAATTACTTTTTATTTCAACTATTATTAACTTAGAAATCAGCATAATATTTTTTTACCGAAGAACAAATATTCCATGCGAAATTGACTGAAATTCGTTAAAAAAGATCCCTCCGAAATACTTCTGTAAAATTAAAAATAAAAGAAAGAAAAATATTCTTTTATTTCAAAAATGCTTAGCTTTTTTTAAAATAGATGAACAGTCAAAGCAGAAATTTTTAAAAAATTAATAAAATACTAAAAAAATTAAGCTAAAAATATCTAGTATTTTTACAAGTTGCTAAGTTCTGCGTGAAATAAAATTAACTGGCACTTGAAAAGATATTTCTAAAAGATTAAAACAAAACATAAAAAACAAAAAGGAAAAACTCCCACGTTGAAAAACAAGGAATTAATGATCTACGATATTGAGCCGGCGATTAAGTCTGTATTTATTTATCCACATTAATATATGCTTATTTATAACTTTTCCATTTATTGATAGAGAAAACTAAGATATTCAAAATAAGAAAGAATTCATTTTTTGAGAAAGCAAAGCTTTTTAATTTTATCTTCAAAATAAAACTACTGCGTTAATTCAGGGATCAAATATTTTTCGGCCGATTCCAATTTTTTTTTCATGCACTGAGTTCACCAAAAAATGTGAGTCCATAAAATGGATCCATATAAACCCATTGAATTTTATATCCATAAACAATTTTTCTCCACATATTTCAATTGGTGCTCAAAAGTCTTTTTAAAGCTTTCCAGTAATCATTTGTTGTGTAAAGTCAAAACGGATTTGAAATATTAGATCAACGGATTTAATGTAATTTGAAAAACTAAGCAGTGATAAATATTTAAAAGCTTCAATTTGTTTTCTGTTTAATATAGAATTCTCATCCGCGCTCTGATCTCCATGATTTTTTAATTATTATTGAATTATGTGTTATATAAAATTACATTATGGTCTAATATTATATTAAGGAAAATTATATTATAGTTTAGCACGAGTAGATGGTCGTGTTACATTACCCCTCTTGTCATACTAATGCGTATGCATGCATCAGAGTTGGGTAAAAATGTAATCGATTCCAAGTAATTATTTACTTGTAATCATGATTGCAACTTATTGTTATAATTTTTTATTACTACTGTAATCGTGATTATTAGTAAGCATGATTACTTAAAATCAAAATAATATTATTGCAAATAACCATATTAACATGCAATCGTGGTCACGCGCAACAATTTTCTAGAATTTATTTTTAAAAAAATACGTTTTAGTTCCGGACATTTTTGTCGTAACCCTTCATTATTATGCTCATTAGTATGTTGAAGCCCTTCATTTCTATTATTTGTCCAATCCATATTTCTATCAATAAAGATAAGGTTTAAATATACTTCTTTAAAATTCGATTTCGCTCAATTTTTTTCTTTATATTGCCATGTAAAAATGCATAATTTAAAATGAAGTAAAATTTTGCATACCTTATAATTCAAAATATTTTAGACTAACATTTAATAAAATGATAAAAAAAATATTCACTTAAAGTTATATCTTGTATGCAATTATCTCAAGAAAAACGAATTTTATAATTGTGTACAAATATTTTTCAATTAGCATAACAAATGCTTGAGATATGGCGAAATGCGCAAGAAGTAAAATTAACATAAATGGTCCAAACTTTTAACCGTTTTCGTGACCATTTTCCCAGATTGCGGCAACCCCTAAATTCTAGGGGTCAGAAATCCAAATCCGTTGAAAAACAGGTATGTTTATTGAGAGAAAGTACGTTTTTGTGTTTGATTTCGTAACTTAAAATATCACCTGCACTATTTAATACAAATATTTGAGAACACCCCCTCGAAGTATTAAGATTGAGTCCTAGAACGTGAAGATCCGATCATTAGATCAAAGGTTTTTCAGGGTGGTCAGTATCTTTAGCGCACTATATTTTATTATAAAGCAGAAATGCGAATTTAATGTTCTTCCGAAGAATATGTTGGTTAAAAACCTGTCAAATACTTAGATTTAAATGCAATGATCGAGGCTTTCTTTTAAGAAATAGCTATTCCAATATCTCGAATATTGAGATGAATTTTATATTTCGAGATTTCGGGAGAATTGTAGTGGTTTAAATTATCAGTCAAATCAGTTTACTTTATTTGAAAAATTACCAGTTTTATAATGTGTCTTAAATAAGTTATTGAAATTTTCTTAACTTGTTCTAAAATATGTAATTGAAAAGACATAAAAAATTTATTATATATATTTTAATCATTTCTAATAAACTATTATTTAACTTTTTGAAATTACATTAAAATAAAATTAGGATTTAGCTGTTTCTTTAATAAATTGTAGAGTTAAATACAGAACTTGAGATTATATCGATTTTTAAATATGATTAGGGTAGTAAAATAAACAAGTTAAGGAAAAAATCCCATTAAAATAGATGAGAAACTGAGGGGAAAAAAAACTTTATATTTTAGTGCTAAGGAGCACAAAATTTTCTGGTGTCAGCCAGTCTTGTTGAATAATTGGTTAGGCAGGATAAATTTCCTTCTCTTGTATTAAAAGTATGTAAAGAATTGATGCAAAAACTTTGAATAAGAATTTTGTCTAAAATGTTGCAAAACTATCTCACGCAAGCTCGAAATTAACGCTGATCTATTGATATGGGATCACTCAAATTAAATTCGAACCATTTTCACTCTGTACTCTAAAATTGATATCGGACCTCGAATATTTTCTTTTCTTTTAAGTTCAGTTTAATTTCGCCTACATAAACCTGATGACGCCATTTTTATTTTTCGCTATTGAGAACACGCTTCTCAGAAGACACATCGTATTTTTTTTTCTCGTCCACCCTACGATTTTTCTGCTTATTTGATCCTTAGTTTCTACATAGATAATAATAATAACCATATATCCTCACCATTCTGGCTAATATGCACCACTTAGCAGTATTTCTTCGAATGTACTTTAAGATGTTGAAGTAAAAACAAATATTAAATGTATTGGTATTTTGATTAATAAAAATTCAATCAGTGCACCATTTTTTTAAATAGAAAGATTTTTTCTCAAATGAAAAAACAAGATTTTAATTTTTATCGCAATGTTTTAAAAAAAAAAAAAAATCTCAACGGCAAAAATATCTCTAAAAATTAAAATTGTTTCAATTCAGCCTGCTTTGCGGAGTTTGTTATAATAGTTTTGAAAGCAATTAACTAAATTTTGCTGAAAGAATTTTCGTCTGTGATTTAGAAGGTTTAACTGTCAAAATCAATAATATAATCCCTATGATTTCATTTCATTAAGAAAGGTTTAAAATTCAGTCACTTATACGGGAACTCCCTTAGGGTATTTGTACTTAGGGAAAAAGACGATAGAAATAAAGCCAATTAATAGGTTCACTCCGTTTTCCCCAGTATTCAGGAGAAAAGGGTTGAAATGACGTCATCTTGGCGACCTTGGCCGAATCTCCAAGCAAAAGATTGGCAGGAATCTAAAAGGTACTTTCCCAGCTCAGATGGTAACCATGGCAACCATCTCTTAACCCTTTCCTCCCTAGCGTTTCTCGACCCTAACAGATGATAGCATCTCTGAAAGAGAGCAACTTTACTTTGTTAACTTCCAGGGAGGAGAAGGTGAAGGGAGGGAATATCGGAAGACCCCTTGACATTGTTCATTCAGTTTCAAACAACAGCGCTTCCTCGGATAATTTGTTCGATAATTAACTAAATCGCCGCTTTATCGAGTCTTAACTTTTCTTTCATTATTTCCCGATGTTGCGGATTGTTTTGCCTTTCCCAATACAAGTCAAGAAATATTTGGTTCTAATAAAATTAGAACGTTATTCGACCTTTTAGCTGTAAGACTTTTAAATAATTGAACATATTTATGGCTTATTATTACCATTTTTAGCGCAATTTTATGTCAAAAAATTGTACAGTGTATTTATTCTATGTCAGTAACAATTGTGAAAAAAAAATCAATTTCTGATTTTCATTTTTTAAGTTTTTTAAATAAAATTGTAAAACAATTTTAAAAAAAACCATAACGGCAACATTTTGTATTTATGAACAAATGAGGCATAATCGTATCAATTTGCCGAATTTTTTCTCACCACATTTGCTTTAATATTAACACAGAAAACATATATATTCAAAACAATAACGTAGGTTTATATATTTACAGTTTTTTCTTAATTTAGGGCTGAACATTTGTATAATGTATTCATAGTTTTTTTTTATAATCAAAGTTGTAGATTTTTATAATTACAGTGCTGTATAATAAGGACAGCTTATCTTCTAAATAGCAATATTTTTTGTTTGTCTTTATGTTATTAATTAGTTTTATTTGAGTAAAAATTTTATAATTTTTTTTATCGATTATCAATTTTATAGATTGAAAAGTTTATTTATCGAAAGAAAAACTGTCATTTTTAGAATTGGCATTTTATTTAGTAGCGTTGTTGATTGTTTATAAAGCTGTTCTTTGTCGATCATGTTATAATGGTTTCTGCTGTATAATATGCTATCTTTATAATGATCATGAATTTGGAACTGTTATTCAAGACTGCTAAGTTTCGTCCAGCTAGGGACCTCTATGTTAATTATGAAAATAGCGCAATTGTCAATATGAAAGTTATAAAAAATTTTATGAAATGAAAAGAGTTCGTAATTTAATATTTAAGAAGTTATTGCAACGCTGTATTCTTTAGGCTTATAAAAAACGGGTGAAAATTCCAAATTTTTCACTGACTTTTGTTATTTATATCTAGTCCAAAAATTTTTCCAAATTACCATTTTTTTAAAAAAAATAAATACATTTGTAAATTTTTATTTGTTTTAAAATCCAGAAAATTTTTCAACGAGATAGTACTATATTTTTAAAATTAAAGTAATACATCGAATTTCATGCATTCAAACTAGGTTCATTTATTTACTTTCGTTAGTTTCGAATTACACCCTAATGCAAAATGTTTAAAAAAATTTCGTGCTGAAAATAATATTTGTTTCAATAATTGAAATTAAAAAAAATTCAGGTAAACGAAATTTTAAAAAAGAAAAGCTGTTGTAAAATTTGTAAACACACCTATAGCAAATTTCTATGATCAATTTTAGCACTATCGTCATTTCAGAAATATCGTTTCTAATCCTTAAACGCATAAATATTATGAAACAACTTCAAACTCAGGTTGTAATTCAGTTTTTTTGGAGGGAAAGGTACATTTTTTTATTGAATAAGGAGTTTCAAATTTTAAACGTAGGCCTAACAGAATTGCCTATGTTTTAAGTAAGGGATAGGTAAAGCAGCACAACATGTGGGCTCAACCTTCAAGCGAAAAGTAATTTAAATAAATTATAATTGATGCAGGAAAAACATATAGAAATCTGAAGTTTTTTAATTTGTTAATATTAAACATATTCCCAAATATTAAAATGTAAACGTTAAATATATTCGCAAATTTTAAAATGTAAATGTAAAACATATTCACAAATATTCAAACGTAAATATTGCATATTTTGCAAATATTAAAACGAAAATGTTAAACATATTCACAAATATTAAAACGTAAATATTAAACATATTCGCAAGCATTAAAGCGTAACTATTAAACATATTCGTAGATATTAAAACGTCATTGTTAAACATTATAATTTGCAGTATTTTGTTTTTCAGGCAAAATGTCATTGTTCTTATTGAACTAAAGATTATTTTAGTTATTGTTAATTGACATAAAAACTGAATTCGTTGCTACCACTGTGAACGAAATAAATGTTTTTCACTGTTTTCCTACTATAAATACTTTACTCTAGTTTAATGTAAAATTTTATTTAAAACAAATTTTAAAATAATTCTATATTATTAATTGCTTTAAACCAAAATAGAATTTTTAAATTCTATGTTTCATCTTAAGATTTAAAAAGAAACTATAGATTATTTTTTTAAAACTTCACTGCACTGAAAATAAACAAAACGGGGAAAAATTGTCTTATAAATGTTTTAAGAATGCACTTTCATCATAGTTTCAGTGGTCAACTATTGATTAGTCAGTTATCCTCATTTAACCTACATATTTTTTATTTAAAGAAGTTCTTCTCTAGATTATTCATATTGAGAAAATGTGCTGATGACAAATTTTTGTTAATAATCGTTTTTAATTTTATAAACAGTGAACGGATGTAGTTAAAATGTTTAAAAATGTAAGATAATGCTGAATATATTCAACGAATTTTAACGCGGTTCTTTTGAGTGTTAAATAACATTTGATGTCACTTCCTTATTTTGTTGCATATTTTAAAGGACCCGCCCTAGCATTTCGTTTATAGTTGCAAATATATTTAAAATATAAATCATCTCTTTCTTTAGATATAGACAAAACATTGAAATAAATTTACTATTCATTGTGTTTAAAAAGTACGATGTCAGACCAACTCTATTTGAGGCAAATATTTATTTTCTACGACCCCACCCACGTGTTTTCTTAAATAATCATTAAGAAAAATAACATCTTAAATGCTTAATCTTTGAAATTCATGGTGTAGAAAGGTCAATGAGTTGATGAAATTTTTCCACTCTTTCTTGTTATCTAACCTTCTCAGTAACATAAACATATTATATTAAGTGTTATGTCTAAAAAGTAAATGGAATTTCAAGTTGGATTAAATAATTATTTTTATAACACAACAAATTAGAAAGTTTGCTCTACATATCAAAAATACTCAAATTACATTAATAAGTTGCTATATTTATAAGCAGTTGAGTTACACTTCAAGCAGTAGGGCAATATTATGTAGTATACTAAGGAAATAAGTTATTCATTCATTTCCGATTAACGAATACTCGGTACAGGTTTTTAAATAGGTACGGTTTTTAAATAGGTATGAATTTTTCATGGCATGTATTTTTTATAATGTTTATAACTTTTTAGATTTTTAAAAAAATATTGAATGACACGGAGCGTTACGGTCATACAGCATATTATTTTTTTTAATGGCATGCAGTATTTAAGACTCATACAGAGTATGCTGCGATTTAATTATTTAACAGCAGGCAACGTTTTAACTATTTATTGATCTCTAAGCTTATATAACTTATCTAAATATAATTTTTGAACAATTTCAAATGAGAGTACTGCAGCTTCTTAGAAGACGTAGACATTTTATCTGACCACCAGAGTTGTGCATTCGAAAGTTGAAATGTTCAACTCATACTCTGGTATTTCCAGAGAGCTTGACCAACTCCGATTTCAAATGATACTGAATTAAAATTTCTTCCATATCCCAAGAGAATATTAATATTATTATTAAATAATTGTTAACATAAAATTATTTTTTTTTTCATGTTCGATTAACTCTTTGGCATCGACGGGACACACCCGTGTCCTTTTTATCTATATTTTTTCTGACGTTCGAATTATTAGCAAAAAATATATTTTGATATTTTTAATTATAAAAAAAAACAGTCTAATAGTTACTAAAAAAACTTTCACATTATCGGAATTATATTTGTACTAAAATATAAAAAAAAAAAAAAAAGTATTTTGAAATTTTTTTTGTTTATTTCTATTTAAAAATTTATCAATAATTTATTTTCTAAATTAAAAAAATTTCAATGATGAATTACTGTTTCTTTTAAATCTAAACCACGGCAAATAAGTGCAAATGTGAAAAATTATTGTTTGGAAATGAGTCGTGAGACCTTTAACGCAGAAAAAAACACCTGTGCTTTATGCTGTATTTCACAACCATTAACTATTAAAATACTAAATCTAATATTTTAAACTTATTTTGACCTAAATCAATACAAAATAATGAAAAAAGTATTAAAAATATGTTTAATAAAAATTCTGTGTCAAATTATTAAAATAAATGGCACTTATTTCATTTAAAATAATATTTTGTATTACAACATAACAGTTGAAGAAACAAATTTCTTAAAATATATTTGTATTTCTCCATACATAATCGTTTCTTGAAAAAAAATTTTTAAATGAATATTCATGAACTAGGAATCTTACAAATGATGTATTGAATTTATTCGCATGTTTTCTAATTAACTTAGTAACTTTTCTCAATAACTTTTGTTTTGGAATAAATAAATAAATTAAAAAATAACTCACTAATAATAATTGATTTATTTATCTCGATATTTCAATAGTTTCAATGAAATTTTCTGTCTTCTTTTTCAAAAGTTCAGTTATTCACTAATGAGATGGAATCTTCTATTTGCATTTTTTATATTAATTCTTTAATTTCTTGTTCATTATCCAAACAGATTTTAAGGGAAAAATCTAAAACAAGATGCAGCTAAAAGTAAATTATCATCAAATATCATCTCAATATAAATGAAAATTCAATATATATTTGAAATATTTTCAAAAAATATGCAAGTCACTCAAAAGTGCTCAAAAAATAAGCTTTCATGTAAATTTTTTTTAATAGTTTTAATATTTGAAGAGTGCTTGATCAATCTTTATTTAAAATTTTAAAGACAGGATTCATTAGCTACAATACAAATGTTAAAATTTCTTCACGTAGTAGGTGTGACTTTTGTATAAATTCAATGCAGTTAATTTCCACCAATTGAAAGCAATTGCTCCGTTTTAATTAACTGTTGTATTGTTTATGACTAATCTAATAAATAATAATATATTTAATTTTAGAAGCGGTATTAATAACTTCTTTCATTAAGAATGAATTTTGTTGAAAATGCTTACGCGATTTTATCATTTAATTGCTAAAGCTTTTTCATTTTATTATGGTATACTTTTTCTGTATCTATTTTATGAATTAATTCAGTGCTTAATTTAGTATTAAATTTTGTGAAGCAGGGTTTATTTATTTTTGCAAAAATTTCTTCCAGATTAAAATAACTTCCTTTCGACTGATGTTGTTAAAAGTGTAATTAAATAACGAAAATTCCGACAACCAATGAAGTTCTTACGATGTTGATGAAAATACCGAAGCGTTATAAATAATCTAAAGCAAAAAAGTCCTTTACTGAGATTTATTAATTAAATTATAAAAAGTAAATTTCTTTAAACTTAATAAAACATCATCAATTTTTTACCAGAATGCAAGGCGTTTATTTTTTTAAATCTAAATTCCTAAACCTTATTATAAAACTATTACATTTATAATTAATGAATTAACGAAATGAAAATTATAATTATTTTAGCAAAATAGGCATCACCTATCTGAAATATATATTCCTGTCTGAAAAATTCAATATATTAAATAATAAAGTTTTTAAACTTAGATTAATTTCTAGATTAAATTTTTGTATTGTTATTTTTATTTATGTGTATGAATAATGTCTGCATTAATTTTAAGCAGAAATAATAAGAATTCTCTTTTTAATAATCAAAATTCTTTAATTCTTTTTTCTTTTAATGTTCTGTCATCTTTTTAAGTTAGTAAAATTATAGTTCACATCATAAGAAATTTGCTCTTTTTTTCATAATTAAAGTGACAACTGGAAACGTTTTTAATTTAATACTCCCTCTGTACTCTTATATACATTTAAATTTAGTATTTTACTTTTTTAAATAAGTATTTTAAATTATTTATAAATTTAATTACTTTTGTCCTAGTTTTAATAATTTTTGTCATTAATATTTTTAAAATACTCGCAAAATATATCTAATTATTATCCATTTCAGTAATCCAGACCCAATTTGTTTATAGAGAGCAACAAAAAAAAGTTTAAAGAAAGAATTTAACACCTTAATAACTTTTGATCTATTAAATGAATTGTTACGCTCGAATAGGAAATATTAATGGTAAAAGTAGTATAATTAAAGTATACAAATAATCTAATGCCAACTTTTCATGAAATTTCAAAATCAGAAACAAAATCTAACTTTTTTTCTGAATAAGCACTACTTTTATTTGACGAATTTGAATTCTCTTTTTCCGAGTCTGAAAACGGCGTTACTGAGCGAGGGGGACAAACTGCGACCGGAGCTCATAAACTGTCTTATTTCCAGTATGAAATCACGGTGTGACGCTATTACGAGGAGACCATACCTTCTGTTAAACAATTTTTTTTATTCAATGCAACCTCTCTTTTATATAATCCGAATCTGATGAGTGTTTCGCATGATTATGCTTGTGTATTACAATTGTTGAATGTTTATTATTTTTGTATTACATTAACCTATAGTTAAACCAAATTTTATTAAAATCTGTCCAGTAGTTCTGGAGATAATGCACCAAATATAAAAATTCTCTTAATTTAGAACACCAGTGTAAAAGGGGTAACTGAAACTTCGAAAGTAAAATCTTAACTATTTAGTCAGGTAAGCTGTCGAAGGTTTGAGCCCTGTACACGCACGTCTTTTTCTTCATAGCTTTCGAAGTATTTTTTCTTAAAGTCTTTTCACAGAATTATTGAACTCGTTTACCTAAATATATATTAATATTTTTTTGCTTCATAACAAAAATTTAAAAAAAAAAACTTTTATTTATTAAAATGTCGAAAAAGTTTTCAATCATAGAAGTAACAATTCCACGTTAAGATATGTTATTTTATGATAAAAAGATTTAAATTATATTGGCTGAAATGAAATAGCAATTTAAAATAAATGTTTATTTTGGATAAAAACGCGAATCTTTTTTTTAAATTATTAATTGGTGTTAATTAATTAGAAACTTTTAAATAGTTCTTTCGAAACAAAATATTTACACTTAAGTATGCGCTTAAAGTCTGATTTTTAGATGAAAGGTTTGAGGTTGCCCATTCTCACTGTCCTGTTTTTGGGTTCACAGGGAAAAAAATAAAAACTACATTTCTTTGCTCTAAGAGTCATAATATAAAAAATAAATTAAAAAAAAAAAAATCATTACTGTTTAAGCTGTATGAATTCTGGAGTTGGCGAATTATTTCTCCCTTCCAAAAGCCCCTCTCCCCAAGAAAACGCAATCGAAGATAGTGAGTCGAAAATGATAATCTATATGGAAGGAAGAGCAAAACTCCCTTAGAGTTGTTAAATCATAGTGGGGGTGACAACGTGGAAATGTCACGTGAAGATTTGGCTCAACGCCAGATTGCCATCAATTTAAGCTCATTAACATGATAATGGCGTCATTAAAAGTAGGTATTCCAGCACGCACTGCCAACCTTTAAACGTCTCTTTTCTTTCTTCCTCCCACTGTCACATACACTTATTGATGGATCGCTTCCCCCCCTCTCTTCAATCACCTATTCTATAGTGATATTTATTGTTGCCATTACTTAAACGCCTCATATTTATACATTGTTTGATTTTTTATAGAATCAAGCAATTAAGCAGGAAGTCGTTTGGAATTTCAGGATGATTTTTGTTACCGAGAGCATTCCAAAAATTCACACTAAATTTCAATTTCGCCTCATTTGTGCCAAAAAAAAGAGTGACGGGTGATAGTTCGGGATTATTAAAAATGGAGCTCTTAGCTTAAAGACAACGCGTTTTTATTGTTGTGTCGCTTGGTGGTTGTGCAATTTACCAGCTTAGTGTTCAAAATCGACAGCCCAAATCATAGATTTAACATTGTTGGACTTTTTCTTTGGAGTTAAGATTTGACATTGTTGGATTTTTTCTTGGGAGTTTTTTAAGTCTCATGCTTTTGTCTACATTCACTCACACTTAGTAGAAAAAAATTAAGTGACGTATTTACGAAATTCAGCTATATTTATAAAAAACGTTTATTAAAATTTCGAAGAGAAGAAAAAATAATATGTAACTGCAAAGTCCCTTCTCCGTATCATCCATTACGCTGTGCCTTGTCCTGCCTTAAACTGTATATTTTCTGAGGCTATAAGTAAACATGATTTATAATTTTTAATTAGAGACCTATGTATTTTATTAAAATAAATTCTACCTTGAATTTTAAGACACTCTCTGTCATGATTCGTCTACTACATACGGCAGCCCGGTCGCCCGGTCATGTTCTGTTATTTTTAATTTTGATCTTTATCCCCCTGAAAAACGGACTGTTATCACTTTCAAGGGCAAAAACATATAAATAAGCAAATTTAACTAAAAATAACATTAAAAACATTACACCATTTATAAGAATATTAATGTTGATAGTAGTCAGTTATTAGATAGATCCCTTTGCTTCCTCTCTTCTCGCCACGGTAAATACGATAATTATTGAGCATGACCTCCTTTTGTAGCATTTTCCCTTTCTTTATTATTTACCAAGAATAACACTTTTCTTTATTTAGAGTGCATTATTTTCTCCAATTATTACGTCAATTTTGCTGTTGTTATTGTTGTTGTCATAGGACATTAAAGCAAGTGGTGTGATTGTCCTTGTTTTCCAGTTGCGCCATCTTTGAGAAAGAATTCGACTTCTGCCACACCCATACGTCACGCCCGTTTATAGGGCAGACTCGTTCAAACATCCATTCATTCATACACATATCATAATTTTGACTTGAACCAGAGAACGATCAATCACCAATTCAATACCCCCAGAGTTATTGATTTATTGTGGGAATATGGAGGACTTTGTGACGCGATAGATTTAACGCGCGCCAATCACCAATTACTACCCGGGGAGTCTTCGGACAGCGGGGATCGAACCCACGACTTCTTGGACATGGGTGCAACGCCCTACCAACCAGACTATCCCGGCCTTCGTCAATTTCGTAAATATCTAAAATAACATACTAATACATGAAATTTTTTTTAATATTTAAGTATGAATCAATTGTCTGTTTTGTCTGTTTTCTAAATTTCTACTTCCTACGCTTACTTTTAACTTTTTTAATAATTTATACATTAATACTAGAAAAATATTGCACTAAACATGAGATTTGTCTTGCATACTTGGCAACAGATTTAAATAAAAAAGAAAATGGTAGCGACACAAAGTATATCGATACCAAATACCAAACGTCTTCCTTCCATACGAAGAGCTTTATTTTTCAAAAACGATAAAATATTATCAATATAAGGACAGTCACTAACCAGTCACAGGGAAAACACGTAAGGAAGGAGTTTGAAATACTGGTATATTATTGATTTATTTTACATACAAAATATTTTGGAGAAAGGTGGGATGTAGGTAGGACTTATATATTTATATAAGCCCTACCTATGTCCCTGCATGTATTTATATGCTTCGTTTTGAAATTTCAAAGTTGTTTTCATTAGTTAATGTTTTTCTTTATCAATATTGAATACGTTATTTTTATTTATTGCTTTTTATTTGATGTATATTCACATATGTGTCATTTATTGTAAAAATGGGTAACTCCATATTATTAAAATAACAATTATTGTTTGCCTTAACTGTATCAAATCTATAGTCATAGGGGCCGTCCATTAATGACGTCATACTTTTCTTCAATATTTTGGACATCTCCTTCCATTTGTCACAAAGACGAAGTGTCACATTTCACCTTACCTCATGCCCCGCCTACACACTTATCGCATGTTACAGTATATAACATAAACATATTCTTACAGCTCAGAAACAAAGTACTATGAAATGGATAATATTTTAAAATTTGGTTTCAGATTTTAACTATGCGTTTTAATAACATTTTTGAGCATAACAATAATAATGACTATATGTGAATTTTTTTGATGAAAAATATGAAAAAAATTTAATACGAATAATATAAAACAATTTAATCTGCAAATTTTATATATTTTTGTTTTAATCAAAATGTGTGTTGTTGTTGTCGTCGTTACAGAGGAAATTCATTTGTTCTTGTTTTCCAGTGGCGCCATCTATGGCCAAGAGAAATTGTGTGTTGCCACACTTATTTTTAATCCCTCTCTCCTCCTAAATCCTTTCTCACAATTTAAAAAAAAAACCTTCTTCCCCTCCAAGTGAATCATTATTTTTGCAACCCCATATCTTTTCATATTACAATGTGGGAACTCCAATAGCCGCATTAATCTTTTGACACAGATGTCTCTTTTATTTTTTTTTTCTGACGGTTTAATTACAAGCAAAAATGCATTTTGGTATTTTTTAATTTAAAAAAACAGTCTAATAGTTACTAAAAAAAATCTGGTGGATTATCGGAATTATATTTGTATTAAAATATAAAATCCAAAAAAACGTAGTTGGAAATAGTTATTTATTGATTAATTTTTTAAACTTATTAAGCATATGAAAAAAAAAAATTTTTTTTTTTCATATGTAAAAACTGGCAAAATAAATAAAAGAAATAAAATAAAAATGACTTAGAACTTTTTTTCATAAGAAAAATTATAATTGAAAAACATGTTGTTTAAATATATTGTTTCTATCTCTTTTATTCTCACTTTTTAACTTGGAACAAAATCAATGAATAACTAAAAAATATTAAACATAAATTGATAAAATTTCACTTTCGAAATTGTTCCTGTAAAACTACTTTCTGACAAATTTCCATTTTGTTTCATTTTAAAAGCAGTTCTACATCTAGGAACGTTTTCTTATAGAGTTTTTAGTGTCCGCACACACTATCTAACAATTTGCCTTTATTCTAATATATTGAAGCGATTTTCTTCCCCAAGCTTTTTTAATCATCATCAATTAATAAATCTAATTTCAGATGAAAAAGGCTTAACTTTTACAACAGAAGTTTAAAAGTATTAAAAATTACCACATTTAGGAACTTTTTCTTATAGAGTTTTTAGTGTTGGCACACTATCTAACTATTTGCCTTTCTTCTAATATATTGAAATAATTTTCTTCCCAAAACTTTTTCAATCATCATCAATTAATAAATCTAACTTCAGATGGAAAAAGGCTTAACTTTTAGAACAGAAATTTAAAAGAATTAAAAATTATGTAATAAACTATTAATTTAGCTATATTTATAATTATGAAGGAAGCCTAAGAAAATCATCATCCCATTGAGAGGTGAGTAAACCGCAAGAAAAAGAAAAGGTGTTAGGTACCATTAATTGCTCAATATCTTTCTGTTTGCGGCGTCTAAAGATCGATTAAAAGCCAGCTAAATGATCGGCCATTTAAGAGTAGGCACTAACAGAAAGAAATAATGACTTAATCAATAGTGCTTTCTATTGCTTCGCTAATTTCACTTAATTAGTCAACTTTAATTGTGAATCGCGGTATTAATTATCAACAATGCAGGTTTTAGGATTTATATTACATGTCAATAAACAGAGAAATTATCGAATTCCTGCATGTCCGCTGATTTGGCCTGTAATGAGGAGATTTTCAATCAATCCACAGACCCGGAGAAACGATGAAACAACGATTATCGATTAAAACGCTTCTCTTTTCCTAAGGATTAATCAACTCTGTTTGTTTTGGTTGATTCATTAGCGCTTTCAGATTCTAAGATACTTTAAATATAATTAGTGCATTCAACAAAATGGCGAAAGGAATTTTTTTCCCTCTCCTCATTGTCTTTACTGATATTGCTACTCATAAAATTCGAAATTAGGTTGCGTCCCTCTAAATGAAACTTTTATTTCGATGACATCTTTCACTGTCATTCGAAATTCAATTGAGGATAAGGCTCATTTAGAAAATGGATTTTAAGAGAAAACTTCGCATTTATAACTTGGGTCAATAAAATTTCCAATTATATATACAGGGTTATCATAATTAAAGCTCAGAAAGTGTCGGTCTGAAAACTATTGAAGAAAATGTGCAACTTTGTTTCTCAAATCTATAAAAACACCACAGATGGAAGATGAAAACGAATTAGTATATTCATTAATCTCGAAACTTATTTATCTTTTTCGCGTAATATTTTTTTCTTTAATATTTTGTTATCCTTATAATTACTTATTTCAAATTGTTTTACTAAAATAGTGTCATTTTCCCTAAATTGAATTCTCTTTTAATATATGCGTAAATAATATAACCATTAGAATTCAATTTTTATTTTCAAATTTTTATTATTATTATTTTTATTGTTCGATAATTTTACTTTATGTTTAAAAACTTACTCATATTTTCACGAATGTTAATAACTTATTTTTAAGCTAAAAATAACTCGATATTTTTTTAATCGAAATGTTTCGAATTCCAATTATTCTTATTAGACCTATGTCCACATTTGCCTCTTTTCCCATACTGAATTAGTTTTTTAATTACATAAAAATAATTATTTGTTTTCAAAAAGCGAACTAATTTAATTTTTATTTCATTTTTACTTTATTTATTAAATAAAACTGCAAAAAAATTCCTGAAAAATTACGGTATAAGGCGTATGAATAAATAAATACATTCAACTGAAAGATGCACAAAACAAGCACCATAGCTTGATTTATCGGTGTCTGGTATCTTTGAAATACTTGAAAGCATCATTTAAGTTCATTTTCCATCTGTTATAATTGAGAAATGTATTAGGAAATAAATTATTAACCGTCACCTAACTCTTATCAACCATTTAAATAAACCGACATTTTAAATAAACCGACATTTTAAATAAACCATAAAAGTGTAAACAAGTTGTACAGTCTATCACAATTCTACCAAATCACCAAATGTACAATAAATGATAAATAGTTCTGTAGAATATTTTGGTAATTTTATCATGATATATTAAAGCACGACATTTATTCGGCTAATTTTACTTTTCAATTTTCTTATTTTTACTAAATATATGGTAATAAGGACTACAATTTTGAAATTCACAATTTCATATAAACCGTTACCTTGTTGAACGGAAAAATTACCAAATGAATATTTTAAATACCGTCTTCAGTTAAACTATAATTTTTTTAATCAGAAATGTCTTTACCATACAAGGTAATTTTGCCAAACTTTTTTCCTCCGTATACAACACGCTCCAAAATTTCTAACAGTGTAGAAAATAGAATATTTTACAAGCATTCCTTGTTCAGATGTTGCCTACGGAAACATTTCTAGTTATAAGTGCTAAGTAAGATAATATGTAAGTAATAAAATTATCAATTTGTTTTTCTTTTTTGTCATGATATATTCTTTCGAAACGAAGAATATTTACCATTCCCATGTAGTTTTTGTGGGAGAATTCTATATGAATACATTTTCGTCAAAGTGATTGTTTGTTTCAGTCGTGGGCAACTTCCGTTAAAAGCTGTGTCAATAATATTTCAGTATCCTTTATGAAATATTCGTCTTGGAAATTGCCCCTATCATCAAGCAAACAAAACATTTTTCCCACGATAATGTATTTATCGTGATAGTTCTTATAATTTGATGCGTTTTGTTTCTTTAGAAATATCATTAAAAATGTGATGATTTTATCGTCTGCCCTGCTACTTTTTTATTTTAATTTCTGCACATATTTGGTAAAGTCTTGACAATAAGAAATATTAGATGCGCTTTTAATAGGACAAAATATTTTGATGCGTTTTTTCCTAGTTTTATTTTTTATATTATAGTGATTCTCCGAATAGTGATTACATCGAATAGTGATTTCTTCGAATAACCAAGTACCAAATATTTGGCAGTTTTGGTCACTGAATATTGTTTGATAGATCTAAATTTCAACCGAAATATTATACAGTGAGTAATTAGAATATTCTTATCAGTCAGGGCTCTCTAATGATATAGTACAAACAAATTTCAATTAGTTTAAAATATTATAATAAAACGAAATTTCTATATAACTGTATTCTATTTAATAGTAAAGTATTTTATCAGACAAAGCTTTGAATTAACTCTTTTGATATAAATTCACTCTATTTGATAGGCTGTTTCTTGTTGTTATTATAGTAAAATTCAGGTTTTAAATGCTTTTAGGGATTATAGTAACTTTATTATTTCCTAATGCATTATTCTAGCTAATACATTTCCTAAAAATATTGCCTTAGCTGCTTTACCTTTTTATGGTTTTGTCTTTAACTGAATCAGAGCAAACAATTCTCTTAGAAACTTTATTTTTCTCTTAAATTTTTAGAAACTTCAAATAGCACAGTTATTTGTTATTAAATTATTTTTCATGTATTGCACAGTGAATGAAAAAAATAATTATTAAATTTATTTTCATTTATAAAATTAGGAAAATTTAGTTAAATTAATAATAAAGATTTTATTTTATTTTTAAAATAAAATTTTACCATAATCTAATGTAACATTTACATTTTTTAACGTGTAAATCTAATCTGAAATTTGTGTCATTAAAAGTATGTTAATTGATATCATTATAATTGTAAATAATTTTGTAATTTTGTTTACAAATATACGGTTAAGGTTAAACTATTCGGCCTGAACGAATATTCGGCTTTTAGACCGAGTACCGAATATTTGCTGTATCCCTGTATTATCGAGATGTTAAGAAGCATGTTAGAAGTACTTTAAACGTTTCATATAATAAACCTTAATTGAGAGTCATAAGTATCATTTGTAGGCGCTACGCTTTTTAAAAAATAGTTATTTGCATGCAAAATTTCCCTAATAAATAATTTTTTTAAAATTTTGATTACAAATATGATTTGGAATAAATGTTTTTACTATATACATTGCAAGGTCAAAACAGTTACACGAATAAATGTTTACAACAATAAACAATTATTGCTACAATAAATACTACAAGAACAAACAATTATTATTTAAAGAAAAGTATTCCCGTAACAACTCGCTGTGGGTCAGAGGATCATGGAGGTTATGTCTCCATAATTTTATGACCAACGGCATGGTTTTTTGCCCATGTAATGAGCATTACGCCCAAACCGCCTTTACTTTTCTGACAACATGGTACCCATCGATCTGAAGCTGGGTGGACTTCAAGCCGCCACTGAGGTCGAACCCCAGTACTTCATAATGACAGTTCAGTACCCTTACCACTGAGCCATCGTAATCATTATTTGCTATAATTTATAATCCAAAAAGTGTCCTAGTGTGACATAATTATTCCAAAATATAAATAAATACTAAAAAAAAATAATATAAATAAATACTTCATAGTTTGAAAATACTGCAATTTTTTTTAAATCTAAGTACGTTTTAACATATCTCTTTATAAAAGATTTCTCAAGCATTTCAAAAATAGATCAGAATTTACTGAAATATATTTTTGAAAAGTTTTTAATTTAGTAAAAAGAGGCACAATATATATATACATTTCCCACTTTTAATAATCAATTTAAAAAAATTTCGTACTTTTTTGGAAATATTTGAAATAATTAGAAAAAAGAAAAACGGATATTAAGTGTTAATTAAGAAAAAAAATACATACTATTCTAATCTCTTAAAATTGTAACAATAATCAATGTATAGTTAACGCAATACAAGGGTTTCTAATTTTCAAATATTACAGTTTTTTCGTAAAATTCCGTATAGAATCGGATGACATTTTAGAACTAAATAGTTAAGAAGTGAAATTTTGCGAAGCTAATTTGGTTACTACATAAAAAGTTTCATACACAAAAACGCTTTACTCATGAATAATTTGAAGAAAAAAAAATTCTAATTAAATGGTTTTCAGTAAAAAGAGAAACGTTTTAAACACGTTTTTCGCTTTGAGCGTCAATTAAAAATAATGGCCTTATTCTTTAAAAAATTATAAGTAAAATGTAAATAAAATGGTCTTATTCTTGAGTAAACTGTAAATAAATCATTTTAATAAAATCCGCTTATAAAAGAAAAGAAAACCTTACATGCTATTCTAAAACTTAAATAACTAATTAGAGTTTTAACCATAAAAATTAATTTCTGCAATTAGTTTTTATAATTCTAACTCGCAAATGTTCGAAATTGGAAATAAAATATCTTATATAATCTTATGTCGAATCAAAACTTATTTCTTAAAAGTTCATTAAACCAAAAGCTGAAAAGTTCAAACTAGTTGAAAAAACTAATATAAAGGAAAACACCACATGCTATTTTAATCACTTAAAATTTTTACCAATATGTACAATTAAACGTAATGCAAGCGTTTCTATATTTCATTTATAAAATTTTTTCTTGTATTATATGTTTCAGTTTGAAGATATATTTTAAGTTAAAAATGAAGCTCAAGAAACCCTTTTAAACATGTTTTCTGCTTTTAACTTCCTCTTATGTTTTCCTCTATTTACGAACGTAGTATTTGCAGACTTGAAAAGCTCATAACTTTTGGTTTAAAAAATTCGAGCTGGTTTAATAATTTTTGTGTAAATAATTTTTGGTGTCATTTTAGAAATGTAATTAAAAAAATTGAGCTAATGTACGTAATTAAAGATTAGAGTAAGTGTAAGTGGCATCAAGACTTCACAAAAATATTAGAACTGCTTAATTTTTAAACTGCTTCTAAATTTTGCAAATATGGCATTCCTAAATGGTGGGATTGTTATTTAATAAAAAAAATCATTTTTTAAGAATTTTTGAAAAAAATTATTGGATGTAGAAAGGAGATATGAATCGTTTATAAATGAAAAGAATATAAAGTGTTATTGTAGTTGCTTAATTTTAACCAATAATAGAATATATTTCAATAAATGCTATCTTACATTAAAAATGTAATATCGTATTGAAACTGTATTTTGAATGAATCCTACTTTCAGTGAAATTTCTACTAAGATTACTTAGGGTTTAGTTTTATAAACAAGGAATATTTTACTGGCGAATTATTTGAATAAATATGTTATCTAAGCGAATGGCTATGAGTTTAGTAAAAGTAGAGACGATTTATCTATGTTTTCCGCTTTTAACAATGAAAAATAAAGTCCTTGAGTATTAAAAAATTAAATGAAAAAGGAAAGATTTATTGTTTCTAAAGGAAAAGAACATTACATGATATTCTATTCACTTATTATCGCACTTTCTATTCATGCTCCATCGGACTCAGTTTCGCCAAATTAAGACAGCGATATTTTTTGGTCACCGCCATTTGTCACAATCGTCCTCCCTCAATCGAAAGAAAAAGAATCGAAAAGAAGAAGAAGAAAAAATTAAGCGTAATAGCTTAGATAAAAGCTGTCAAAAGCGTCCTCGATTGCTAAACGAAGAGAAAGTCAACGCCTGATTGACTGAAAATCGGAAGGTACGCGGCGCCACTTCGCCAGAAGTTGAGGAGCAATGAAAAGAAGTGAAATGATCTTGAATCTTGTCAATATATTGACCACAATTATTCTTTCCCTTCATCCACCCCCCTTCAATGAATATGTCGTTGTCTTTCCGATCAACAACACGTGTTACAACTATTCACACTTCCACTTTTAGAAAACTCTCCCGTGGAGAAACTTTCTCCATTTAAAACACTCCCTTTTCAAAATCGAGGAAGATTTGCTTATTTTGAAGAGAGTAACTAAATGATCTTAAAGTTACCTCCCATATGACAGGGACAGCGCAAGTCACTCTTTTCAGGAAGTTGTTTTCAAGAAAGATCTTTTAAGATTAACTGAAAGCTATCAAGTGCTTTCACCTAAGTGTCTCGACTCATTATAAGATGAACGTGGATTGATGACTTTAGTAGAATCATTGTAACTCTCCTCAGTGAAACTTTACAGTAAAGGTGAAGATTTATAGAGTGGAGTTAATTGATAAGGTGGCTGAATTGTTTTCCGCTGAATCTTTACCACTTTTCATTTAAAATAAGATATTCATCTTAACGTCTTTAAGAAACGTAACCTAACGAAAATGTGTAATTGTACTCACTTTGCTGCAGAATAAGTAGACTGAAAAGTTTAGTGTACAAAAGGTTCACAAAATGGAATTACATTCTACTTATCATCTTTAGGAATCGTTACTTAATGAAAATTAGCGATGGTACTTACTTCGTTTACAGCAGATAAAGTTAATTAATGTTTAATTTTTTATGGTTTACAAAGTGGCGTTACATTCTACTAGCATATTTAGGAATCGTAACTTAACGAAAATTTGTTATTGTATTAACTTTGTAGCAGATTAAGTAGACTAAAAAGTTTAGTATACAAAAAGTTGATAAAATGGCATTACATTTCTTTAGGAATAGTAACTTAACGAAAATTCGTCATCGTGCTTACTTTGTTTATAGCAGATAAGGTTGATTAATCTTTCATTTTCTTATGGTTTACAAAGTGACGCTTCATTCTATTAACATATTTAGAAATCAAAACCTTAAATTTTTTATTTTAATAACTTAGTAGCAAATTAAGTTGTCTCAAAAGTTTACACTTTTAAAATTAACAACAAAATTAGTTACGGTTTCTAAAAGGACATCACATTCTACTAATGTTTTAAGGAATCATCAACTTGAGAAAATGGGTAATTCTATTAAATTTACAGCAATTTAAGTTGATTAAAACAATTAGTTTTTAATGGTTCACAAAATAATCGAAAATTTTCTTTTTTAATATATGTATTCGATTAAAATATAAAAATATAAAAAATAAATTTTTTATTATTAAATTGGGTTCTCCTTCGTTTATATATGTCAGGATCCGTTCAAGTTCATTTTTTAGGAAATAATTTTTAAGAAATATTTTAAGATTAACCGAAAGGTATCAAATACACTAAGATGAATACTAAGATGATAACTCAATATACTGATGATACTCAATATACTAAGATGAATGTTTAAGAGGATGATGGAAATATTGTTAATCTTTTTCGGTGAAACTTTATTGTCAAGGTAAAGATTTATTAAGTTCAAAATTCTTTACTGAATTCACAGAATCTTTACCACTTTTCATTTGAAATGCTGTATTAACGTTAACTTTAGAAATCGTAAATTCGCTGCAGATAAAATAGATTTAGTTTTTTTTTTAGTTTCTTCATGGTTTCCAATATGGTGTCAAATGCTACTTCAAAGGGTTTTTTTAATGTCCTATGGGACATATTTTCGAAAATATTTAAAAATGCATATTTTCTTTGGAACTTTTATGCTATTGTACCATATGATAATAAAAATTTTACTCGCTTATCTTAAACGAAATATTCAAAAAAAAAATTTAAAAAAAGCTAATGCCTTTAAGTCTTATCATCTAAAAATATTTTGCTTTATTATTAATAATTTTTATTTCATTTTAATAAATTATTTAAATTAACCAAATTATGTTTATTATCAGTATCTTTTGCTATTAGCAATTGGAAGAAAAAAAGATTATTATTTAATAATATTTTGAATTTTCTACTATATAATGTTATTTTTTAGGCTTTGAAATTGATAATTTCTAAGTTAAAAAAAATGTGAAAAATTAATTGTGGAGAATTTTTATTTCAAAACTTAATATTAACACAAAACTATGGTTATAGACAAAACCTCATAAAAAATAAGTATAAAAAATAATATACTGATGATCTTTAATCTTTTCATCTATATTTAACCAATTTTTATAATAAAATTACTTTGCAAACGCTTATTGTTAGTTAGAGTTATAAACATATATAACACTATTACACGCAACAAGCATTATTTGTAATTCTCTAAAATAATTTTTTTTTTAATTTTATAACCAGCGTTGATCAGCCTACTAACGATGTTTAACTACGCAGTCTTGTAATTTGGATCCCAACCCAGAAGACAAGACGACTTCCTGGTTCCAGTATTAGGCAATTTTTTGATGGAACTAACGCTTATTTACGTTTCACACGGAGGGGAAAACCATGAAAACCTCTCGCGGTTAGCCCCAAGGCAAGAGGATTCTAATTCATGATCCGTCTACCAGTGAGGATATTTTACGTCAGCACTGTGATCAATGCGAGTATTCGCAGAATTCGTATCAAACGGCCACGGTTGGGATTCCAGGCTGATTCATCTCATTGGGAGGGGAACGCTCTATCCCTTGAGCCACCGCTGCTCTAAAATAAAAATTAATAATATTTAAAATCATAATACTGTTTTTAAATTATTGAATTTTTGAGAGATTCAAGTTCCCATATCTAGCGCCGGTTTCAATATAACTCTCTTGCAGTAAAACTAATTGTAAAATACTAAATTTCTAACTCTTTAGATAGCTTTTATTTTCTTTGAGGTGGAAGTTTAATTTTTATGTTTTTAAGAATCGAGACGTAAGAGAAATTAATTATTGTACCAACTTTATACTCTGGCTAAAATTTTAAACGGTTTATGATTTTTAGAAACACTTTAAAATAAAATTTAAATTTTGAATATGCTTCAAACAGTTAAGATGACAAATGGATTTTACAAAACATAAATATTAATGATTTTTTTTAATTAAAAAAAATTATATTTTGAACCCAAAAAATTATTCTCAATTTCTTGAGTATAAAATGCACAGTGCACAAAGTTAAAAAAAAAATAAAATATGTGCATAGCATTTGCTGTAATGATCAGGTTTTAAGGTAATAGCATGCAATAATGGTTTGAAGGATTGACTTAAGATTAATTAAGGCAAAGGATAATTTAAGCTGCGAATTAGAACTTTTTCTCGATAAATATACTCCCGTTTTTGTTGACAGATTCGAATTCTTAACCCTCAGAATATGAAGGCTAGTTGCTATCAAGAAGTATGGTTCTCCCAGCTTAGTCAGGAAAGTTTGACGTCATTAATGCACTGAGAAAAAAAGTATGAACAAAACTGCTAGAATATGGTAAAATTTATCATGTTTCTGGCTCTATGGAAACACCAAAGAGCGCGGTAAATTTTACCGAAACGTTTTGGTAATGACCTTTGGTAAAGTTTTCAATAAAATATGGTTTAATTACCATGTTGCTAGGGAGTAAAATTTGGTAATTGTAGTCAAAAAGTCGGTAGTTTACAGTACCAGTATAATATGAGATTTACTGGTAGGTACCAGTATAATATGAGATTTACAGTACCAGTATAATTTTTCCTCCTGGTAAAATCATATTCGAAGTCATGTTAGTTTCACTTCTTTCGTATTTCATCATATGTTTGAAACTATTCTAGAATGTAAGAAATTTTTTTGGATACAATTATAAAACTTATTTATCCGAAGATAAGTCTATGCAAGAAATATATATATATTCTATTATTTATTTTTATTATTATTTATTTTTATTTTACTTTATAGCTGATGAAAAATGTTTTGAATTTTAAAGTATCCAACTAATTTAAGAGTAATGAAATTTTGAAAGGTCATATAATTTTTAAAATTTCATTTTTTAAGAGCTCTTAAACCGATTCAGTTTCAATTGTGGATTTTGACAGTGAAAATTATAAAACATATGTGTACCTTTCAACTGAAAAATGTTTCGATCGTAATTAAGATTAATCCAGAATAATAAATATATTCAAATCTAATGATGATTTTTTGCATTGATTTAGGATATAATATATTTTAATAGAATTACCTTTGGCTAACGAGTTTTACAATTGTATGAAAAAACTATAGATAATCTTAAATAGTTTCAGATATATGGTGAAATACATAAAAAGCTACTTTAATTTTTATTGGCTATAACTTTCGATCATTCAACTGCATTAACTATTAGGATTATATTTTCCAGGTTGCGGTTATACTTAAGATTTAAAATTTAAAAATCCAAATCTTACAGAAACAAGAATGCTTATTCTGAAAAACTACGCTTTTTTGTCCGCTTTTGTAACTATAAATATCGTCTACACAAGTTCATAATCATATTGTTAAGAGCTATTTAGATTGTATCTAAATGCAAATGCGTGAACCGCTAATCGTTAGTGATCTTTAGATTGTGAAAACTAACTCTTACGACAATTAGTCCTGGTCTTTTCTACAAATAAGTGAAAAAAATCATTTCGTGTTCTTGAAGATCAGAAGAATTCTAGAATTTTTATTAATCAGTAAAAAATTTATTTTATAAAAAAAAATCACTTAGATGGTCGCCATTAACAAAACCCCAACTCCATTATTTCTAGGTGTGTACATTTAAGGTAAGGTATCAACGATGTACGTATTTCTAAAATAGGTTGAAAAGTGCTCAAAACTAAACAAATATTTCTCATGTGAGAGAATGTATCGACTATTGTTAATAAAAGTAGAAAATAGATACACTAATAACTATGAATCCCGCAAATTTCCCTAACTGATTATGATTGTTGCGGATTTAATTCAAATGTACTTTTGTATCCATCTACCGGACGTACTCGATCACGTATTTTTTGAAACGAAATAAATGCTTATAGTTCCCAAAAATATAACATCCAATGACGCAATCACAGACTAAGCATTTCTGTCCATTGTTTTGTAAAGGAAGCCATTTCTGGTGAGCATGATACAATAGACAGATCTGGTATCAGAGTATGTTTATTGACACGCATTATCCACAACTCCAATGGACTTCTGATAATCTCTCAGACCGATCGACCTTGGTCTTCAGGTGTGAAGAGAATTGTCTTCACCAATACTCAAACCAGATCTTCATACCAGAAGATATGAATCAGTAGTGGGAAACAAACACTATCTTCCTCACATCGGCATTTCTTACTGCGCATAAACAAACGATCATAAAAGCGAGTCCACCAACAATTCGAGGGTCGTAAGGTCGGTTGACGGCCCAATCTCTTCTGAGGATCCACCTGGATTATCAGATGTCGAATTCTAGAACGATGCTGTAATGAAACTTACAAGAATGTCCGACGTGGTATTTTTTCTTCTTCTTCCCGATACAACGATTTGTCCTTGTTTGTAGTCGCTGACACCTTTGTTTTGTTTGACGAACCTCAACGACCATTTCAATTGCCGACTATAAATTATTTCGCTGTTCGATATAGACAGTTTCTATGGTTATTACAGGGGTTTGTTCCGGTCGGTTTTTTGTGAAAGAATACGTCTTTAATGTTAATCATTTCGAAAATGACTTGTTGCTATATAAAGAGCATGGTCTTTTATTTTACGAATGCTCGACATTTTTAAACTCTTTGTTTTTATTTTGTCTTCATTTTTAGAGGTGAATATTATTAGTGGCGGTTTCGTGTGTGTTCAATGTGAATTCACTATTTAAAAATTTAAAAAAAAAATTGGTTTTCTCTTTCAAAATGTGTTAGCTTGCACATTAAGGAACATTTTTACAAGTATGCATTTAAACTTAAACTTACCTATTACTATGTTAACTTATATAGTGTTATGTTATAACTTATGTATTGTTATGTTATAATGTTAATCAGTTTGAAAATTACTTGTTGCTGTATAAAGAGCACGGTCTTTTATTTTACGAATGCTCGACATTTTAAAACTCTTTGTTTTTATTTTTAGAGGTGAATATTATTAGTGACGGCTTAGTGTGTGTTCAATGTGAATTCACTATTTAAAAAAAAAAAAATTTTTCTCTTTGAAAAATTTGTTAGCTTGCACATTAAGGAACACCTTTACAAGAAAGCATTTAAATTTAAACCTATATATTATTATGAATGCAAGCTTATTATGTATTAATCTTTTTATGCATTATTATAAATTTAAATTTATTGTACATTGTTGTAAATTTAAACTTATATTAATAAGGTATCTGACAGGTATTTAGTATTGACATGTACATGTACGGAATTTTATCGCAATTTATAAGTATTGACGCATATAAATAGTAATAAAACAGGGGGTGCTCTTTTCGAATGAGGGGAAAGAGCATCTTTTGAGTTTTTCATCGCCATCTCTACCCGGAAGAAAATCACCATACTTAGATGGTAAAGAAATTTCTCGTGAAATAAACCACAATTCTAAAAATTTTAACCAAAGTATTCGATATTTAAACTATTCATATGGAAACTTTATCCTTACTATATACCGCAAATTCTGCGTTCCGAAATTTTAGTTCTTATTACAATGCATGTAATAACAAATATGAATATGAATAATAAATGTAACCAAATAAATGGTTTTATGCTATTATTGGCTAAATAAAGAGCTAAGTATAGCAAATGATAAGTTGAATACAATTTAATCAGCATTATAACCGTATTTTTAAATTACTATAAATCAATTATCTTTAACGATTATTTGTATATTAATTTTTATGTATAATTTTAAATCGTAAAATTACCATTTCTATTCTTTAACTGTTCCGCAGTGAACTGAAATACATGGTTCCCAGTAGAACACTGAAGTCAAGTATCACTGACTGCGGTCAGCAAGCGGGTGGGTGACCGCTTTGATCAACCTACGTAGGGATCGAGGGTGCGCGGTATCAGTCCTCATTAAACTGTTCTACCGTAAAGAGCTCGATTTTCCTCGCAGGTCGTTGAGCTACCAAAGCGGAGGAGCCATCACCTCTGCAGAGGATCAAAATTGTGATGATATCACAATTGTGAGGCATCCTCGGGGATCCGAAGACATCCCCGAGGATGTCTTCGGATCATCCTCGGGGATGTTTCCTAGACCGTCGCCAATAGCCCATTGTGCATTTCTAGTGCTATAAAAATAAAATACCTACCTACCTATTCTTTTATTTCCAAATGAAATTCTCCAAAATATTTTTTTTCTTTATGTATTTTTCTTTATGTACTCACTCATGCTGCGGATAAATTAAATTCCCAATTCTTTCGACTTCTTCCGATAATATAATTTCTTGCGTGATCAAATTTACTAATCACTTAAACATTAAATAAATAACTGATTTGCGGTTAAATAACGTTTTTAGAACGTTTCAAAAATTTTAAAATTTAGGCAAACACAACTTTTTATGGATATGCTGTTAAATAAATTTGCACGTTGTCCTTGAACTTATTTAGATAACATTTCAAGAACTACGTTTTTTAAAAACCTCTTATTACCGATTTATTTGCTGTCACATTGCTGGAAAAACTTCCTATCTCAACCCCAAGACAAAATACATATGTGTCTTTTCTTTAAGCAAATTACTCTGTTGCAAATTTTAGTCTATTGCTTACTTTTGGGTGTTACCATTCTTGAAGCAAACCTTGATGATATAGAATGTTACAAACTTTCCTTAAAACTGTGTGTACAATATCTTGTCTACGCCTTTTCTCATCTACAATGCATGTATTTACATAAACAGAATACATTTTCCTGCTTTTTTTCTTTACTTTTTTTAAAATGATATGAAGCACATTGTAAATGTTTTTATACCTTAACAGAAACATTAAAACGAAAAGAATCTTGGTTTCTATGTATGAACGTCTTACTTGAATTGTTTACAACACCATTTTCATTTATCTAAATTCTAGAGTCTTAAATTCTAATGATTGTATTGTTTGTTGTTGACGATACCCCAAGACTATTTGAAATTCTTAAGTTTCCTTGCAGTAATTCAGATAGAACTCTTTTCCTGAAGTGACTGGTATGGTCACGAAAGTAAGGTTAACTCCATTTTCAGTAAGTGGAGTTAATCCACGATTCAAAAAGACTTTTCATATGTTACCCCTAAATGAGTCAGAAAGTTGGAAAGAAATTGGGTTTTAANATATCTGTATATAGGGAACTTTTTTCAGCAAAAAAATGAAGTAAATTAAAATTTTGAAAACGTCCTTTTATTATTAAATTTTAATTTTTTCAAAGCAATACAAAAAAAATGGTGGGTGTACAATTTTATTTCGTGACTATTTCCGAATTAACCAGCAGCTTTTGCAATTTTTTAATTAGGATAAAAGACAAAAAAAAAATTTTGAGCGAATCGCTTCAGAGGTATGTAAAACTGTTATGATGTACTAATTTTTTTGAAGAATGACACATTTTTAGAAGGAAAATTTCAACATTCCCTCAGAAAATAGATTATTACAAAATAAAGCAATGGAACATGTTAAAATAATTTTATCCAAGAATAAACTGTTAAATCATCTTGGTATTTGGCATTAGGGCCTTACAGGGTGGGCCAAGACCTTCTTTTTCTGACCTTCCTTTTACAATTTTATTCTAAAATTATAGTCTCCTATTAACCACATGATCTCTAAAATCTGATTCAACAGAATCGAGCTATCGTAGTTTTGGTTTTCTTATTTTCCGATTAGTGAATGGGTTTGCAACATAAGTTTTCTTTACTGGAATTTTTCGCCATTTTAGTAACATCAGAAGTTCAGTATATGCTTTTAGATTTTCAACTTTCAATAATATCCGGCTCTTTAAAAGCTCTATTCATTTATGAGTTAAAACCATGCCATCATTCCGATGGTACTTGATTTCAATCAATGATAATGATTATTCATTCAATTTCCGTTGTTATTATTCCAGTATACAAGCTATGATTCTCAAGATATATCTAAGCAATATTAACTTAATAATTCTGATCTAAAAAGTTTTCATTTTTAATTCAAAGTAATGAAATGCAGGGTGCCGCAAGAAAACTCGGACAAAGTTATTGCCTCATAGAATAAAAGCTAACTAATTTCTTTTTAACTTATACGTTCTTTTCCTTATGTGAACTATTTTAATTATGAAATATTTTAAAATATATATCTTAAAGTACGTATTGTTCTTTTCTTTTTTTTTTAGAATGTGAAGTTAATGATCTATTTTAGAGTTGTTTAATCAGGAAAACGACAATGTGAAATCGTTTTATTTTTCTGTACACAAAAGTTAGGACTCTAAAGTAGTAGTCTTCAGCTCCAGGGACGCGAACCGGTATTAGTCTCGGTTTTCAAATTCAGCCGCTTTTAACAACCGGCTCTTCTGTTTGACATTTTCTTAAATAAACAAAAAGCATTATTCTTGAAATTTTTAGTTTAAGAAACAAATTTTAAAAAGAAACAAAAGCTTGCATTGTAATTGAAACTAATTACTATCAAGAGGAAAATCTCCACAAAAAAAAAGAGAGCGAGTCATTAACCCTTTGACGCAGATGGGACACCGGTGTCTCTTTTATATATGTTGTTCTCTGACACTCTCTAATTATGAGCAGAAATATGCTTTGGTATTTTTCAATCATAAAATACAATCTAATAGTTACTAAAAACTGTTAGATTATCGGAATTATATTTGTATTAAAATATAAAACTTTTTGAAACTTTTTGTTTTCATTCATAATCAAAAATTTATCAACAATTAATTTTACAAATTAAGGAAATTTCAATGATGAATAAGTGTTTTTCTTAGATCCAAGAAACTGCAAATAAGTTCAAATTTAAAAATATATTATTTGAAAGTAAGTCGTGTTGAGAAGAATTTGCCTTTAACACAGAAGAATACACAGTTGTTTCATTCTATATTTCGTAACCATAAATTATTGAAACTCTAATTATCACATTTTTTCCCTTATTTTGACCTAAATTAATATAAAATAATGAAAAGGTATGAAAAGTAAGTCAAATAACAATTCTGAGTCAAAGGAGCCGCTGGATTATAAGGCGGCATACCGGTTCGTGAATCTAATGGTGCCAAGCCGCTCAAGGAACATAAAATTATTTCCATTTTATTCATTATTTTTCTCTGGTTTATACGACTTTCCATGGACAAGAGTTAAGCCGGAAGCTGAGAAACATCATCTAAACCTACATGTAATTGTATTTTAGTTTGAAGTCATGTCCAAATACAGTTAAATTAAAACTATTAAAATTACTGAAATATAAGCAATCAATGCGTCACGGTAAAATTATCAAATGTTGACCGATTCGCCGCAATTAAAAGGTTTTTCTCAAAAGCAATTTCTTCGGCGGTATGAATTAAAGGTTACTTGATGAAATGTTGCTCATCTGCATCGCTGCAAAAGGCGGCCTCTTTCAAAACAATTAAATTTATTTAATTATAAAGTCTACTCTTTATATTAGTTGTTATATTTTGCGAATTTATTTATTTTTAATTAAAAAAAATTTGTCGCGCCCCACAAATCTCTTTTGATCTTTATTCATAGTTGTTAGATAAATTGTTTGCTCTTAAAATTAATCTCTAAAATTAGTCATAACTCGATCTGGAGTTAACTTTAAAAGGCATATTTACCGCAGTATGTCTAATATAAATCCAAAATTAACATTTTGGTTTGCCAATGAAATTCGTCCTCAATCTTGTCTTTTAAATGAGTTCGCACATGACTTTAGTTTGGCGGGGAAATCAAGCCTTAAGTGAGATGAATGCCAAGTCATTTTCTTTTTTCTACCCTCACATTAGGTTGAAAAGGATTAGCATTGAATTTAAAAGCATTAGAATGAGTTTGGAAAGGACATCGGAAAGTCCAGTAACCTATTTTTACATATCGATCATGGGGGTTGATCACATTCGCTAAGAATCGATCTCTAGAGGGGTTGTTCTTTAATGGAGAATTTCTCTTTCATTTAAGCAACATTTGTCTTCACTTTTAACTTATGAATATTATAAACATGCATGATCAATTCAAATAACTGTTCTAAAACGTTAGTTTCTGTCCTAAAAAACTAGGGGAAAACTTTCTGACAAAAAATCTACTATATCACCCGTTTGTGTTAGTTTTTAATTTAAAAATAACTGAATAATGATTATGTATACTCATTTCAAGAGTTATGATTATGTATACTCATTTCAAGAATAATAATTATGTATACTCATTTCAAGAGTTGAGGTTAAATTACTGTACTTTTCATTGATCAAGGAAAAAAAATTGCTCAAAATAAGGAAGTTTGATTCTGACCACTGAAAACGCTGGCGTAACTCAGGGAGTAGACTGCTTCTTTCAAAACTGACGAAATAAGTTTGAATGCGGCGGTAGCGGCTCGATCTTTATATTAGAGTGCTAGATCCCTACATCACCTAAAAGATCGCAGCTGTCACCCAATTTAACAATAACTGACGTAAAATTTAACATAAAAGCGAAAAGGTGTTACGCTATTTTCCATTCCATACTACCATATAATGCTGGCTTCTTAAATTTGATCATGTGTCTTAGTTGTTGCTATTTTGTGGGCCTTTAGCTACCATCTGGAGTATTGACACAAATAATACTAGTGTTAAACGGATGATGGGTTAGAGTTCCATCGCTATTGAGTTCAATATACGAAGTGTGTTTCTTCATATAATTCAAGGACGGGTTAGTTTCAATCAAATAGAATTACTGGTGATTTTATTCCTGTATTTGATTCGGGAGTTCTCTTGTCTTCTGGGTAAAGTTAAAATTGGCACAAGGTGGTAGAAATGATTATTATATCCATAAATACACTTTTTAGATAGACTTTTCTTTGATCATGATAAAGTAAAGTATCAAATTCATATAATATAATTACTTGATATATTTCTTGTTCCAAACAGGCGCTTCTCAAAAGAGGGGAATAATAGAGTTAACGGCGTTAGTGATAGCGTTAATGAATTCTATTGATATTTATGATATCTGCCCTAGGTGTTCGCTACATATGCAATATATGTTTCTATTGAAGTAAAATTATGACTATAAGAAATTTTTAATCGAATTTCAGAACATCAGATAGTCTTAAACAATTAATTTATGTTAAAAACTATCGGCTTTGCATACATTAGATTTTTTGGACAATACTTTATCTTACGTGCAAGAAAGTGGCATTTTGCTACGTAAATATTTCACAAAAACATAAGAAAATATTTTAAAAATTAATTTGAGGATTGATAAATAAGTCAGAAGTACTAACTTTAATCTATTATTTTTAAATATAATTAAATGGTTTCGTATATTGTGGGTTGTGGAAAACTATAAATTTTACGAAGAAAACCTTAGCATCAACGGTTTTTTATCATACAAGAACAAGTTTTTTCCGTAAAAATAACGAAAGAAAATCCGCAATAAGATCGGTTTTTTACTGTAACAAAACAAGTTTTTGCAACAAAAAAAATCTGTTGTCTCAACGGACTTTTACTATATAAAAAACAAGTTCTCTCTGCGAGCGGTACGAAGTAAATCTGTACTTACACCAAATGTAAATATTTTATGTCGGCAGAATTTGTATCGATCAGCCATCGCCGGGATTCGAACCTCGTTAATTCATGGAGAGTCGCGATCACTGTTCCCTGAGCCATTGCGGTTCGAGTATTTTATTTCGAAGAATTTCACTTCAATAATGTATCAATTTGACAATAAAGTCGAATCGTTTTTTTTTATACATTGTTCAAAACCATAAAGTAATTACTAAAAAGTAAGAGCTAGTATAGAAAATAATCGTTAAATGATCCGAGAAAAAGTAAAATTATGTTACGGATAGCAAATCTTGCATGGCAAAAACTAGAATTTTAATTGACAGTCTTAATTAGTTTGTGGTTAGTGTGAAAAGCTGAGAAAAACAGTTAAATATATAGAGAAATTCCGGAAAAAAAACTGCTGATTTTTACAGTGTACGTTACATTTTTGGACATGCTTCAAAACTCTAAATCTCGTTTCTTGGATTATTTTTTTATTTGTTTCAAAACATTAATTTGCCTTTCACTCAGTGTTAGAACTTATCTATTGCTACAATTTGTTAAGGATTTTATCAAATAACCATCCTATTTAAAATTTTTACTCATATTTTAATTTTTAAACATTCGAACTATCTTTGAAAAATATTTTTTTGGTGTTGCATTGACTCAATTAACATCAAGAATGTCCGAAATTGATCCTTTAGTAGTGAAGAAATTTTTTTTTTAAAGTATTTATAAAGAATGTTTGCAATGATTTATGTTAATTCCTGTCACTAGAGAGAATATTCAAAATTCTCTAAAAAAATTTATATCAAATAAATTTAAATGTAATTGTTGTCAGAGTTTAAAGTTAAGATCTGCGTTTTGCTTCCGCCTTTTTCCCTAACGCACCAAACATTAGACTATTAACTATTAACTTAACTATTTCAGAATTCAAGAAAAATTCCAGCGTTAAATAAAAAGGTGTAACTTACTTGAAATTAAGAATATCCGCTCTCGTAGGACACTGTATATTTTTTATTGATTAAGTCAATCTCCCTTACTCTAAGAAATTATAGTTTTTTGTTCTTTTTACTGACATTAACGTGATCAATATTTCATTTTCTTATTTAGAGCATTGAAGATCAAGTAGCCTCGATTTTGTACCACTTAGGAAAAGTGAGTAATTTTTCTTTCATATTTAAAAAATACTATGTGTTGGATGAATTTTTATTTTAACTAATCCCCATCTTTTTAAGAAGATCGAGACCGGTTTTACTGTTAGCGCTATGGCCATAAAGTTTAACAAAAATATCCAGACATTGAAAAGTAATAATTTACTTAATAATTATTTATAATCATATTTTTTTGTGAATCATCATAATGTTTGATGATATTAAATAAAATTATATACTCATCTGAAACATTCATAAAGAATCAATGACATTTAAATTTTTTCAATGGGCAAAACTGTAATAAATGATCCCTTCCTTAACATTGGAAATATTATTCTTTTCTCTGTCAATTTTTCTTCTGCTTACATATCGATGTCTTTTTGCCATTTAAGCATTCATAAAAAGGTTTTTTGGTAAAATTTCAAACGTTTCTTTTTAATATTTTGAGTGGAAGTGGATTTTAGTCATAAAATTTAACAACAATACCAAGACATTAAAAAGTAATAACTTACTTAAAAACTATTTATAATCATATTTTTTTGTGAATTATCATAAAATTTAATGATATCAAACAAAATGTTATACTCATCTAAAACATTCATAAAGAATCAATGATTTTTAAATTTTTTCAATGGGCAAAACTATGATAAATGATACCTTCCTTAACATTGAAAATATTACTTTTTTCTTCTGTTTACATATCGATGTCTTTTTACCATTTAAGCATTCATAAAAAAGGTTTTTTGGGGAAAATTGCAAAGTTTTTTTTCTTTAATATTTTAAATGAAAGTTGATTTTAGCTACTAATTATTGCGGTTTAGACCTTATCCTTTCTTAATATCGAAAAAATTATCTAATATGAAATTTAGCTCTCAAATCAGCGAAATAGTGAGATAAGAGATGCCGTGAGTTGTCTATGAAGTCAAGTCTAATATTAGTCTTTCAATAGTTAACAGTTCAAAAGTAAAAAGCTTTAAGGTAGAGTTGATTGAGTTATGGGATGCGTGTAAGATATATTAAGCTCTCTTTTTCTTCTCTCTCTTGGTTTTCTTTTCCTTTGTTACTTTACACCTACATAAGCAAGTTAAGTTTTTAGTATTTGCTGCTTGAAAACAAATATCGAAAAAAAAAGCTTTACTTCACAGTTTGCAAAGTCACACATCGAGCACTAAACTAAGCGAATTCACAATAGTTATGAATCTAGATGGTATTTTCACTTTAATTTTCTGTTAATCACACATCGAGCACTAAACTAAACGAATTCACAATAATTATGAATCTGGATGGTATTTTCCCTTTATTTTTCTGTTAATCACACATCGAGCACTGAACTAAACGAATTAACAATAGTTATGAATGTGGATGGTATTTTCACTTTAAATTTTTGTCAATAATGCTTACAATGTTTTGTTAGCAATACCTTCTTATTACTTACAATTAAAGTACTTGAGTGGATTTTAAAGATGAATTGCACTAACTGTGTTTATATTTTCGTCTTTACTTCCATTTCTATTACATAGTCTTACAAATTGTAAGGAACATCATTAGTGTGCGCAAAAAATATAATGATAATAATTCCTCTGTAAAACTTTTGGTCTAATGTTCAGATCTCCATGTATTAGGACTTAATCCTAAAGTTTCGCGGGGGTGACCTCAAATATGCAAATTAATTAGTGCAGACGGTATTTTAAGTTCAAAACCAGACACAAAAATGTACTTCTTCTTAATAAACATACCTTTTTATCCATAGATTTGGATTTCTAACCCTTAAAATATAAGGAAATCCGGGAAATATGAATCCAGTAGTTTGATTAGGAAAGTGGTCCAAACTTTGAACTCCTTAATGTTAATTTTACTTTTTGCGTATTTCACTATACTCGAGAATTTTTTAAGCGCATTAAAATGTTTGCATACAATTATAAAATTCATTTATCCGAAGATGATTCTAAACAAGAAATAATTTTAAGTAATTATTTATTATTATTTTATTTAAAAATAGTGGAAAGAATTTTGAATTGCAAGATATTAAAATTTTTACACAATTTTAAAGAAAGTAATTTTATAAGTCAAAATACAAAAGGTGAACGAAATCAGCCAAATGAAAATGCCTGACTTTTTTGAAATTCAATTTCTCAGGATCTATTTCACCGATTGTTTTTAAATTTTGTATTTTGACACATATAATTACATTCTTAAAAATAATGTAAAAATTTGTTTACCTTACAATTCAAAATTTTTCGACAATTGTTAAATAAAATAATAAAAAGTAATAAATTATTATTTATTGCCTGAATTTATCTTTACTTAATCGAACTTTATAATTTTGTGAAAAAATTTTACGATTCCATTAAAAAACTCTGGAGATATAGCGAAATACGCAAAAAGTAAAATTAATATTAAGTGGTCCAAAGTTTGGACGGCTCCGTTTTAACCAAGCTGTTTGAACCATATTTTCCAGATAGCTAATACCCTCTATATTTTGAGGGTCGGGGACCCAAATCTGTCTAAAAAAGATATGTTTTTTTCCAGAAGAAGTACGTTTCTATGTCTGATTTCGTAACTTATAACATCATCTGCACTAATTAATTAGCGTATTTAGGGTCATCTCCCCGTACTATAAAGATTGAGATTGTGTCTTAGTACGTGAAGTATGTTCACCAGATACAAAGTAATTTAAGTTGATTGTTTTTTTATCGCAGCATACAGTGCGCAAAAAAGTAAACAGATCACTCTGAATAACTTTTGATCTGATGATCGGATCTCCACGCTCTTATCCTCAATCTTAATGGCTCGATGGGATTACCTCAAATATGCTAATTAATTGGTGTAGATGATATTTTAAGTCACGAAATGAGACACAAAAAACGCACTTTCTCTGAATAAGCATAACTTTTTTCCAACGGATTCCGAGTTTTGACCCCCAAAATATAGGAGGTAGCCGCAATTGAGAAAATATGTTCCCCATAGTTTGGTCAGGAGAGTCCAAAGTTTGAACCCCTTAATGTCAGTTTTACTTTTTGTACATTTCTCCATATTTCGAACTTTGTAAGTGAATTGAAATATTTTTGCACACAATTATAAAATTCGTTTATCCGAAGATAATTCCATGCAAAAAATAAATTTTAGTAAATTTTTATTATTTAATTATCTAAAAAAAATTGAATTGCAATTTATACAATTTTTAGACCATTTTAAAGTATGTAGTTTTACATTACAAAATAAAAAATTTAAGCGAAATTGGTTGAATAATTCCTGAGAAATAAATTTTTAAGGAGTTGTATATTTAAATTTCTATTTCTCAAGAAATATTTGACCGATTCTGCCCAAATTTTATATTTTGTCATGTAAAACTACATACTTTATAATGACATAAAGAACTGCATACCTGGCAATAAAAATTTTTTCAACGATTATTTAATAAAATAATAAATATATTCCAAAATTTATTTTTTAGCATGGATTTATCTTCGGATAAACGAATTTAATAATTGTGCAAAAAATATTTTTAGTTCGTCTAAAAAGTTCTCGAGATAGGAATATTCCTATACGGAAATATTCGGAATATACGGAAATATTCCTAATACGGAAATATTCCTAATACGGAAATATTCCTAATACGGAAATATTCTTTCGAATATTTCGAAAAGTAAAATTAGCATTTAGGGGTCCAAACTTTGGACCGCTCTCCTGAACAAACTATGGGGACCTTATTTTCCAGAATGTGGCTACCCCCTATATTTTGAGGGTCAGAAATTCGAATCTGTTGAGAAGAAAGGTATGTTTATTCAGAGAAAGTACGTTTTTGCGTCTGATTTCGTAAATTAAAGTATCGTCTGGGGCAAACTAATTAACATATTTGAGGTCATCCATTTAAACCATTAAGATTGAGTCATAGAACGGGAAAATCCGATCATTAAATCAAGCGTAGGGATAGATAGAGAAAAATAGATAGATAGACAAATGTGAATTTCACTTTCAACCTAAAATGGGCGAAAAAATTAAGTTGAGTGAAGTTAGTATTTTAGATAAGGAGTAGAATTAGTGTGAGCCACTGTACTTTTGTTAACTAAATAAAAGTGATAAATTAAGTTGATTTCATGAATTTGTTTGAATGAAATATTTAGTTTTTAACTTCTCAACAAATAATCTCAATATATTTTGAATAATTTATAACCCTTCACTCTAAGCTTAGAAATGTAACTATCAATGTAACTATCAACAAAGATTATGCAATATATATTATTACCATTAATATATCAGAAAAAATGCTTTATAATATAGTACGAGTCTCGGAAAACATTAATTGGTTTTAATGCAAGTTTCTTCATATATTTTTAATTCTTGTATATATGTTCTTTCAAACAAAATAACATTTTTATTATCTTATAATAAAAGACTATAAACTTAAATCAATATAGCCACTAAACAAAATTTTTATGGTTTATTAAGGAAGTTTAAATTGGTTCTCGATATAGTTAAATCACTTATTACGAGAACTTATCACATCAAATAGGAAATAAATAAACTAATAAAATATCTAAACATTCCCTGAAATATTTTTATCAGATATTCATTCCTTCTCTCAACAAAAATAGCTACATTTTGCCAGAGCTATTTTGTTTTTTAGCGCTTCCAACCATTAGAATGTTAAAAACTTGTGTCTCACTTTGTTTACATTGGTATGTAATTTCAGTTTTTTTGAAAAAATATTTTCAACTTCGAGAAATACCATATTTTGTAAAAGATATTTGGTGAATAAACAATGTCAATCAAAAGCAACTTTGTAAATGTGTAAACAACGGGTGCAACTTTTCATAAGCGCAATAAGCCTAATGTTGATTATTTTTCTAAAATTGTTATATCATATTTCATAATTTTAAACTTTTTCTGGATTTTTTTTTAATGTGATATTTTCAGTATTGATGACTTTAATTGTGTATTTTATTCTCTCAGGAAAAAGGTAAGAATTGAAAAAAAGCACCAATATAGAGTTTTAATTAGGAAAATCTGTAAAATCTCAGATTTTGTTATGAAAAAAAAATCAAATAAATGAAGGGTACCAGGTCACTTTTTTTTACTTAAAATATATCAAACGTGCATTAACGATTAAGACAGTTTTTTTTTCTTTTTTTTTTTAAATATTTCGATATTTTACGAAAAGAATGAGATATTCTCGTATTGCTTACCGTAATAATTTGAATTAATTCAGGATGCATTGTAAGATTTTTTTTTTCCATTGTAGGAAAAAGTATTTACCCCATCTCACTGTAGGACATTACTCATTTTTTGAGAAAAAAAAAATTAAGTATATTTAAATTTGTTTTTTGAATGATATTTTTCCACTAAACTATCTAAGAAGTTAGATGGTGAACTTAATCTCGCGAAATTCGTTAAAATGCATTCCTATATTTTTAGTCATATTTGGTATTTTTCACCTACCGTAATCAAAATTCATTTTCCGTTTCTATGATATATTTTAAAAATAGTAAAAATATAAAATTCAAGTTCAATTACATTAGCAGCAAAATTAAGACACCTATTTAGCAAATTTGAAAATTGCGTACGAGGAATTACATCAATCCACTCTCTTATTTTTTAATAAAGTGAACACTCTGAATAACTTTTGAGCAAATGATCAGATTTTCACTTGTTAGCACTCAACCTTAATAGTTCGAGGGCTTAACATTAAATATGTTAATTGATGATATGTTAAGAAATCAGATTCAAAATCATAATTTCTCAGAATAAACATATCTTTTTTTGACAGATTCGAATTCTTGACCCTTAAAATATGAGAGGAAGCTGCAATCTGGAAAATTTGGACCCAATAATTTAAGCATGAGAGGGTTCGAAAGTTTGAACCCCTTAATATAAATTTCCCGTTTTGTACAACTTGCCATAGCTCGAGAATTTTTTGAAGCGAATCAAAAATATTTTGCAAACTTCTATAAAATTCGTTTATTTAAAGATAATTTCAGAGCAAACAATAATTTTTATTAGTTACTTATTTTTTCTTTAATAGTAGTCGAAATATTTTTAATTGTAGGGTATACAAATTTTTATATCATTAGAATGCAATTTAAAATTAATGTTAATATACAAAATTTGATCGCAATCGTTCGAATAGTTTCTGAGCTGTTAAATTTCAACCCTTAGCAGTGCAGAAGTATTTCAAGTCTAATTCCCAACAGATATATTTGTAATAATTTATTATTATATTAATTATAATTATATATTTTATTATAATTATATATTTTACGATAATTAAATAAACTATAAGCATGAGAACAATCAGAGAGAAAAATCACTATAACGGTTTTTGCCGCTGTATGCGCGACATTGGACACATTAAGTAAATGTACCATGCCTCTTATATTGCAGCAATGGTTTATTAAGGCTAAAAAAAGTCTAAAAAAGTTATTTTTAATTTTTTTAACAAGAGCTTTTCGACCGTTCTCATTAAAATTTTGTACTTTGACATTTGAAACTATATTCTTTGAAATAATGTAAAAATCTGCTTTTCTTACTACTTAAAAGTTTTTCGGCTATTATTAAAGAAATAAAAAATTATAAATAGTTATTAATTTTTTCCCTTTGAATTATCTTTATAAAAACGAATTTCGTAATTGCGTGCAAAAAAAGTGTTCGACCACTTTTCTTCCCAAACTATTGGAACTATATTTTAGAGATTGCGACTATACTTCATATTTTGAGGGTCAATTATCCGACTGCGACGAAAAAAAGGTTTGCATATTAAGAGAAATTACGTTTTTGTGTCTAATTTCGTAACTTAAAGCGTTATTTGCTCAAATTTTTTAATGTATTTAGGGTTAGGGCTTCAAATCATTAAGATTGAGTCCTTACGTGACTATCCAATCAATAGACCGAAAAAGTGGTCTTTTTTTGGCATCGTCGTGTTTGTGGTCTGGTAGAGAATTTTTTTATCCCGTATCGAAACACGTTATTTATATACGTCCCCTAATACACTTATGATGAGGGAAGAAAAGACAGTTCTTACATATTTTATTGTGCATTATTTTTATTTATTTATGATTTTATTGTATAGTCTTTCATTAAATATTAATATATACTTGTTACTGTTTCGTGTGTTTTAACTTATTTTAATACGTTTGTTAATAAGGTTCGACTGATTGAAACATTAATGATTCGGTCTAAAACACTAACGCAGTTAACTAAAAAAAACTTTTATCGTCATAAAAATGCTTTAAAACCTACTCTTGCTTAGATAATTGCTTGCTTTTTTGCATCTAAAACCTTATATTTATTGCTTTAAATATCTGTTTGAATTTGCATACAATAGGTGAAGCTCTTCCTGGAAATGACTTAAATTGTTACTTTTCATTTCTCTTATTATTCTTTTGAATATAATGTACTCTCGTAAAGTATTCTAACCATAATTGTGGTAATTATCTGAATACTAGTTATTCTGTGAGAAATGACTATGGTGCGTTATTTTCCCCCGCTGTCTTTTGATTTCGATGATAAAATGTATAAGTTTTATTGCTTTGAAAGGGTTATAGCTTTATCGTAAGGTATTTGAAGACATAAAAATAAACAAGAAGTTTTGTATGGGAATCATTTTTGTAAGATTTTTCATTATTGGCAATTTGCTTATTGTGATGTAAAAATATGCCCCCATCTTCATCTACATAACTACCCTTTGTTGCTAACAAGAAGAATGCAGCCAGAATCAGTAAATATACTAAGTGTTCGAATGATTAAAAAAGCTGATTTATTAATTTTTTTAGCATTTGTGTTATATTTTATTAGTATTTTTATAAAAGAACAAAATGGCATATTTTTTTTAGATTGAGTAAAAACCGTTTTTTTTATGAGTTTTCTTATTTATCTATTTCTTTTTTTTCTTTTTTTTTTACCACATAAATGTTATTTGCAGTTTTCTTTTCGATGTTCATAGCGTGCAACAAACTAGGAAAAATATTTTAAGAAGTTCCGGGGAGCAAATAAATCTTAGAAATCATGAACTTTCTTTTCATTAAAAATAGTTAATAAAATTAAATTCATTAAAAATAATTAATAAAATTAAATTCATTAAAAATAATTAATGAAATTAAATTCATTAAAAATAATTTTCATTTAAAAATGATCTCTTATATATTTTAAATAATAGAAAAATTGTGTTCTTAAGTCAGTCAAAAATAGTCAACTTTTTAATTCTAACTCTCATTGTCACTTTTCTTCATTGTAGTTTAAAAAAACCAAAAGTACATAATAAGTTTGTAGTATACAATATAGCCATAATTTCTTGACCAATCTTTCAAAAAAATGGTTTTTAATCTTTTTTGTGTGATTTTATCACCTAAAGGCTGTTAAAAATTTCGTCTTTTTTCAATACGATGTGACGGTTAACTATTTCACTTACTGCCAATAATTAACCATCAAGAATCTTAAAGAAATAAATAAACAAATAGATAATTGAAATAAAAATGTAAGGGTTAAGAGAAAAGGCAGATTCTCATTTCGTAATTTCTAATCAGTTGGTATATTTTCAAGAAAAAGATTATTTTCCCAATGTCCTTGAAATATCCGTCTATTTATTCGTCATTGGTTTTTAATACATCTCAAAAACTATCGATTTTTTTAAAGTCGGTCTTGTTGTCCACAAGTAACCAAAAGTAATTATTTTAGAAAATGCGATGTGGTTACTTTTCAGTCGAATCTTGCACGGAGATTTCCTTCAAAGTTATCTCTTTTAATTTTTTCCAGCTTTGTTTTTTAGCTTATTTATGCCTTAAGTTGCTAAAATTTTCGTCTGATTTCAATATGATGCGATAATTAAAAACCATTTCACTTACTGCCCATAATTGACCATAGAGAATCCCTCAAAAAAAAACATGATAGGGTAGACATTAAGGGCAGGCAGGTATTCATTTTGTAGTTAGTAATCGATTGGTATATTCTCAACAGAGAGATTATTTTTCACGGCTAAAAGTCTTGGGAAGGCGGCGGCCGTCTTGACAACATTAAATCAAGTGTATCGATTATTTCCGATCTGGGTCTTAAGGAAGCGGGGGGTGAAAAAATTAAAACAATAATACCGATGGGAGGGTTAAAAAAGAAGGTTGAAATCTTTAATATTCGAGCAGCCATAAATTGTGTCGGCTGCAGGTTGGTCGGTGCTCACAGACCAGTAGAGCGCCAAATGAGAAATCTATAAGGAGAAAGGTTTACCGTAATTGTCCGTCTCATTAGAGAGTAAACGGCCCACTGACTAATGGGAGATGAGCGAAGGAGTCCCTCACAGCCACCGACTATTGATTAGCAATTACTTCCTAGAACGACCCCCTTCTCGATCTCCCACCTACAATCTCCGAATTCATCGAACGCCTCCCGCACAAAATTAGGTTACCCTTCTCTCAAGATCTTTTTTTTTGTTCAATTTATTATTTACTTTTTAACGTTGATTGTTCATTGCTATTAAATATCGATGGCAAAACTGAAAGTGTTTGACCAACGTGCTTTCGTTTTTGTAGCGAGGATAAAAAAATAATTAAAAAAAATTGTTAGTCGATTTTTGACAGCAGGCCCTTGCGCAAGAATCGGAATTTATGTACCGTTTTAAAAGCGTTAATAAATAATACTTGTGGTATCCTTCGATAAATATAACTAATTACGTCCAAAATACGAAAGATATAAGTTTATCAGACGCGACTTTGCAATACGTTCTAGGAGAAAAATCTCACCTGTGTCTAATTGATTTATACAGCGAAGCAAATACTATTGATTGGTGATGACATTGAGTGCTTATGGGCTAAGATTTATTCATATTTTAATATTTATTTTTTGTAGTTCAAAGTTCTAAATGTTATACTTTATAAGCTGTATTTAATACAATAAATTACATTCAATACTTCTCATAAAGTATGAAAATGTAAGCGTTATTGTACAATCTCTTCAATACTGAATGATTTTCAATGTTTTACAATATGCGGGTCTCCCATGCCATAAGTCACTCATCGATGATAATTTAGTATCCAGCTAAAGTATGCCAGTTATAAATTCTTCGAAAAGTAATTTCGCCGTATAATCATTATAAACCGTATAATCATTATATATTTTGACAGCTGATATAGCAAGGATTGCTTGTGAGAAAATTTGATTGATTCTACGCAGTAGTTTTTGGTTGATACCCTTTTAAATATGGAAAGTGAAAAGCAGAATTTTGGGCATATATTACTATAAAAAGGTAAAAATGCTGTTCAAGCAAGAAAAAAAAGCTATACGATGTTGGATTAGTTGTATTGGCAGATGTATACATCAATAACAAAACTGGTTTGTAAAATTTTGATCCAGCAAAATTTCGATTAAGATGATCGAAGATGCCCTACGCCGATGAAGACACAATAAAGGTATTGTTTCATGGACACCGGCAAATAACAACTCGTGAGATTACTGAGACATTAATTTTATCGAAATCGACTGTTCATGATCATTTGAAAAGTCTAAGGTTTAATTTTAAAGCTATAAAATATGGTTTCCTCATGTTCTTATGGAAAGAAATTTGCGCCGTCACGTTGACATCTGTGATTTGCCTCTGAAACTTCAAGAAAAGTATCCATTTTTGAAGAGAAACATCTCTGGGGACGAGAAATGGGTTGTTCATAGCATTGTTCTGGTCTTTATAAAATATTTTAGACCTTACTTCATATAAGACGATGAAAAATCACTTGGACCAACTTCTTGCATGCAAAAAGCAAAAATTTTATGCGTGTGGAATCATGCTTCTGCCAAAAAGATGGCAAAAGGTATCGAATTAGAATGGAAAATATATGATTCTATAAAATATTTATTCGTGATAAGGAAATCGTCTTTCCTTTTCATATATTAAAAAGAGAAAGAAATTACCTATCGACTAACCCAATGATTTAAAACAATTATTTGATTTTAGAAAATTAAAAAAGCTTAACAATGATATGCATTCCAAATGATAATTAGCCGTACAAAATGCTTAGCGGATAAATTGATGAATAAGTCTGTCCTGTGCTTTTATATGACCTGCATAATAAAACAATAAAGAGACTGAGGCTACTTTGAAAATTACAGCTACAAATGTATCGCATAATATTGAAGTTACGGCAAGTTTAATCAGCTAAGCAAAAATAGTACCTAACATCGACTGAAAACAACATTCATTCCTTTTATAATGCTCGACTATTTATTTTTGCAGAGTAATTCTGTAAATGCTTACTATATCAGTATAATCATATTTTGTTTGTGAAGACAATAAGAAAAATGTGAATAAAATAGATTCTACTCGAAATTTATTTAAATTAATTGAATATGAATAAGTTAAAATTCATAAAACGAGAACCTACGATAGTGAATTTCTTTAGCTATATTCGAAATTTATTGAAGTGACCATCGGACACAAAGAGTTGAAACCACTATTCTACAACATCATTGAAAAGCCACAGAATATTGCATTCTTTATTTTCAATACAGTAAAAAAATTCTTTAATTAATTTTAAACAAAATGTATTATTTTGCTGTAAAAAAATTCCATCATTACTATAGATAATGCATAAATATGATAATGCTCCATCATAAAATCTGTAATTTTCGGAGTATCAAACTAAGATCTACAAATTTTATCGAAAATGTCAAGTAGAGGAAAAAAACTTTCTGAATTTTTAGTTTAAGATATAGCCCCTTTATTCCCCTGCTCGCCAACACTCAAAACCACTGACACAGATCCTTTCAAATAGCATCACGATTTGAGTCATCTGAGGCACCTCAATAACTCACGGCCAGACCAGCCACAGTGACTTCTGAGCTCGCTTCAACCACTTTTTTCTTTCAAGTCTTGTTCAATGCTTCAGGCTTTATTCCCTAATATTTTTATAGTTTATTTTAATTAGATTGAAGGCAACATCCCCTGCTTTTATTGCTCACTAGTCGTCGGAACTGCTTGCTATTTTCATCTGTCCAGCCCTCTATGGTGGAAAAAATAACGATAGAATGGTAAAAAAAAATCTAAATATTGAGTGGATTTAAATGGGTTGTTCAGAAAATGCAACTTCACCGTTTAATTACTATTTCAAGTTTAATTTACGGTTACAACTTAACTACTTCTCCATCTTTTGGGATTATATAAAAAATATCAAAACTTTAAGTTTAAGAACTCCGAAACTAATTATAATTTTAAGACAGATCAAAGTATTTTTTTTTTTAATTTTCAGTCACAACAGTATGTGGCTGCAAAAAAATAATAATTATACTGTGATAATTTTTTTTTCTTTCGAAAAATCCAAAAAACCGTCAATATTAATTTTTCCAGTATTTTTCAGATTAATTGCTGTTTAATTACTCTAAACAACAAATTCAAACAAAGTGAGACGAGTTTACAGGCATGTAAGTTTACAAAGATCACAAATTTCCTGCTAATAGTTCACGCTTAATTGAATTACGCAACGCAAAAAAAGAAATCTTCAGTTTTCACTTAAAATAGTTAAAAAATAAATAAAATAAAATATCAATAACATTTTGATACTAAAATGTTAGATCATAGTATCTTATTGTTTCATTAAATAGTTTTATTCGGAGAAAATTTTCTGAAACAGCGGTGACGGTGATAGTTTTTTTTTTTTTTTTTNTTTTTTTTTTTTTTTTTTTTTTTTTTTTTTTTTTTTTTTTTTTTTTTTTATAGCAGAGAGAAAGATAATCTTCTAATCATGAATGTAAAATATTCCTACGAATACTTAATTTGAGATCCCCCTTCTTTTTTTTTTCTTTGTCTGTTATCTAAATTTTTTTGAGGAGACAACTGTCCCCTTAACTAAAAATTAATTGTCACTTTTATTCCGTACTTGTCAATTCACCAAAAATCTGATTTTAAAAACTTAGTACTGTTTCCACTTAATCTTGAAACAATTTCTAATGTCTCGAGATCCGAATACGTAAACCTAAATTTATTTATATTTAAATTTATATAAATATAACTTGTAATTTATCTTCATTAATAAAGATTTATGGGAAAAAATATTGCAAATTAAAATTGGTTACAAGCTCACAGGTTGGAGTTGTCCTGAGATATTCCTGATAAAAAATATTTTGTTTTGATTTTTAAAATTTTCGTCCTGATATCCCTGATTTCCATGTGTTCAGAGTATCCCATTTTCTATGTATACAATTGCGAAGTTATAAATCATTGATTTGAAGAATCGAAAGATTTGTATTTTTAATCTAACATCTTTTTGATTGTAAAAACCGGAAAGTTCTGTAATGTAAACATCGGGACAGCCCAATAGAGCAAAATACATAGTTCAGGTTTATAGCTTTAACCCTAGGATTCATTTGGTCAATTTTTTGGGGGATTTCAATCATTTTAAGGCAAAAATACTCAATGAACAATTTTACATCACGAAATTTTTATGGTTATGAATCCATATGCATATTTGTTATTTTCAGTAAATACAGCAACGAATCATGTAGGGTAGATTTTTGTAGTCTTATATTTATTGATTACTTCTTTGCATCTAGTTTTAAAAATAATCAATCACAATCAGCAATAAAGTAGTCATCGAATTTTTTAATGGAGAATAAACGTTTAATTACTTTCGCATAAAAATTTTAAGCGGCCAATTCTATGCGCTTTCATTTCGAGATTATCGTAATTCTATTTTAAAATTATTTGGTTAAGGAATTCTTGAACATGATTACAAATTTTAATTAAATATTGATATGAAGGAATATTTACTGGTTATGATTCTGGGTTTACTGGTACTGATATTGGTTATTTTTTTAGGAGTAACAATATTTAGAGTACAGTATTATGAAATGTTCTAGATTTTGATCTCTAACTATTATAAATTATTCAGTGCTCCATTAAAAACTCTTTTGGAAATTGTAAAAACTGTTCTAATTTTAAATTTTGAAATTAAAGATAGAACTCTTTATTGTTCTTTTGTGATAAAATTTGCTTTTACAACTTAAATGGAACAAATTAGATAGTCATTTGCGTTTTTTTAAAAATAATCCGGTAAATTTTACTGAACCAAAATAATGTCCTAATCTTTTTGTAAAATGTTATCCTGATTTTTTTCTTTGCTTAGTTTTTAAACACATTTTAAAAGAAAATCATTAAAAATTGAAAATTTCTTGCAGTGGATATTTTAAAACAAGAATTTTAATTTATATAGATTTGTTTTTACATGAGTTAAAAGCAGTCTTTTTTTTCCTGTATAGATATTTCAGCTGAGTTACGTATAGCAGCACCCTGTTAAAATAAATGGAAATATTTCATGTTTTTTATTATAACGATTTTTTAAAACAACTTAATTTGTACAGACAATAGGAGTTTATTTTTGTAACAATTTTTTAACGTGAAACAGCATATCTCTGTTGAGGAAGTAAAGGGCAATACTAAACATGAAAGAACATCCACCATTAAGGACAATTCATCAAATTAGACGAGGCAAAGAAGTTTCCCGACCTCCGTTATATCTTAATTTGCTTTACCCTCGATTACTTTTTTATCCACTACCAAACCGAGTTTCTAACAATTTTGAAACTAAAAAGTCAATGCATGAAATCAATTTAATGAAATAAAAATAATTTTATATTCAACATGTTTTTTTNTTTTTTTTTTTTTTTTTTGTGAAGTGTTATGTATTCTCCACACTTTTTTTTTGGGGGGGGGAGGAGATGAAGAAAGAAAAGCCCTAGGAGCAATTTAATCACGAAAATTATGAATTCTCTTGTCACATACACTGTAAATAATTCCGGATCAAATTACGCTAAAAAGTACCGCTGCACTCAGGGTGTCGGCTTTTTTTACCGTAAAATTCATTTTTACAGGAAAATATTACGAAACTAAAAATCTGATATACCGTAATTTTTATCGTAATAATAACCGTAAAATGAATCACTCTAATTTAATAAATAATACAGTAAAATTTACGGTATGAAGTTTAACGGTAAAAATGGATTTTATGGTAAAAGGAATTTTACGGATCTAATTTCTGATCCTAATTGAAAAAATCCCGATTTTGCTAAAAAAAATTCTTGATCAAATTGCTGTTAAAAGTACTGACACCCAGGGTAACCTTGATTTATCTTAGAGATTACTGTAATTTTATTTAATGAGAATAATTAAAAACAAAACATCGGAAAGCGTTCAGAACTCCATACCAAGAACACGACAAAATTGCCCCAGCTTCATATTGACTAATCGAGAAAGCTGTAGAGCCCATTTTATAATAATACATTTTTGCTTTTGTCACATTTAGAATGAATCATTTAAAACGTGGGGCACATCACTGTCGAAAAATACAGGGGCGTTATAGGTGACGATGGAGGTTTATTGCAAAAGCGATTTAAGTTTCGCTGTGGCAAAAACAAAAGCATTTTCTTCGCTTTAGTTCTCTTTAAATTTATTTTCTTAAAAATTGTTTATTTTATTATTTTCCTCATTGTAGTTTTTTGCATGTTTGTTTATTTACATCAAAAAGTGGTTGAAAAATTCAGTTTGTATCGGACACGGGAACTATTAAATAAATGTATTGTTATTCGGCATAGAGCTACAGTTAAAATTTAAACATTCTAGTTAGTCGAAAGACAGTCAAAGTTTATATTGCTAGATTTGGCCCACACTATAAAAGAGAGTTAATAAAAGGAGAAATAATGTATCGTAAAAGTGGGATATGCGTATATGTATGAAATTATGAAGGTCATTTTTCTGACCTCCATTGGCCGGAGAAAAGGAGAAAAACACCATGGAGATCCAAGTATGTGAAATATAGTTTTAAAAAAATGTAAATTTTTTTAAAAATTTGTTGTAAATGTTACAACAAATTACAATAGATGATTATTAAAAAGGCCTCTGAAACACTTATTGGTCTGATACTTTGGTCTCAACGCGAGACTAATAAGAAATAATATTTTAATGAACATTAATAAGACGGTTTTGAATTTTGATATTTAACTTGGTGGCAAACAATGTTCAAGTAAGCTTAACATCATCGATTTTGTTGGGATTTTTTTTTTAAGTAACGGCTGCGGCTGAACTTTCGTTCTTCGCCCTAGAAGATGCTGGAAGTGTTGCTCATTTAACGTTACGCAGTGGGCACCTGCGAACCAAAATCACTGAGGTGACCAACATTACCCACGCCACACTACCACAGATGCCCGTTCATAGGGTGAGCCACATTCACACAACACACAACAGGAGGATAACACACAGAGAAACATCCATGCCTTAAACGGGATTCGAACCCCCAGCCATTGGCTTCACAGTCAGGAACGATAGCCACTCGGTTACCCGTCCAGCACTTGACATCATTAAAAAAAATGGCAATATTTCATGATGCCATTTTCATATTTTTGTTTTTGGCACAGTCGTAAATAAAGGTGTGATGAAAAAAATAATGACCACATCCAACGACTAAAACGTTAAAATCAGAAAAAAAATTCTTGAAGTGGTTTATTAGTTAGTTAACAGGCTATGTTGTTACCGAAGTGTTAGTCGGGTGTGAAAAGAGTTATACTTTACAAATTGGTCGCCTGTGTTGTGTGAATTTTTGATTAGTTTCTCTCGTGCCACAACTCAGTTTTCACTAAAGTTTGGCGACATTTTTGGTGTAGAAATCAATGCCAAAATCTTCCCAATATAGGGAAAATTTTGAAAATTACAAACAATGACAGTTCTTTTAAAACAAAAGTAAATTTTTTCTACGCAAAATTTAAATTAAAATGCACGCATAGAAAAACTTAAAGTTAAAAAAATTAAAATGTTTCAGTAGCAACCTAGAGAGCACGATTTTAAACAATTAAAATTTTTCCGTAAGAAAGCAGTCTAGTGATTTCTACGAAAAGTAATCGAAAATGCAGAAATGCTTTTTAGATAAACGTGTTTAAAAATTTTGTAAAAAAATCTCTTACTTCATATTATTTGCATCATAATTATGGAAAATAAAATTTAAAATAAATGTCATAAAAATAAATAAAATTTAAAATTTTGAATATTTAAAAAAATTTTGGAAGCTTAAATTGTGCTAATTTAAATCACTTAGAAATTAATATTTAAATACTTAAAAGTATACGCTAAACGTGAAACAAAATTCACTTATTTAACAATTTTCAGAATCTTAAAGCTAATTCGACAAAATCACGCAAAACTTCTTAGCAATAGAACTGTTTTAATACGATTAGTAAATTAATATCATGCCAAAGTTAAAAAACTCTTAACTCACGAAAGAAATGAGAAAAATGATAAATCAAAACTTCATTGAAGCAAATCCATACCTTACGGCGCGAAAACGAATTCATTTCGGACAAGTCGAAACACGTTTGTTTCTAACTTCTTTGAGAGTTAAATTTAACCGTTCTTCAACGAAATTCCTATGGATGAAGAAAAATGAACAGGATGACCACGTGACTGATGGTTGGAAAAGAAGGGGGTCGCTACCCTGATGGGTGGCTGCGGTTAGCCCTTAATGAGCGCCGAGACCTGGGTTAATTGGTCTCCAAGGCAACCACAAAGGGAGAGAAATGGACCCGCCGTATTTGGCAACAAATCGCCCATTAGCCCTAACGAATAACTACGACGCCCAACATAAATAATTGTCTTCCTCTAATAATGCGTTAATGAAATAATTAAGTGTTTGTTTTTTCACGTGATCAAATTTTTATGGCTATCCCCTCTTTCCCTTTCTAAACGGTTTCGTTTGTGTTTCGCTTTTATCTGTTTGTCAATAACTCGAAAAGAAAGACTCGATTCGAGTGGAAAATGCTTAGAGGTAATTGAGAATATATTTATTTAATTCTAAAAAGGAAGCTTTTCAAAAATGAAAGGTGACTCCAAAAAGAAAGGGGAAGTAATTAATTTAACGGGTGGAAAAGCGTAATCATCTGTGAGATGAATACTTAGGTAAATAATTTTACACTTAATAAGTTACCTTCATAAATCTCGAAGTAACTTTATTTTTAAATTATCTTCGCTTTTTAATTATGCGTTTATGTTTCTAAATTTCAATTAATTAATTTTTGTGGAAAAATAACAACTGGAAAATTCGATGAGGATGTCTCGTTTTAATTTTTGAATTATTAAAGATTTTTGGTGGTGAATATATATTTAAAAAGGCATTAATATTCTCGCTCATTTTGAGTAGATTTGAAAACAAACTGGAGTTAATTAGATTTGCGCAATAAATGATGTACCAATTAATATATATTATTGAACAGAATCAGAATAGTATAGACTTTTAAAGCTGTATATACACACACACACTTGTATATATATATTATAATAAACTTTGCCAAAAAAAAGAAAGAAAAAGATTCAGTATGTGCTAAAATATTGCAAAGCTTATTTAATATTAAATTGCGTTTATACAAATATATTTTTTATTTTAATATAATATATTTTTTGGTAATAATGAATATTTTAATGTAATTTTTTTTAAATATTGAGAAAACTTTTTAAAATTCTCAGAAATATTTNAAACTTTGCCAAAAAAAAGAAAAGGATTCCGTATGTGCTAAATATTGCGAAGCTTATTAATATTAAATTATTAAATTGCGTTTATACAAATATATTTTTTACTTTAATACAATATATTTTTTTGTAATAATGAATATTTGATGTAATTTTTTTCTAAATATGGAGAAAACTTTTTTATATTCTCAGAAATATTTAAATATTTATTATCATTTCAAGTCACAAACAATAGCGTCATCTTTTGTTTCAAGTCAAGCTAAATCTAATGACAAACTTAAACTTGTAAAGAATTTGCCAAAAAAATATCAATAAATAACAAAAAGAATATCAAAAATAATAAAAAGAATATGAAAGAAAAATATAAATAAAAAGTAACTATGAACAAGAAGTTATCATAATTTCTCAAAACTATGTTTTTTAATTTTGCAGTTAAGTTAAGTAATTATAAAAGTGTCACATATTGAAGAAAACTATGTAAATGGTTAGTAATTATTTAACGTATATAGTTGTTCCATTACCGTGAAAACTTTTAGTTCTAAGGAAACACTGCAAGATAAACATCTTTTTTTAAAGCAAATTTCCCATGAACCGACTACTAATGTTCAACTGCGTAGCCTTGTAATTTTGAAACCAATCCAGAAGACAAGGAAACTCCTGGATCGAGTATAGGGAGAAATTTGCCTTCGTGGAGGACTTTTTGATGGAGCTAACCCGCATTTGCGTCACATAGAGAGGAAGACCACGAGAACCTCCCACCGTTAACGTGACGGCAAGGGGACTCTAACCCATGATCCGCTTACCACTGGAGATATTTCACATCAGCGCTGTGGTCGGTGCAAACCGAATGCGGAATTTGTCTCGACTGGGATTTGAACCCGGTTCGCCTCATTGGAAGGCGAACGTTCTTTCCCCTGAGCCATCACGGCTCTACTTACTTATACCACTTTTTATTTTATTTAATAACCGTCGTTGAACAGCCGACCCAATTTTATGGGTTTACGACTACTAATGTTCAACCAAAATCAGCAAGCCTGCTTGAAATCAAGCAAATTCTTAAAGCAGAGGATGCTCTTCTTGGTTTTTCAGTAGCGCCATCTATGGCCAAGAATACGACTTCAGCCCCACACACTTCACAGTTTGTTTTACCGGGAAGATCCAATCACACTTCATTTATTCATTCACAGATCGTAATTTTGACCTGAACCAGAGAACGATCAATCTCCAATTCAGTAACCTCCAGAGTTATTGATTTGTTATTGAAACTTAGAAAACTTTGTGACCCTACAGATTTAACATGTACCAGTTTCTATTTAATACACAATAATTCGGCCAGTGGGATGCGAACTCCCGTCCTCACGAACACGAGTCCAACATTCTATCAAGTAGGCTATCCCAGCCCCGCAATAACATATAAAAACAATAAGCGACTAACAAAATTGTTGCTGAGCGTTTTCAAAACCAAATAAATTAAAATGAATAAACTAAGTAAAAATTTGAATTAAATTAATCTTTAATAGCGAGAAAATGCAGCAGATCCGAGGCAATTGAATTTAAAGTTTTATTTTTCCGTATTAACGTTGTAACTTTCTGCTGAAAAATATTTCATTTGTGCGATTTTAAGTTTGATTCTTAAAAAGTAATATAAAAAAACACACATATAAAAGAAGAAACACAAACTGTTAAAATATGAAATATGTAATTTTTAAATTATTATTTAATATTTTTTTCAGTATAAATAAAAAAAGAAACTTTTCCACATTATAAACATGAATCTAGCTTTAATTGAATTTTAAATAGTTATTTCAAAGTTTCTTAATCTTTCCAATTAATATAATATTAAAAATGATAGCGATTTTTTAAAAAACAATCTTTTTTTTGTATTTTTGTGTGATTTTTTTTTCCTTTTGTAGAATTGTCATTTAAAAAATATAATAGAAACAGCCATTCTTTAAGATATACTAGTTTATTAATTAAATTATTCATGCATCTATGCTTTTATAATTTATAATTCCGACTGCTTTATTTGTTTGCTATTTTCTAATAAGTCATTTTTCATTGATAATTGCTATTGTGGCTTTAGTAAAAAGCTGTTTTCACATACATGCTACTAGTACGATTAATAAGTAAAAAAATGTTTTATTAAAATTTATTTTTTTCATCTAAATATTTTGAGTCAAGCCCATCAGAATCAATTGTAAAATTAAAAAATAATCAGTAAGTCAAATGAATTAAAAATGTAAATTGTTTAATATTTAAGTCTTGCAAATGAAAACGGCAATAGAAAGACATAAAAAAGAAATGATTTTATTGTATTGACTAAGCTAAATTTAAAATTAAAATATCTAAAACGAGAAAAAAATAATGACCGTGAACAAAATTAAGTTTTAATAATTTTACTTATTATACTTATTTATGATATAAAATAAGATTACACGATATTTGGATAGATTATAAATTAACGAATTAATTAATTTTAAAAATATTTTGGCGTATAAATGACGAGCTTGGAAAACAAAAATGATTATCTTCGCTTTAGAAAATTCAGGTTTATATTTTATTTGATAAATTTTAATTACTAATGTTTCTGATTGCGCTTTTAATTTTAAGACTTAAAACGCAGAATGTAAACTCGAGATTGTTACAGTGAAATCAAATTTAATTTCCCTGTTATTCAAAAAATAATTAAATATTTTTCTTCCCAAATAATTGATTTTTATTTGGGAAGAATTTTACTAAGAATTTTAACTAAGAAATTTACTCTTGAATTTAAATAATCATGAAAGGTGTAGGTTTTAATGCATATAAATATTAAATTCACTTGAAACTAAGACTTCTTCTAATTTTATATTTAATTTTTTTACTGTTTTGAAATTCATTTAAACGTGTTTGCATATGGCAAAATTATATAAAAGGATTTTTTTTGTAACGTAACACTGTAATTTGCGTAGAAGGCTTTAAAAATAAAAATTAAAATGCTGTTTAATTTGTTTAAATATGTGTATTTTCCTTGCATATGAAATGCCTTTACTATTAATACTCGAACCTTAAAATTTAAATTAGAATTTTTTTTATACAATTATTAACTTAATGCAGTTTGTTTGCCCCAATTAAACCTTAAACATTATTGGTAACATTAACTTTCAGCAATTGTGTTAACATTAAACAGTTGCGTTGCGAAAATTGCATTTTAAATACTGCAATAGTATTGAGGACAGAAAAAAAAAGATATTTGAAAAATTTTTGATCTAGTGATCGGAATGTGAAATTTAATTGTGCATTCTCGATGTTTTAAATAATTAGTGTTGACCTAAATTTAAATTACTTAAAATATAAAAAAAATTTGACTTTTTTTCTGAATGAACATACCTATTTTTTGAAATAATTAGATTTATTTTTTGTGATTTATTCATATTTTTTAAACGAAATTTACTAAATATCATAAATCACAAAATACAAAAGTTTTGCATTTTTTACTATTGATGGAAAAAGATTCGAATTAAATATCATAATTGTTTAAAAAAAGTTAACGAATTTTTAAAAAAAAAATATTTACGTAAGCTGGTCACTAATGTTTTAGAGATATTAAGAGATAGAAATATATGTCGTTTGTATTAAGTGATAAAATAAATAATTTATTGTTTTTTATAGTTAATAAAATGTTTAGTGATGTTCTAAAAAAGATTTTTTTTTTCGATGCGTCTTCTTTTATTTGTATCTTCTACTTTACTTGTTTAGATTCCTTAAAATTTCTAGAACTTTTTTTATTGAGATCATAAATCAGTAATGAAGTTTTAGATTTCTAATATTCTAATTTTAAAAAAAAAGTTTAGAAAATTTTGGAATATTCTTAAAAGAAGGAAAATATGATAAGGCACAGTTGTTTCATTTCTATACGGCAATTACCCTTCGGCTTTTCACACTCAATTCTGTCTTTAAATTAAAGAAAAAGGCAAAAACATACAAGCCATTACAAATGTGTTGTTTATTTAGAATATAAAATTCATTTTTCCTATTTTAATGCTTTACATTAATTAAAGCTGTAAAAATTGTAAATTATTTAGCGAATTTCAAAAGAACGATCGAAATTTCTTTTAATTTAACTTTAGAATAATGTTTCTTTACGATAAAGTTCCGTTTTCATTGTTAAAATATTCTATTGAAAGTACCTTGTAAGCTTATGAAAGTATCTGCCGTATAGTTTCATTACTATACGGCAGGTACTTTCATAAGCTTTCATTGCTATACGGCAATTACTCTTCTGCTTTTCACACTCAATTCTGTCTTTAAATTAACGAAAAAGGCAGAAACATACAAGCCATTACAAATGTGTTGTTTATTTAGAATATAAAATTCATTCCTCATATTTTAATTCTTTACATTGATTAAAGCTGTAAAAATTGTAAATTATTTAGTGAATTTCAAAAGAACGATCGAAATTTCTTTTAATTTAACTTTAGAATAATGTTTCTTTACGATAAAGTTCCGTTTTCATTGTTAAAATATTCTATTGAAAGTACCTTGTAAGCGGCTTTCCGATTTCTTTCAACGACGAAGGCCCTAACTCTTAAAAGAAAAAGGGCGAAATCAAACGATCGTAGAGGGTGGTAGTGGTAAACTTTCTCTTCTGGACGATTTTTGGCGGGTAAAAATTAATGAATGCAAAGATGAAGAAGAAGGTAGAGGACAAAAAGACGACGGAAAGCATTAAAATTTGATGACGAGAAATTATGTCTGTTTTCTGGATAAGGTGGGGCTCGCAGCTAATGGCTCGGATTTGTCGCGCTTCGAAAAATCGGAATTAATGGTCTTAAGACACGGGACCAGGGAATAGCAGTTGATCATTTTTCCCCTTGGAGCTATACGTCATAGGGTCCACTTTTCCTAAAGCTCTTTGGCTAAGCTTAAAGATAGTAAGGAAAAAATGATATCGTCAAATTAAGATGATATTGCTGTAAGTGGGAGTAGGTCCATTATTTCGGTGTCTTAAGATATTTTTAAATATGAAAAAAATTCATGCGCTAGTCGAGCGCTTAGGGAACGAAGTCGTTTAAGATTCTTTAGTTTAGAAAGTATTTAGAGTTTTTTAAACGATTAAGCGGCAGGGAGAAAAAGACTATGTAAATTTTTTTTATTATTCTATCGTGATTTCAAAAAGTTTCCCTTTTTTAGGATATTTCTATTTTTTCTCTAAAGTCTCCAGAAAATAATCACAAATAAATTTAATTGTTTATTTTTAAAATCTATTATAAATTATGGGATAATTATAAACTATTGATATATTGTATTATTATATGACAAAATGATGTCAAATGCCATTTATGATATTATACGACAAAATATTTCATTAGAATATTTTGTTAGGACAACACTGTCTCAAAAATTAAGATTATGAGTCTATAACATTTTGAGTTACTATCTTTAAAATTGGGAAATGATGCGTAAAAGTTAAGGAAATGCATTTTGTTCAAAATTATTATGAATTTAAATCATAAATATGACTATAACATTCCATTTCAGTTAACAATTTAAAATATTTAAATTATATATTTAATGTATAAATTTAAATTATACATTAATCTATCCCATATTAATGTCATTTTTTATGTTACTTAATTTACACTGAGAAATATTCTGGATCAAATTACGGCAAACAATATTCTCACCCTGAGCTCAGCATCCGTAACATTCATTTGACTGTAAATCCCATTTTTAAATCCCATTTTTACTGTAAAATTTTATACCGTAATTTTTACAGCAATATTTATTTAATTACAGTGATTCATTGATTTTTCTGATAATATTACTACAAAAACTTAGATATATGAAATTTTTTGCTTCTTAAAATTTTGCGGTAAAGTTGGATTCACGGTAAAGAGTACAGACACCCTAATTACAAGTACTTTTTACCGTAATTTGACCCGGAAATGTTTACATTGTATTCAATTTTTCTCTAAATGACTTCCTTAATTTTTAATACCGGCTTCTTATTTAAAAAGGATTAACGAATTAATTAATTACTCCTAAGAATCACACAAATGAACTATACATTTTAAATGCCATGAGTGTGTTGAATTCATTAAAAAGATATTCAAAAAAGTTGTATATTTTTTTTAAATTTTATATTTTATCCCTGATTCACTGGAATATTTTTTGTATTTTTTTCCTTTTGAATAAAATAAGCTGTATTGTGGGTAAGCATATATTTTAAGAAACATACATAATAACTAATTTATATTTACATTGTTTAGTATAAGTAATCTAAACAACAAAAAAAATTAATATCGATAAACAGGAATTTCATTCTAGTAGTGAAATGTATACATTTTAATTAAAATATACAAATTAATTTTACAACAACTATACCATTATCGCGTAAAAGGAAATATCGATGCATTTAGAAAACAGTATTTCTATACTGATACATCACCCTCTAATGTTAGGCACTCGAAAATGAAAGGTATTATGTATACATCTAAAATATTAGTACTCTTAAATATAATCCAACTCCAAATTTTGTCTTACTTTGTGAGAAATTATAGCTTATACCATACAGCGAAAAAAATTCTGGTACAATTATTGTTATGGCAATGACATTCTGTTTTTTTTCTAAAGAAAAAAACCTAATTCTGGTTACGTAATAAAACTAAAATATAACCTATTCATTAGGTAATTTTTCTGTTGATATGGTAACATTTACTGAAAATTCTGGTTTTTAAAATTGTAGTTCTTTTTCCACACATTTACTAAAAAATACAACAGAATAAATGGTATTTTTCGAATATGGAATTTACCGAATTAAAATAATAATTTACCGAATAAATGTTTTTATGCCATTCTCTAAGGTATCATGATAACAAATCTTATCACACATTATAAAACTATATTTTATAAGTAATTTTACCAAAGCGCTCCGATAAAAATTACGGAGCTTTTTGTTGCTCCCCTATAGCCAGAAACACGGTAAATGTTACCATATTCTGATAGTTTAGAACTTACTTTTTTCTCAGTGCTTTTCTATTAGCTAATCAGCTTTAATAATGAATCAAAATACAAATCGAGAAATCTGCGTACAGTACGGATAACTGAACGTGCGAAGAAAATATTCAAGTATGGAGTAATATTTTTTTAATATGTGTACGGTGCATCTCATAATAAATAAAAAATTGAATCTTAATCATTTGACAGCATCAGTTTTTCAAAAAATGAGTGCTGCTTAATTAAGCGCTGTTGATAAAGATAATTTTCAAAAATTAATGTATATACAAATTAATAATCACGTAAATAAAATGCACAAGTAGTGATTTTTGGCTAATGATTGTTAACTTAGTGATAAGTGACAATGCTTTGAGGTATATTACTGAAAGATATTTTGGAAACATAAAAAATCTTATTGGTTTTAATGTAGGCTAAAGAGCGAACAGCGCATCTCATCATAATCAATAACCTATATCATAAATTAACTAATCAATATTTACAAAACACTACCTTATAAACGTGTACAATTGATTAATATTTTACTTAAAAACTAGGTATAATGATGTAAAGAAAATGCCAGAATATTTTCCGATGCAAATTTTGAATGATTATCAATCACCTTATGATAAATGAGATTGCCATGGTGCTTAAAAGTGAAATATGTTAGAAATTTTTTTTTTTAAATTTCTAAATTTCATTAACTTTAAGTCTAAAGCAGGATCTCACAACAGTCTGATAATTGATTATAGCATAAATCAATAGTTCTTCAATATTTACAAGAAACAAACATTGTGTAAACAAGTACAATTGTTAAATTTATTTACACAACTAAATTAACAATTTAACTACTTTTAAACATTTATAATAATGTAAAGAAAATGCATAAACATTTTCAGCAACATTATGATCCATCACCTTATGACGCATGATAATGCAGTGGTGCATAAAAATGAAAAATTTTTGGAATCACTAAAAATTTCCATTATTTTGAATTTAGGCTAAAGTAGAAAAAAGATATATCTTAAATAGTAATAACCTAAATCAATAATTAGTTATACAATATTTAAAAAAAACAAAGCATTTTGCAAACAAGTTCAATTGTTAAATACATATATTTCAATAATTGTGCACTTTTATAATAATATTAGAAAGTGCATAAATATTTTTGGACGATGATCCATCACCTTCTGACGAATAACAATGTTTGGAACTGCTTTGGAAACATCGAAAATCTCATTAATTTTAAATCTAGGCTAAAGCGCGAAAGGCGCATCTCATGATAAATAATAGCCTAAATCATAGCCGGTTAGCTAATCAGTATTTAGAAGAAACAACTAATAAAGCGTACTTAATGTCGTAAATTTCGAGATGCGGGGAGGTAAATAAAAAAGAAAGAAAAGTCTTGTCTAACCTTGATTAAAAGGGAACGAAGGTGTGCGGCGTTGGACTTAATAGTTTGTATCTAGACCCTCCCTCTACAGAACTAATAAGCGGAGAAAAACGATTTACGAAAAACCATTAATGCAAATCGCTTCATTTTTGTTTGCGAAGATGCAAAGTAATAATAACAATAATAGTTGTTTATCTGCTCCGTATGGAAAACGGGAATAAATTTCAGGGCTAAGATGAATAATCAATAAGACATTAAACGACTCGTCCTAATGGAGGGACAAGATTTCTCTATTAAACGCGGCCCTTCTTTAAAAGGCAATTAAAGACGCCAGAAATAACAACATGCATAAACATGCCGCATTTTACAAATGTAGTAAAAAAGCAGCTATAAACATGACGCACGCAATCACATTCAAATGGATCTGTAATTGGAACGACAGCCCACTTTTTACTTCGTCGACTGATATGCATCACAATAAGGATATGTAAATGGTAAAGGACTCATCGCTTTAGATGAAGATGTCCGGGGAGGGATCTTTATGATCGCACAAGGAAAAAATATACAAAGAGAACTATTTAAATTAATGTAAAAAGGCTACTCTCTTCATAGAGTTCAATCGCCGAAAAGTTAGAGAGAAAATGTTTTCGGCTAATTATTGACCATTGTTTAAAGCTTTTCTCAGACCGTTGACTTCCTATCAAAGATGGACGTTTATAACTTTTTTTTAAAAAAAGCCTTTTAACAAAGTTTAATGCTAAGGGTTTGAATAGGAAATTTTGTATGTGACGGATTAGAGTTTAATTTCTAGATTTAAGTGCATTCGGACAAACTGCAGTATTGTTATTGCTATTTTGATTTCTATGGAGCTATCGGGATTTATATTAGCTTGAAGCATTTCTTTTTTCGTAATGGGTAAAAATATGGGATGCACGAAAGATAGGAGAAAAGGTTACTATCTTCATCTAAAACAATCACCGAAAGATTCTCATCAGAGATATAAGTTTGCAGCATTTTCAAAAAATACTTTTAACGCAATTTAATGAGAATTATTATATTAAATATTGTATGATGATGGATTAAAATTTAATTTTAAGATGCAAGCGCATTCAAACAAACTAGAGCATTGTTTGTGTTATTTAAAATTTAAATTATGCATGAAGTTGAACCGGAATTCTTTGAACTTGAATTTTTTTTCCAAATAGCCACTCTATAGGTAATATTCATTCATTAAAATTATTTTAAGCGAAAATTCGTTTAAAAGTGCTGTTCTCGATTTTCTTTAATTAGTAATGAGATTGGTGAAAACGGATTGTCATTTAAAGCCATTGCGATTTATTAAAGATTGACATCCTTCTCCTAGGGAAGTTCACCTTCATTAAGAAAGCGTTAAAGAAATATTGAATAAACGTGCTAAATTGAGTAAAACTTTCTAACAGCAAAAAAAAAAAAAAAAAAAAAAAAAAGTCTGAAAATGTTCTTAAATTTTTGTTTGTTTATTTTTTCATTAAACCAGATTAAATGGGTCACAATATTTCGTTTCCTTTTTGACTTTTCCATTAAATCATCGACATTTATTATATATTTTTTGTAATATTTTTAAAATTCTAATGTTTTCAAAATATAAAATATGTTTCAAAAGGAGCAAATAGTTAAAAATAATTTAAAAAAAACATTGACATAAAACATGGACTTATAAACTTAAATACTTATACTTTTGTTTTGCCGATCAGTAACGTTTGCTAATAGTATAATTAGTTTAACATCAGGAAAAACTACTGGGTATTTAAGAATTACAACGTTTTTCTAAATGGATTTAAATTCAAATGTGACNTGCAGTATTGTTATTGCTATTTTGATTTCTATGGAGCTATCGGGATTTATATTAGCTTGAAGCATTTCTTTTTTCGTAATGGGTAAAAATATGGGATGCACGAAAGATAGGAGAAAAGGTTACTATCTTCATCTAAAACAATCACCGAAAGATTCTCATCAGAGATATAAGTTTGCAGCATTTTCAAAAAATACTTTTAACGCAATTTAATAAGAATTATTATACTAAATATTGTATGATGATGGATTAAAATTTATATTTTAAGATGCAAGCCCATATAAACAAACTAGAGCATTGTTTGTGTTATTTAAAATTTAAATTATGTATTGAGTTGAACGGGAATTCTTTGAACTTGAATTTTTTTTCTAAATACACACTCTATGGGTAATATTTATTCATTAAAATTATTTTTAGCGAAAATTCGTTTAAAACTGCTGTTCTCGATTTTCTTCAATTAGTAATGACATGGGACAAAAGGGATTGTCATTTAAAACCATTGCGACTTATTAAAGATTGGCATCCTTCTCCTAGGGAAGTTCACCTTTATTAAGAAAGCGTTAAAGAAATATTGAATAAACGTGCTGAATTGAGTAAAACTTTCTAACAGCAAAAAAAAAAGTCTAAAAATGTTCTTAAACTTTTGTTTGCTTATTTTTTTCATTAAACCAGATTAAATGGGTCACAATATTTCGTTTCCTTTTTGACTTTTCCATTAAATCATCGACATTTATTATATATTTTTTGTAATATTTTTAAAATTCTAATGTTTTCAAAATTTAGAATATGTTTCAAACGAAGCAAATAGTTAAAAATAATTTTAAAAAAACATTGACATAAAACATGGACTTATAAATTTAAATACTTACACTTCTGTTTTGCCGATCAGTAACGTTTGCTAATAGTATAATTAATTTAACATCAGGAAAAACTACTGGGTATTTAAGAATTACAACGTTTTTCTAAATGGATTTAAATTCAAATGTGACAGTTAAACTTGCAAAATAATACGATAAATGATTCTAAATGTATAATAAAATGTCCTTGAACTCAGCACTCATATTCACCTACAACCTCGGCAAATCAGTGCTAAGTTTAACTTGTTTTGGCATTTTTATCCCTATTTACTAAAAGTACGTAAAGTATTTTTGAGCTGAATTTAATGATAAAGTCAAAATTTAAATATTTTAAAAGGTAGGAAATCGAAAATTTTTAAGATTAATTGAACTGCCTAAATAAAATAGTTGTTTATAAACCGATACGAATTTAATCATACAGCAGCTTATGCATTAACAATAGGATCTGCGCTGTCGAAGACTTTATGAACGATACTACATGTTGTCCACCTCAGTCAGTAAATTGTAAGTAGTCAGTAAGTTGGATTTTTATTACCGTTTACTCTCAAACTGCTTGCTGGCTAAAGTATATTTAATAACCAAAGGAAAGGTAAAAAACTTTCAATTGCTTGTGAAATTATGCTAGACGTGAGCAATATGTAAGCAGAGCCAACATCTTTTGTTGTAAAATATTCGAAGTGACACTGAAAAGACGAATTAAACAAAACAAAAAGTCTTATAATTGGACCGTCTATTCCACACTCTTTCGATCCCATTTGGATGCTCATGGGTGAAAATTAGCAATACGGAAGAAAAACTCTGGTGAAATTACTGTACCATATGGTAATGACATTTCGGGTTAAAAAAACATATTTCAGGAAATAAAACCAAAACATACGGTGTTCAAACCATTTATTTGGTATTTATTTTTGGTACATATAGTAATGGTTTACCAGAAATTCTGGTTTTCAAAATTATAGTTCTTATTACCACATATTTAGTAAAAAATATAAATCTGAAAAATAAATTTTACTAAATAAATGATTTTTATGCCATGCTAAGATATCATGGTAAAATTAACAAATTTTACCACCTTTCCAAAGTTTTATCACGTATTATAAAACGATATTTCTTTGTTAATTTTGCCAATGCAATTAGAAAAGCTCCTTGGTAAACATTTTTGAGCTTTTTAGCGTTCCTATAGAGTCAGAAACAGAATAAATTTTTCTATATTCTGGGAATTTTGACCATAATTATTTCCTCAGTGTATAAATAAATAAATAAATATGCAATGGAAAAAAATTTAAAAAAATTGAAAACGGTACAAACTTAATAACAATCGAACAATATTGCTATACATTTCATTAAAATTGCAAAATAAGGTTTTGCAATATTTTTTAAATAAATTATAACTTTCAACTTTTTTCAGGAATTTAAAACATCGAAGTTTGCCAAATAACTTTTAAAATTAAAGGGTAAATAAATAAAATAAAAATTTAAAAATTTACGCAGTAGATGTTAAGCTTCATTTATTTTACTCTGTGCTAAAATAAAAAAATTAAAAAATACATTACTAAAAAGAAAATTTGAGTATATATTTGTGCTCGTTAATACTTGATAAAGACAGGTGAAAATTCTTAAAACAATATATAAACAATAAAACATGAACTGTAGATAATCTTATATATGATCTTCGTACTAAAGTGATTCCTAAGCTTACATTCTACAAAATCTTTACCAATAACTATTTTTATAAAATATAAACCTTTGAAAAAAAATCCGTTCTTATTAAATGTTGTCCACCTCATTGTTAGTCAGCAAGGAGGATTTATGTTACCGTTTATCCTCAAGCTGCTTACTGGCTAGAAGTGTATGTATGCACCAGAGGGATGGTAAAAGACTATCATTTGCCTCTGAAATGATTCCACACGTGAGCAATATGTAAACAGAGCCAACATCTTTTGTTGTAAAATATCCGAAGAGACAACAAAAAGACAAGTTAAACAAAACAAAAAATCAAATAACTGGACTGTCTACACCCTTTCGATCCCATCTGGAGTGAGAAAGTAAGCAATGCGTCGAAATAAATAAATACATGTGTAAATAGAATACATGAATATCTGAAGAATGAATATATGAATACTGTATTGAATAAATAAATAAATACATTCACAATAAAAGGTATCGATCTGGATATTTTCCGGAAAATCTAAAGGGACATAATTCTTTTGGTTGCATCATTTCGAAATTTAAACGTCATATTTAAAGAGTCATTAAAATTAGTATGAGTTCGAATTTTTAATGATATATTTTTGATGAATGACGATGCAAAATTGTAGCCATTATTCTATGAGAAGTAAAATGTTGCTTAAAGCTTAACATTTTCTAGTTATTTTTAATATTAATATCCAAAAACATTTGCATTTAAATTCAATGTTTGAAATAAGTTTGTAATGTTGTGTTGTTTGTATGCAAATATGACATTTTTAGAACACTTAATACTGCTATGTTTAAATTAGAGCACTCTGAACTCAGGACAAAACAAAAATTACTATCTAGGCGCTATTTTCTTAAGTTGCAAAAACATAATATAGTTGTTACAAAAACATAATATAGTTGTTACAAAAACATAATATAGTTAATCATTTTTCGCTATTGCTTATAATTATTTATTGTGAAAAAATAAAATTGGAATGTGTATGAAATCAAAGGTATGATATTAATAATAATCCGAACAATAATTATAATTATTAATTAATAACAATTATTATATTATTAATAACAATTATTATATTATTAATAACAATTATTATATTATTAATAATATTAATATAAACACAGGATATATTATTCTTCCTTAAGCTTTTGTCGTACATTTGTTGGGTGTTCCTTAATGACTGATTTAGATTCCTTGTCAGAAAAGAAGACCAAAAAGATTTTGCATACAACTTAAACATAAATTCATTTTTTTTAATTATTTGGCCAACCACTACCCATACTCACTTACTAACAAAAACTATTAAGTTTTCTGATGTCATATAAATTATTTTGAGTTATTTATACAACCATGAGGTTACTCTTTTCTAAGGGTACTAATTCAGTTCTCGAAAGCAGAATGTTTATAAAATATAAAATATACATTAGTTATAAATTTTATAAAATATTAGATATTTTTTATTTGATTAAGATTTGAATGAAATAATTCCTTTGATACATTAAAAATGGAAATAGAAAAAATATGCTTTTTTGACAATCAAAACCAACGTAACTTCAAAACGCTGTTGAGCATAAAGTGAAACATAAAATTATTTTTTAATATTCATTCTCAAGTAAATTTTTTTTCTATAGATTGTAACAAACTCTCAAAACTGTTTTCCTTTAATTTCCAATAGACTGTTTTTGGTCACATGGAAAGCCTAATCACATTAAATGAATAAAATTAAACTTTAACATGGAACGAAACACTTTCCATTTATGAGACTTCCAAATCTAAGTAAATTGAAATTAAAAGGGTGAATATATTATTTTAAAGTAGTTTGAACATGCTGAACTGTTGCGTCTCGGTATCTTTTTAGTTTAACTGCCTTTTTAAAAAAAAAATGTATAAATTTAAAAATAATAAATTTAAAAAATTAAAATATTTTTAAAATATGCATGAAATTTTAATTTTAAAATTAAAAAACTTATTAGGAAATTATTTGTGTGCTTATGCAACCAAACTTAGATAAAATTAAATCTCTGAATTGCATAAACATATCAAATAAAAATAATTTTCTTATTTCATTCAAACAAAAATTTTTAGAACTATAATTTTGAGTTGTAGTTTCTCAAATAATCAAAATAATCATAACTTCTGTTTTTTAAATCATTGATCAATGAATTTCTACGCAATAAAATATTTTGTTATTTATTATTTTTGCTATAAATCTATGCCTTGAGAAATTAACTGGATTTATGATGATTAAGTTCAGGCGCATGAATCTATTTAACGTGAATAACACACTTTAATTTGGGAAAAATTAATTTTGACCGAAAGATTGCTTATTGATGAATAATAGAACGAAAATGTCTAAAGTGAAACATATTTGCCTTTTCTGACTCTTGTTTTATTATGACTGTTTTATAATATAATAGTTGTGCTCTGCGTTAAAGAAGTAACATAAGACAGGCTTACATAAAAATTACTATCATAAAATAAGACTAGCGTGAAATAAGGCTAACATGAAAATGACTAACATAAAGAAAATAACTAACATGAAGTAATTTAATAAGAAGACTAACATGAAATGACTTACATAAAATAATTTAATCAGATGACTAACCAAAAATATAGAAGAATCAAATTCTTGACGTTAAAATGCAGCGACATTAATTGCAATCCAAGTGCTCTAACCAGATTCGCGATGAAAGTTTTAAAAGAGTAGCTGATCTATAAATAAAATGTTTAAAATAACTTCATTTAAACTTTTAAATATGATTTGAAAAGAAAATGGACAAAAACAAGAAAGATAATTATGATAAAATAATTACCGAATCTATTTCGCTCTCACAAATTGAAAAACACATTAAAGAATAATATGCATCTTTTAATAAACATAATCAATTTAATATTTTTTTACGGAAACAGAAGTAAGCGATTTATAATTTGTGAAAAAAATAGCTGTTCTTAGGAAAAATGCGAACCATTTTCAAATCAATAAAAAAAAAATCTAAAAAATTAATGCATTAACTGGTATTTGTATGGCATTTAATGCATATAAATTTAACTTCATTACTAAATTATTTTTTTGATTAAAAATATAATAAATTATTTCAATTTGTCATATTCATGCTTTTTAATAAGAATCAATCTAAGTTAGCTCTCAACTCTCTGCAAAATGCTGATGAATTTGCAAAATAAAATGTACAAAGGTTTGCAAATGAAAATTTATTGTTTAATTCTAAATTGAAAAAAAATTGAAAAAAAAACGATTCTTAAAAGCCGTTATCATTTGCAATATAAAATGCTGTTTACAATCATTTGTCCAAAAAATTGAATGCTGTGAGTTTTTAAAACTATTTCGTTGATTGAAGAAACCAAAACTTATACATTGAAAAAAAAAAAATGCTCTTTTGGTCAAATATCTACTGTTTGCATGTGTATTTCACCATTTAAAAGACGTATTTTTAATTTTTTTATTTCTCAAGAGTTAATCAATCACTTTTTTTTTTAATTTTGGTTTTTGTCATTTAAAAAGACTTAGATTAAAATGGTGTGAAAATTCGTGTACCTTAAAAATCAAATGGGGCTTTTATATATTATATTTTATATGCTAAGCCGAAATAAGGCAAATAATTCATCTAAGGCTTTATTTAGTTCCGCTTACTACTTTTAGAGAAAGAAAAAGAAATATCTTCTACTTTTTCTATCAGTTTGAAAAATCTGAAGGAAAAAAATCATGTGAATGATCTTTTTGGGTACAAGACCATATACATAATTTTTTTCCAGGTTTTTGGCTCCTATGGGAAATAGTTTTCTCTTTCGCGTTCTAGATTAAATAGTTAGCTGAACTGAAGCCCTTTCAATATACAGGAATTCAATTAAATAAATTTTTCGTCGTTGAGATTTTACAATAATCAAAATAAAACGGAGAGCTCATGATTTAAATGTCATTGAAAATTTTATAAATAGTTGAAATTAATTTTAACACGAATGATAAGTGTAACGCTTTTGTTCTCACACTTTATTGAAGTGTTGCTTACTGTAGATTGAATTTTTTACATACTTTAAAAAAAAAACTTGTAAAAGATAGTTGTGTCTTGGAAGGGGTCCTTAATGTGTGTGGGAAAACAAAGAGCTAAAGACGAAGGGAATTAATTAAAACCAAGGATTCTCTCCGCTGTTGCCATGGAGATGTATGTTGATATTCGAGTCTCGGCTTCCAGGGCTGAATCAACAGAAGACGACCGTTTGTTAGAACTGAGCAAACAAAGAGGGGGCACGCGCCCCTGGGCCCTCTGACCCCACCCTTATGAGGCCCGGGGCTCTTTAGAGAGCCCAAGAGTAAAACAAAACAAGGAAAAAAAACTATTCGAAGCAAAATTGGAAAGAAGAGAATATGGTAAAAAGGATAGCATGTAGGGATTTGCTTTCGTGTTTCCTTTAATTTTTTTTTTCAAATTTATAATTGATGCTAATTTCATTAAAATTTACTGTGTTCAGACTTTTTTTTTTTTATAATATTGGACATTACACGTTGCAACTAGCTGAGGATTCAACAGAAAACTACTTCTAATTATTATTTTTTTTTTGAATAATAATAGTTTCATATTTTAAAATTCCTTCTTACGTAGATTTTGACTTAGTGTAATGACAAAAACTGGTCTGTTTCGAATGTAAAAAATCTGTGTAAATGTTGATGCAATCAATTCCTTATAATGTTTGTAGCGATTAAGTTTAAAGAAGTAAATATGATAAAAAATAGACTTTTAGTTTCAAAAGAAAACCTCATCTAGCTCTTTTTTTCTTAATTTTTTTCCTTCATAACCTTAAGCTCTATGTATATTTCGATTTTAAATATGTAATTATAAGTTTCGATCCTTTCGAAGAGAAAAAATTATGAGTTTATGAAAATAAAATTGTGAAAAATTATGGTCGACTTAATCGAAACAGCACAGTTGATTGATTGAAACACTTGATTCTAAAATTGAACAGTTATATGGTTAAAAAAATGTTGCTTTTTATATTTAGGATTTTTCATGACATAGATTTTGATTTAGTATTGCTATAATTGGTTCACTAAAAATTCCCCTTTTTCGTAGCCTTCGACTTACATTAAAACAATGGGATAAATTGGTTCTTTCAGAATATAGAAAAATGTGAGTAAAGGTTGATGCAATCAAAACTCTATGGAGGTAATGACCACTAAATGTGAAAAACTTAATATAAAATAAGACAGAAATAAAAATTCAGTTTAAGAGAAAACTTCACCTGACTTTTTTCTTCATAAAAAATAACTTTCATATTTTAAATCTTAATTTAGATATGGTCTTACGAGAATTGGTCTTTTCGAAATGCAAGAAATATGAGTGGAGGTCGACTTAACGAAGCACAATAGTAGAACTAGTTACAATTAAACGCTAAAAAATGGTTATTGAATAAAATAGGAACAGCTATTTGAGTTTAAAAGACTACAATACTTTTCTTAAAAATTAATTGCTTCGTATTTTTAGGATTTTTCCTGACGTAAATTTCAAGTTAGTATAGCATTACAGGATCGTTATGTTATATAGCTAAATGATTTTTAAAGAAAACGACACCTAGCTTTTTTTTAAAAATATAATAATTGCTTCATATTTTTAAAATTCTCTCTGATGTAATTTAATATTACGAGAATTGGTTTACTTCTAATTAAAATGTAGAAAATGAGTAAATCTCGTATTCCTCACGCAATGATGCCAGTCTCGACCAATGATTAAATGTTATAAAATAAAATAAAAATATCTAGTTTGTATTTTTTTTTAAAACCCTAGCACTTTGAACTCATTAATTTCAGGTCATCAAAAGTCATTTATAAATATAAAAAAAAAACATGTATATGAAAAAATAATGGTACTACTTATGTAAAGTGGATATTTCTTTCCATTACCTACCATTTAAGCTTTAAAAAAGCATAGTGCTTTTTGACTTCAGATCCAAACATTAATATTTATATTATTAATATGTTATGGTAGACACAGAGCGATCTTGCTTTTGTGTTTCATAGTGGATTGATTGTAAATGCAAAATAGAACATCAAAATTAAGTATCACTGATAGCAGTCATTGGTGGACGAATGCTGCGAAGGAATCGAGGGAAAGCGGTATCGGTCCTCCTTAACTGTTATACCGCAAAGTGTTTGATTTCGCTCACAGGTGGTTGGGCAACCAAGGCAGGGAAGCCTAGAAGATCAAAATTGTGATGACTTGTCTTCGGATCATAGTCAGGTATCTCCCAGACCGTCACCAATAGCCCATTATGCGGCTCTAATGAGACGCAAATAAAGTACTACTACTATCTTATTCTGAATAATGAATTCTATTAATGAAGCAGTGGTGTGTAGAAAATTGTGACTGGTGCACTTTAAATCTGTTGGATCACAAAGACCTCCACGTTCTCATTAAAAATCTTACCTCAGGGGGTACTGAATTGGAGATTGATAGTTCCCTGGTTCAGGTCAAAATTATGATCTATGGATGTTTGAATTTGTCCACCCTATAAACGGGCTGCGACGTGTGTCTGGCTGAAGTCGTATTCTTGGCCATAGACGTCACCACTGAGAAACAAGAAACGCATTCTCTGCCTAAAATTCACTTAGTTTCACAAAGCAAACTTGCGTTTTTTAGCAAAAAGGCATTAGGAACAACAACATGATTTAAAATAAAAATTTCTAACTTTTAGAATCTTTTTTTTAACGCAGGCATTGTCTGAACACGCGTTCCTTGCCTCGGAAGATGCCGAAAGTGTTACTCTTTCAAGTTACACGGTGGCATGTAAACTACCTTTACATCTGCAGTTTGTAAAGAGAGATTTTGAGCTCGCTGATTGGATTTCTCGGCAAAGCCTTGTGTTACGTCTTTTTGTAGCTCCTCCCCAATATCATTTCTCTGTAACTTATTCACGAAATGTAAATCAATAATAAATCTGTTCTAGTATATTTCTCCTACTAATTTTAAGACAAATGTTAAAGTTTTGTAAAGAAAACAAAATAGCGTCATCAATGGTCTTTTATTAATAACGCATTCATTGAAATCTAGTTCACTTAAAATTTTATTTTTATATTTTTCTTTATTTGTTTAAAAAAAATTCTTTTGCGTTTCAGTATAATATTTTTTAATATTAATTTTATGGATTTTACGCAAATGCAAGGTAAGCAACATACTATGTTTTGGCAAAACATCAAATTTGTACACTAATAATTATTAAACATAAATTGTGAACATATATTTTAAAAGTATTTTTGGCTAGCTTTTATATAATAAATGTTAGAATTGATTAATATTCAAATTGAATAGTATTATAGTGGCGGATAGGGGAATGTCTCCATGGGATTTTCCTCTGGGTGGTAGAAAGGAAATAAAATACCTACCACTGACCAACAGGCAGAAGTTCAACCTCTTCGGAGGCAATGGCAACCTATTTTCCATGGGGGATCATTCAGAATATTTTGTGAATGCTTCCGCGTCCGGGGTAACCGACGCGTCCAGGTCAATCAAGGCTAACCCATGATATCCAGCACCAATCTTGACGATATCTTGACGATGTTAATGCGATCGCAAGGTTCCGTCTGAGAGAAAACACCATTAAAAAAGACTCGAAGATTTGTGAAATAAATGCAAATAGAGATCTTTTCAAAACTATCCTCCTCCTTAGAACTGGTCACTGTCGAGGTATGAAGATCCTGGGAGATGGTAATAGTAGAACCTACCGTCTCTGCAGTAACTGTGATGATATTCCACTAAGACCAAAACATATTTTTGACTTCCCTGCCATTTTAAGATCCCTGGCTCAGCTTGGGGAATTCTCCCCCTTTGGCATCGAGAGTCTGTACTCCGACAACATCAAGGAGTTAGCCGACTGTGTTTTGCACTCTCATGGATATCTATAGTTTTCCCCATGGACACGACACCAACAGCCAATAGTATTATGAATCTTCTTATGCTCTTAAAAATTAAAGTCTACAACAATTTATCACGTATGATTGCAGAATTAAACAAATAAAAACTATGCAGGCTCAGTTAAAATTTATTGTGTGAGATTTTGAAATATTTATAAGTATTATTCAGAGATGATTGTGCTCCGGAAAAAATCCGGATTTCCGGATTTTTCGATAAACGCGGTCCGGAAGTTTCCGGAAATCCGAGGTCCAAGCGTTTCAAGAAATTATTGATCACATTTATGTATTAAAAAAACTTTTATGCTTTATTTAGAAATGTTAGATTCAAATTTATACTTGGCATCTCTTTCATTTGGAAATATTTTTTCTATTAGAATAATAAATGTGATTAGAGATAAAAGTAAACTTATGCATAGTTATTAATTGAAATTATGCTGCATATAATTTATTTAGAATTTCAATCGTTAATGTACGCAATGCGTAATTAATGATTTTATTGGAGAAATTTTCAGGATTTTTGAGTTGGGCTCACAATCACCCCTGATTATTGTAAAATTATCTTTGATTATTTGAAAAAGATCTTATATCTTAGAGGAAAATATTCTAAAATGTTATAATCCAGCAAAAAAATATAGAACATTTATAATTAATAATTTTTTTTATAGCAAGTAGCATATGACAAGTTTACAAGTTACAATAAGTATAACACGTTACTAGAAAAAAAATATATACTAAAGTTGGAGAGTATTATTTTATAGATTTTCTAATCTCGCTCCTCTTCCATCTTTAGTCAAAAAATCTAAATCAAATGTTTGAATATTATAGAAGTTCAGCGTTTGGTAAAGTAAATAAATACATAAAGCGAAAAGATAGAAATAGATTTTCAGAGCATAGCACATTAAAGCATAGTTTAATTTCTATTGCTTCATACAAATAGCTTTTGAAATAAATGAATATTTAACTGACACGAGGAAACATTTGAAATAAATTATAAGTTCTAAGATTTGCATACTTTATTTATACAGACTTAATTCTAAAATAGAAGAGGGCGCCACTTGCTGAATAAATCTGCTTAAAATTATCAAAACCGATAAAAAAAAAATTATACAGACTCTTTGCATAAAGAAATGAAACTTTTTTATTAGTATATAAATCGAATTAACAGCTAATAACAATATCAAAACAAACCAAACAAAAACTTAAGAATCAAGAAAAGAATTTTTTAAGGAATACTAATATTTAATTACTACAAAGAATTATCGATTTTTGGAACACATCATGCTTTTGAAATTAAATTTGCTATACGTGCAAGATCAACAAAAAATTTAAATTTAAAACCATGTAATTTAGATCCATTATGTGAAAAATCCTTGTCCATGAGGTTTCGAAGTTCAGGAATTCTATTTCGTATTTGTCAGTTCCCCGAATTCCCTTACCTACTTGTTGCAATCTAAATTTAAAACATTGCTTTTAAAGGGAATAATATTAAATAAAATAGTTTCTATTTCATTTTTAAATAAAAAAAGACAGTTTCTCAGGCGGAAAAACTAACATTTCAAGTATGAGAAAGAAAAGCTGTAGTACAAAAATCGCTCTATGATTAAAATAACAGGCATAGCAGATTGAAATAGCCATGTGTCACTGAAGGCGTTTCCAAGAAATCCAATCAGCGACCTCAAAATCTCTCTTTACAAACTGTAGATGTAAAGGTAGGTAACATGCTACCCAGTGGGCACATGTGAACCTAGGTCACGGAGGCTAGCAGCGTTACTCACGCCATGCAACCACAGATATCCGTTCATAGGGTGGTCATATCCACGCGTCACACAGCAACGAACAACATCCATGCCCTGAGAGGGAATCGAACACGCAGTCTTTGGCTTCGCAGCCAGGCACGCTGACCGATCGGCCCCCTAGCCGGCACATTAAGAATCAAAATATATATTTTTTTAATTTATTGAATTTTAAGGGGGTGCAAGTGAACTTCTCGACCACATTGCAAGCCCCCACTGGGACTTGAAACTTTATATTTGCATAGATACTTTGGTCATTACATCATAGAGTAATGAGAAGTTGCATTTTGTACATTAATCCACCACAGAGTTGTTTTCATGTTACTGCACTCAAAAGCTTCAACCTTCGTTTAAAATCAAGTGAAAAGAGAAATGAATAAATCTAAGCAACGGGGAAAGAAAAAAAAAACAAATAATGCCAAACAAACATACTACATTTAACATAATGAAAAATCTTCTTTTGTGTCGAGGCATAGAATACAAAGAGGAAAACACAAAAATTTAAAAAAAAAAAAACGCTGTTTAGCTTATTCTAAAAATTAACTTTTAGAACTATCCCTTTTATATATTTTAACTGACTCTCAAATTGCAAACAAAAATATATTTTGGCATTTTTTAATTATAAAAAACAGATGAATAGTTACTAAAAGAATTTGTTAGATAATGGGAATTAGATTTGTGATTAAATATAAAGCGCAAAAGAGTAGTTGGAAAAAACTTATTTTTCATTTATATTCAAAAATTTATCAATAATTGATTTTGTAAATTAAAGAAATTTCAATGATGAATGGCTGTTTCTCTTAGATCTAAATAGCGGTAAATAATTGAAAATTTGAAAAATTATTGTTCGGAAGGACATCGTATTTGGAAGATTTTAGCTTTCACTCAGAAAAAACACCGGTGTTTACTCAGAAAAAAGATCACCGGTGTTGTTATTTTATAACCATGAATTATTAAAATGCTAAACATAATATTTTTGACTTATCCCTTTATATCTCAACATCTCTGATTTTAATAAAAATTACTCATACATTAGAATATATCATTCTAAGCATGTAAAAAATAATTAAAAAAATTTACAACGTAAAATAAGAAAAATTATTGGAAAAAAATTGATTGTTGCATTTCTGCACCCTTATGCAAAATGACAAAAAGTGCTTGTTGCATTCCTGCAACATTGTGAAAAATGGCACTAAGATTGAAAGATTCAAAAATTTTAATTCATATGAAATTTTTTAAAACAGTTGTTACTTTTGTTGTAACAAAGTCCTACACCACATTTCTCACAAATAATTTGTGTAAATTCTTTGCATTTTGGGTATTTACATCTGATTCTTTTGTTAGCCCAATTAGGCCAGTGTCCAATTGCCCAATTTCATCTTGGCGCACTGGTTTTGGCCGACAATCGCCGAAATCGTCCTTCAAAATTTGTTGGGGCAAAGACATAGGCTTTTTGTGTATGTTACAGATATGCAACACGGTGATATAAAGGGTTAAATTGACCTAAATAATAAAAAAAAGTAGAAAAAATATGTGCACTGAAATGTCTGATTCAAAGGGTTAACCTTTTTTCCTCTCTATAAAGTAAAGAAGATGAAAAAAATAAAATTTACGTATCATAGATTAGTACAGTTGTTAAATATATAATTCAAAGAAACTGAAGCGGTACGATGTTACTTGATTAAAAAACTTCATTCACTGCAAAAATATACAAATTGGAAATAACAGTCTGCATGTTTCAGGCGCTTAAAAATAGGCCCCAATTTTTAAGACTTGAAAAGTGTGAGACTTACCAGACGTTTCATGAGTAGCAAGTCTTGAAAGTGGGCGCCTATTTTTGAACGCTTAAAACACGTCGATGGTTATTTCCAACTTGTATATTTTTAAAGAACATGAAATTTTTTAATCCAGTACAATTGTTGTTCCCGTGATTTCATCTTTTAGATAGCAAACTATAAATAATTTCCACAAACCATTTTTTTTTTATCTACTGGTTTTTCTAATTTTAAAAAGCTGATTTTTGGTTCCAGTTTGCTCGATTAATAAATATTTAAAAGAAATGTAAGAGTTTTTTTTTCCGGACTAATATGACCTCTGATTTTGGGTAGCTAAGCTGTTCTGACCTTTGATCAAAGCCAATCTAATGCTAGATTTTGCGTCGTAGTCGAGCTGACCTTTGGGTTTGGGTCGAGACTAAAAATGGCCGTGAATCCCTACATTCGTCAGCTCCGAAAGTAAAAACCATTCATTCCGATTTTTGTCTTAAAAAAAAGAATTATATCTCAAAAAGCAATAAAAAAATTAACAAACTTTTCAGAAACTGAATAATAAAAGCAAATAACTTAACAAGTCATTTTCAATGTTGTACTTAACATGTTCTTCTATTTATATCTTTACGAAAAAGGCGATTGAGGAAAAAAAAAGAATGTTTATGGTTTATTTACCTTTCTGTATTTTTCGTTTTGTTTACACTATTATAAATGCAAAACACACGCCTTTTACTTTAACAATAGTGTCCCAATCCAATAAACTTTTGTTCTTTTATCAGTTTTTGTTACGCCCTCTTTCTTAAATATTTCATTGTCGTAGTTACATACAAAAAATAAAAAAAATAAAAACTAATTATAGCATTTTTAAATTCATTAAAAATTCATAAATCAAACAAAATGAGAATGCATTGAGTAATTGAAATCAAGCTTGCATTCATTTTTAGTGCCGTGAGGGCACGTTTTTGCATCGCTAAAATTTCTTTTTTCTCATTTATTTATTATTGCTTAAAAAATAAAATAAAAATTCTCCGAGATTATTTTTTTATTAAAATTAGATGCCCCGAACAAATTTCAATTTTTAAATAAGAGTAAAATTGCATGAAAATAAGGCCGCTGACCAAACATTCCAAACATTTTTTTTCATTCTCTAAAGGAATTTTTATTGGAGATTTAGTAGTTAAACGTATAAATTTAAAGTAACCTTTTTCTGCCTGGAGCGAAAAGAATGTTTTACCTCAAAAAACATTTTGTTAACATCAGGGGCTTTATGCCACGCGTTTAAATCTTAGTCACACTTTTTTTTTTCTTTTCAACTATACATCTTAAAAGATTATTTATATCGCTGATCATTTTTTTTAATTACTAACCATGAAGCTAAGGATTATCCAAAGTAAATAGCCCACAAAAAAAACTCTTGTTTTGTGTGTAATCTTTAAGCCAATGGGAACATTAAAAGATAGGTATTTTGTCCATGCACAAAGAAAAAAAAACGATCTAATGTCATCAGCAAATTCTTTTCTTGAAAATATTAAAAGGTAAGGTTTTTTACCCTTTTCGTTTTCGAAAAAGAAAGGAGCCCTGGGATGTTGGCATTGGGTATTTATCGAACCCCCCCTTCTTTATCTGATAAAGGGGCTCAAAGGAGAGGGGGGTAGCAGAGTCACGAAACACGCGAAATAGTTTGACTGTTACTAGCGTTAATTGCAAGCTTCTGGTCCTGCAAATGAGTACTAAGTTTTCCTCTGCTAATGACGTAGGAAGGGGGAGGGGGCCAAAAGGGGTCGGTCGGTTCGCGTGTGTTTGAGGACAGAGTGCTGAAAAAAAGAAATAAAAAAAAATTTTGTCCACTGCCTTAGCTTCGCCAGCACTTATGTCAACACAAGAAATATAGAGTCAACAGCGCGGTAATTGAATTTTTATTAAAGGCGAACGCAAAGTAAACGCACTTTTAATTAAGTTTAAATTGAAGAACAACAGGACCGGCCCGCATCTTGGTTGACGATAGAGAGAAAAAGCTGGTCTGGAAAAACCTTCGCGATTCTTTTAACATATCGCCTCATCAACTTCTTTAATTTCGTGCCTTAAGGGTTAGCGGGAGGAAAAGACTGCAAGAAACTAAAAAAAAAAAAAAAAGCTAAAAACTAAAAAAAGGAACCTCTCTTTGTTTGTGCTGAAGGCAACAAAAACACAGTCTGGTTTCTTGTTAGTGATGCTCTTGATTAATCATGGTGCATGCTATTGACGCACGGGGCTCGAACCTCCGCCCTACTACCACCCCCAACAGAAATCTTTTTCCCAACGGACTAGATGCGATAGCTTCCGACTAAACTGATTTAAAAAGAAAGCCGTAAAAGAGTAATCATTTGAGAATGAAGTTGTACAATTCTTTTTTGATGGAGAAACGGTGACTAATGATTAAGGCAGGTATTTTTTGGACCAAAAACCTGCTGAAATCTATTGGCGAAAAAAAAGTCTTTCTCCAAGTTAAACCTTATATCAGCTTTATAATTGTTGATATTTTTCTTACCGTTTGCTCGACTAATTGAGTAGCGGGATTGTTTTTACAGGGGCGCTTAAGACTTTATTTATATTAACCACTGATGGCATTACGGTTCATGTTTTCTTTACTTCTGAATTTATTTTATTTAGATTGTTTTTTTTTCTCCTTCGAAAAGAAAATGGCTCCGAGAAAACGAGATGAAAAACTTTTAAAAGGAATTTTCTCCATTCGCGATTAAAGAAAAGTATCAAAACGAATTGAAGAGTTTAAACTGCGTTGAAGTTGAAGATTTTTGATGTTATTGGATGTTATTTCAGTTAGTCTTTGTTTCTTTTGAGTTTTTTTTCTACTCGTGATTTTTTTTTCGAGGTTGAATTTTTAAAAGCAATGAAATTTCGTTCGTTTCGATGCAAGTGGAGTGATTTTAAGTTTTTGACAAGTCCGATAATTTACGCACAAACTTTATGCGAAATCTTTCATTGGTAATATTTTTTTGGAGGAGTACTTTACAGTTATTTCTGTTATTAATTACATTTTCAATTTAATTAGGTTTTTATTTCGGAAACAGAATCCGGGTTTTTTGTCATTTTTTTTTCAAAAAAATTATTTTAGCGAACAAAATAAAAGTGAATAATTCTCTAACTAAACGAATACTTTTCTTGAATAAATGCTAACATTAATTTTTTTTTTATACTTAGTCATAAATATAGTATTGTACTTTTCTACTTTTATAAGATAAACAGTGTTCATTTTAGTTAAATTTTAAGAAAAATTTATAGTTTAATGATAACGAAGATAACTTTTTTCGAATAGCTATAAAAATATTCAAACAAGCAGTTGAGAACGCTAGATTTTTTTACCCCTTTTTTGCGAAGAAACATTTTTACACGACTACATATTTATAGTTATTTTATGTTGTTGATAGATAGTGAATGAACTGGGAACTCATTGATGCCATGCTCTAAATTTTCGAACAGCTGCTCCAATAGTTATAAAAATGTTGTCTAGGTGTCGTAAAGTGGCTACGCGATACACGACGAGACTGCTGACAGTTCCATTCGGTGAAAAAAAGCTTTTCTGTTTTGAAACTGTACGAGATATACTGAAAACGTCAGCTTAAAAATAGTAGTATTTAGTACGAATAGTAGACATCTTGGGGAATAACGCTAAGAAAAGAAAGCGTCATTTTTTTTTTGTTCAGAATTTCTTAAAATTATGACTTTAAAGTTATGACGTAAAGTTATGACTTTACTTTTCGATTTTCAAACTCAATTTATTTCAATTTTCATCAAAAATAAAAGTATAGTAAAACCTGGGTTAGTTATCCACTACATTTCTTTAATGATCAGCTCGAACAGGTGGTCAACTTATACAGAGAATGATTCCTTGTCTTCTTCTTATCATTTCTTAGATCATTTTACTATAATGTATACCTTGTTTTTCATATTTTTCTAATATTTTGCCAATCAAAAAAAAAGAGATAAATATAATTTTAATTTTTTAGCTAAACTTTATTTAGCTAATACCCCATATATCTTTGAAAAAAAGTGATTAATTTAAGAATGATTTGCGATTTGTTACAGAACTTCAATATCTGACTGATCAGTTTAAAAAAAATCTACATATTTGGTTAGTGACGCTTGCCAGTTATTTATTTAAAATATCAATGTCGAAGAGCATATTTAGAATTATAAAGCTAACTTTATTTTTATTTTAACATTTTTAAATTCATTTTAGTATACTTGCAAACCTGAATGGAAAAAAGTTAACTCCGCAGTTTCGACCAAAGGCGTATTATCTTGCGTATGATCATTCTACTACATCCGGGCATCACTTTTGTTTCTAAATATAGCTGCAGCCATCAAAAATTAAGAAAGTTTAATAATCTGGAATACCGTCACCATCAACAAGTTACTATTAGCATGGAGAATTTAATCAAATTCTTCTTCATAGCAAAAAAAATCGAACTTTGCAATTTTTATATTATGAGAGGAGAAAGCAATTCTGATAAAATACTGTATGGTAATGACATGTCTAAGGGGAAAAAAACATAATTCTAGTAATAAAAACCAAAATATACGTTATTTAAACCATTCATTTGGTAATTTTTCCGTTCATATGATTCACAAGTTTACCGGAAATTCTGGTTTTAAAAATCATAGTTCCAACTACCACATTTATAGTAGAATAAACTTTTTCGTAACCTTAAATATTTCATTTCAATCGTTCAACGGATGTTACATTTCGTTTACTTATTGTGCAGTCTAGCAAATAAGTGATAACGATTGTTCAATAAGCAAGATGATTATATTAATAAGCATTTCCTTTTTAGAAAACAAAGAGTTTATTAAGTTAAATTATTTTATTGCATTCCAGTTTTAATCTATAGAAAAAATCTATGTTTACATGTTTTAAGTCAAATAAATTAAAATTAGTCAAATATCTTGAAAAAAGTCGGAATTGAAAAAATATTCTTGACTCATGACTCTGGTTAATTATAAGTTTTTAAGTCCTTGAATGAAAAGAAAAAAAGGATTTATGAGGTTATGAGAATTGTTTAGACAATTATTCTTAATTATCTGAGCATATATAAGCATTACTCAAATAAATGTGATAACATATTATTTCTTAATTATTTAAATTATAACATATCACAAGCTTAATTTATCATAAGGAGAAAAAATGCGGATAAAATTACCGTACTGTATGGTAATAATCTTCCTGGTAAAAAAAGAAGATAAAAAAACATAATTCTGGTTAATAATTTCAGAAATTCTGGTTTCAAAATTCTAACTCTTATTACCACATATTTTGTAAAAAATTATAAGACTATAAATTAAATTATTTTTATGTCCTTCTCCAAAATTACCACATTTACCGAATTTATACGCACATTATAAAACCAAATTTTATTGTTAATTTTACTAAACTCATTACCAAAACGTTCGATAAAAATTACCGATGAATTTTTTGTGTTCCCATAGAGCCGGAAACACGGTAAACTTTACCATATTCTGACAGTTTTGAACATACTTTTTTTTCTCAGTGTTGAAGATTATAGTATGTAAAGTAATATCTTAGAATATTTTTTGCATAGTTGCATAACAAACTATCTTGAAACTGCAATCGCATTTTCCGATTTGTAAATCAGACTTTTCGACATTTTTCTCATCAAAATCTCTCCTCTTGTTTCCATTTTGTTTTTATAAGATTAAAGACAATAGCATTCTTTAAATTTTTGAAAGGGATTTTTTTATATACATACAGAGAAACGAGAAATTTTCTAGCAAATGAACAGAAGAAAAGTATATATATATTTTTTTTTTTGACAAAAGTGAATGTATATGTTTTTCATAATTATCATAAAATGTCTCTTTAAATTTAAAAATAACAACAAAAGGATGTTCTCAATAGGAGACATTTAATTATGAAAACACAAATGAGAAAATGAAAACATTAATTGTTGTCAGTCAATATAACATTTTCCTTTTTTGTGTGTGTTTATTTGTGCAAATCACGTTATTTAAAAATTCTCGTTTCTTTGTATTATCTTTAGATTAGGGATTGCCCACAAATGATGTTACGCTTGGAAGGGAGGAAGGCGATTCCTGAAATTGGGAAATTTTATAACAAGAAAGGAAGGATAGCAAGAAAAGTGACATCACGCAATTTGGTTAAAATAAGCGCATCAAAAATCACGAGTTAAATAATTTTATATTATTTTTTTCCCATTTTTTCTTTAAATGCGAACGCATCCAATTATTTTCGCAGTAGTTGTAGTTCATTTACGTCTCACTAGAGCTGCACAATGGGCTATTGGCGACTGTCTGGGAAACATCCCTGAGAAGGATCCGAAGACATGCCATCACAATTCTGATCCTCTGCAAAGGGGTTGGCACCCCCGCTTCGGTAGCCCGACGACCTGCACGCGAAGTCGAGCACTTTACGGTAGAACAGTTTAACCAATACCGCACATCCTCGGTCCCTACTCAGACTGATCCAAGTGATCACCCACCAGCTCACTGACCACAGCCAGTGATGCTTGACTTCGGTGATTGGCTGGGAACCGTGTCTTAACGTTTAGTCCACTGCGGGACCCAATCATTTTTATTATGCTCTTAAATGTCATTAAAATACATAGTTGAAGTGGAAAAGTACATTTTTAATTATAATGCACATTTAGTTTTTGAACTGCTAACATAAGTGTTATGTAATTTGGAGGGACATGTGATAAGGGTATAGAAGTGTAATGAAGTGTGACAGTTTGCGACAAAAACGAGGAGGCCAAAAAGTTTCATAGGTTTGAAACAATATTGATTTAATTAACTTGGAAACTGTGACGTCTTTAGAAGCATGAGAAATTGGTCACGTTGCAAAGGCCCATTAATATTTAAATAAATATTATATAAATTCATTTAATTATAGAAAAGCATGAAAGTCCTTAAGGTCGAATGCCATCTTCTAAATTTATCTTCGGCCCTTACCTAAATGAAAACCTGTTTTAATTACTTCTATGTTCCAGTCTTCGTTTAAAATCACTAGCTACATTTCAAAATTACAATGCGAATGTTCATGAAGCATTACATTTATTTTCAGAATCTTTAAGAATTGAAGTATAAAAAGTATTTGGAAGTTATATAAAATATCAAAACGAACACTCTTTTGAAATCTAATACAATCTAATGAAATCTTATTATCGCAAAGGAAAATGAGGTAAAAACATTAAAACAGGGGAGATTTTAAAAGTGAAACTTTCTCTGGGAAATCAAATTGATTTGAAAATCTTTCATCCAGATTCCCTCACTAAGCAGATTTCAATAGCGTTACTGTTTCTTTCTCGTTTAAAATAAATAATATATAGTAAAAAAAACAAAAGAAAAAAGTATAAAAAATTTTATTTTGAGTGAAGAGTTTACTTTTTTGACTTCATGTTCCTTCTAATAATATGCATTCAAGAGCGATATTGAAGTAACACTCTGAATGATAAAAAATGCGATAAAGCAAATTAAGAATCGCACGATTAGTTATGGCGTTATGGATAAGGCAAGGTCGAAAACTAAATGGTTTCCAGGAAAACTTGATAGAAGGTTGATTCGCATACGCTATACATAACGCAATTATGCATTGGTCATCTAAATTTTTAAAATTCATTTTATTATATAATTCTACTTACTAATAAGCTTTCGGAAATGCGAAAAGAAACATTTATTTAGTTTTTCGGATTTGAAAATGATTTCCGCAAACCTTAACTGAAAAAAAAAAGACTTGTAATTCTGAAAGTAAACCTTTAAACGACGAAATGTTGCTGTGTTGAATTAAAAAGATATTTTCTTTCATATTTTCTTGAAACAAAATGTCCGTTTGTCGCATTGTCTAACAATTACGGGTAAAAGATAATACTACCGTAATGTTGAACCCCAAAATCGAGAAAAAATTTACGCAAACTTCAGAATATTTTTTTTTATTTATTAAAATATATAAATAATTAAGTAATAACTGCATTATTATACATTTTTATAAACTAATTTTTTTTCAAACGTTATTATTTTTGACTTCATTAACTATGCTGTATACTTAATTGAGACACAAGAGCCCAGTTGTATATTTCATTTCATTTTTACGCTATGAATTAAATAGTTTTATTTACTTGAAAATAGGTTCTGAAATACGAAATTCTTAAAATCGGCTATTAAAAATGTATGGTATTTTTAAATGATATTTAGTAATAAAAAATGCATAAAATGTCTATTTTCAATGTTTAAAAATTTTTAATCTAAATTTAATACATTTCTTTTAAAAAAAAATTTGATTATTGTAATTTGTAGTTACTATAATATTAGGGAAATTCGTCGCAATGAAAAATTTAAGTACTTATAATCACTTTATCTTAAAAATACATTATCAATTGAATAGAAATGATTGATGGATTAAAAGTTAACTATTTAAAGCTTTGCTGATGTATCTTAATTCATTACTATCATATATCAGTTTGACAGATTTATTTTGTTAACTTAACCAAATAGATGTTATTTATTCAATCTAATCGTGACTAAAAGTGTTGCATCTTACTAAGGAGTAGATTATTAACATCTTCAAATTTTATCTCTGTAAGTGTTTGATTTATTAAATTTTTAGTTATTTTTTTACAGCTTGGTCAATTTATTCTCGCGTTACTTTAACATGAGAACACATTGATTTGTGTATAGTACCATTCATTTTGATTTTTTAAAAAGTTTTGTTGTACCAGAAAGGGAAAAAATATATTTTGGGAATTTAGGTAAAAAATTGAATTGATCTAAGTTCTAAAAAGCTATCTTATCATACAACTATAGTGAACTGCAAAAATTATTTTTTTCCTAAAATGATAAAAAATGGCGGTTGTACAGCTTTCTGATTTATTTATTTATTTAGATTGGGCCATTCTATCTGAAGTCGGTATGTTTCGAAAGCTAGAAAACAGGCTCCCATTATCAACCCCTACGTGTATCATTCACTTATTGGTGAGTCTTAAGAATGGGCGTCTATTTCGAGCGCTTAAAATATGTCGACTCCTTTCAACATTATTTTTGAAACTAATAAGTTTTTTCCTTTAGCACGCATATTTTTCCGCTTCTGTTTCTTAGCTTCCATAATTCAACACGAACGGTATTTTTTTTTAAAATGTCGATTATATACGATTAGCTATAAAAGTGTGTTAGATTGTTTAGATTTTGCAAGAATGGCATTTTTTTTCTTTTCAATCAAAAATTTTCTTAAAAAATTTTATTATACCGGAAAAACTATGCAAAAATTGTAATAGTCTTACATAATTCTGGAAAGAATATAAATTTAAATGTTTTCAGTTTAAATTTCAAACTAATCGATGAAGATTTGTTCTACTTATGAATTTGGCTTACTTGAAGAATGTTACTTCGAGAAAAACGCTTTTAAGATTCATGGAAGCACGTTGTGGTCTGCGCGTTAATTTAAAATTCGAGTAGTTCACTATTTTTCTCACTTACAAATCTTTGGAGACATTATTTTAGGTAGTTGGCACCTTTTAAAAAAATAAAAGGAAAGTTTTTTTCCCCCCAAAATAATAAAGTGGCTTTTATTATATGGAAAATTTATCGCAGATTCGCACGTTGAAGAAAAAATCGAGCTTATTTTTGGGGCCATTAATAAAAAAATATGTATATAAAACGCAGCTTTTTTTCCTTAACCAAGACCGAAATTATTTTACCCATTATTGCTACTAAGTCGCCATTTTTTAAATAATTTGTATAGTAACAATGAGTGTCGTACTAACTGGAAAACTACAATGAAAATATCTGTCTTAAAGCAATTTGTTTGATTTGAAAAACTCTAAAAGCTCATCAAACTTTGGTGTGCAGTGCAACAAGTAAAAAAAATTGATGTGAGAAAAAAATACTTTTGCAATTGTATTTACTAAAATAATATTCGAATATAAATTAAATTGTTAATAATTGAATAAACAAATACACTTTTCAATATTACAAAGAACTATGTTCATGTCGAACACTAAAATAAGAAAGATAGCATTATTATCCGAACGCTTAATACGCGCAGGCATTGATAAACTAAAAGGTTAATTAAAAGCAATTTATGTCAAATTTATATTGAAAATATTGTTGTTTTAGTGCATTTTAAAACAGTAACTAAAAAATAACAATGAACATTAAAAGAAAAGAAATATTGAAGTTGTTTAAAAAAAAAAAGACTTTGGCATATTACCAAGAACTAAGTTCACGTCGAATATTAAAATAAAAAGATTTCATTATTATCTGAACGCTTAGTAAGCGCATTCAATGATAAACTGAAAGGTTAATTAAAAGCAATTTAGACCAAATTTATGTTGAAAATATTGTTGTTATAGTGCATTTTAAAACAGTAACTAAAAAGTAATAATGAACAATAAAAGAAAAGAAATATTGAAATTGTTAAAAAAGACTTTGGCATATTACCAAGAACTAAGTTCAAGTCGAATATCAAAATAAAATAAAAATTATTATTATCTGAACGCTTAAAAAGCGCATTCATTGATAAACTAAAAGGTTAATTAAAAGCAATTTAGGCCAAATTTATGTTGAAAATATTGCTGTTATAGTGCATTTTAAAATAGTAACTAAAAAGTAACAATGAACATTAAAAGAAAAGAAATATTTAAGGTGTTAAAAAAAGGCTTTGGCACAACTCCAAAAACAAAATTGATAATAACATGCAAAGAAAGTGAAAAGAAAATTTAATGCCAAAAAGAGCGTCCGAACCCGGAGACTACTTTAAGCAACTGAGCCCTACTCACCTCTAACCTACTGATATCTTTAAAGAGATCAGATTAAAAAAAAAATTCTATCCTTTCCCTCGTTGACTCATAAAATAGTCGATTATGTAATTTGAGTACTTATCCTCAGAAACACGTGCGAATTTCCCCAATGGGAAGAATTTCAGATAGGGGTGGAGTAGTCGATAACTGAATTGTTCGAACTCTAACTGCGACATGTACTTAATTAAAATATTCACCGAATAGTATTAATATTATAACAGTGACCACAGCTTTTTAAAATCAAATCTGCAAAAACGGAATCATTACAATATGAAAACATGCTGTAAACACATCCTTTACTAAAATCATTATCACCGTTTTGTAAAAAAGAAAAAGAAAAAAAACATTGTTAGGCATCAATGAAAAACTCTGCTTTATCTCCTTTGAATTACACTGTAAAAAATTTAGGATCAAATTGTGGTAAAAAGTAGCGGTACTCAGGGTGACAGTACTTTTTATCGTAAAATCCATTTTTACCAGAACATGTTGTGGAACAAAAATTCTAATATAATGTAATTTTTGCTGTAGGGGAGAGTGGGGTCAATTGTAACAAGGTACGATTGTAACAGAGCAAAAATTTCGAGTGTCGGGTTCTAGATTTGGTTCCTAGGTGGCACACAAGGTGTATTTAATAAATCAACATGTACACCCCTGCTGGTAACCATTTTTATGTACTTTTGAAAGAGTTGCATCACAAAAGATATTGTCACTCTACGTAAGTACTTTTTTTGGTATTAGAATATTATATTGTAACGAAGTAATTTTGTTTAAACAAAATAAAAATTATTAACCGAATATGTAAGTGAACACCTTCATTAACATTTCAAAGAAAAAAGAGTAGTTTTGTTAATTAACTAGCATTGTTTTTAACAAATGAAGCTGAAATGGCGTCTTGGGGACGATTGTATCAATAAGTAAAGGGACGATTGTAACAGCTGAAAATAAATAATCTTATGTGTACAAACCATTACTTAACTCTTTAAGAGCCACCAATAGTTTCCTATATCATTTATATTATGTTGCATGTGCATTATTTTATTTGTCACCTTTCACAGCATAAATTAAAATTTTTAACTCCTTAAAGTTAAAAGTTTAACCCTTTAGGTCTCTTTTCATTATTATTTTTACTCTTAAAATATCACGACTATTTTGATCAATAAAAAAATATATCACAACTATAATAATATGAATAATTAACTGTGTTTTAGTTGAATTTATGAACTGCTACAATTGACCCCGTAAGTGGGGACAATTGTAACAAGTGCACGACTGTCAAAAAATGTTAATGACTAATATGATAACATTTAAAATAAGGTATTTATTTTTTTTCTAGTAGAGGATAGTCTACTTTACTCGTCTGTCAATTAATACTAATAATATATTGGATTCTTGTTAGTTAAAAATAGTTCAGTAAAAAATGTTACAATTGACCCCACTCTCCCCTACAGTTACAGTAAAATCACTTAATCACTCTTAAGTAAATCTTACTGTGAAAATTAAGGAATAATATTTTACGGTAGAAATTGATTTTGCGGTAATATAGATTTTATGGATGATGCACTCAAAGTGCAAATTTCATAAAGCGTACTTTGATCCGGAATTTTTTAAAGTCTACTAAAATTCTATATTTTTTCAAGTTTTGAAAAATGTTTACCATTTATATAAAAAAAATCATTTTGCATCCTAAAAATAAAATTACAAATGTGAAGTACACTTCTTAGGGAACTTAAAGGGTTAAAGCTAAAAAAACTATTGAGGAATTCAGATTAAAAAAAATTATGAATTGAGAAGAGGTATAAAATGCTTGTCATCATTCAATGTCAATTATCAATATTCACGCAATCATTTAATTAGGTAAAACTTCAATAAATCTATATAATAAATCTATCTGAAACGCTCGTGATATTGTAAATTGAACTTTACATCAAATAGAAATGAATATTGCAATTTATAAAAAGAAATTATAAACTTTAAAACTATGTTAAATCTTTAATTTCAAATTTTGTTAATCAAGCAAATACGCTAATATTTTAAACCCTTTCTATAAATTAAAAATTGCAGCTCATGCTAAATTAAAATGTCAAATGTAAATTTAGTAATCAATTTAACTTTTAGTCGGTTAATGAAATTTAAATCTTAAATATTTTTTCCCTAAATGTAGAAGTTTCGATTTATAAAATCCATCGCTTTATAAAATGAACTGTTTTCCAAACGAACATGATATTAATACGCAGTGGATGCTGCACTGCAAAAAAAATTAGTTTATTTTTTATGTACAGATAGAGTAAAAGATAAATTATTTAAATAGGTATTTAAATTATATTTCATATGATAGCATAACGATTGAACGAATAAATTTTTTAAAGAAATTGGTACAAAATATTGAAATTGTGCTAAGCCATAATAAGATAAGAGCTGAATATCAATATTTTTCCAGCACACTCGTACTGATATAAATATCTTAAAGCAAAATTATTATAAATATTCATAGCTGGGAAACTATTACAAATGATACAATATGTTCATTTGCACATCTTCTTAGTAAAGTTTTCAACTTTACTAACAGAATTAGTTTTATTATTAATTTACTTTGTATTATTATAATTCAATCAAACATACGCTTGAAAACATTCAAATGTGCACTGAGAAAAAAAGTATGGTCAAAACTACCGAAATGTGGTAAAATTTACCGTGTTTTTGGCCACTAAAAAGCTAGATTCTGGTTACCAAAAAGCTAGATAATTTTTAATGAAAAGCTTTGATAATGAATTTAGTAAAATAGGCATTAAAATATGTTTTTATAATAAGAGATAAAATTTAGTAAATGTGGTAAAATTTGGTAATTTTTTCATGATACCTTAAAGCAGGACATAAAAATAATTTATTTGATTAAATTTGTTTTTCAGTTTTGTATTTTTTATTAAATGTGTAGCAATAAAAACTATAATTTGAAAAACCAGTATTTTCGGTAAACCGTTACCATATGAAATGAAGAATTATTCAATGAATAGTTTTAAAACCGTTTATTTTGGTTTCATTAGCCAGAATCATGTATATTTTTTTTACCAGGAATCTCATTACTATACAAAACAATAATTTTATCAGAATTTTTTTTTCTCCGTGTGATAAATTAAGTCAGTGGTACGTTATAATTTAAGTAATTAAAAAATAATATTATGTCATCAGATTCATTTGAGTAATGTTTTTGTTTATATAATTATAAGTAATTGTCTAAATAAGTTTCATAACCCCCTAAATATCTTTTCTTCTTTTAATTCAAGGACTTCGCGATTTATAATTAACCGGAGCCAGACTCGAGAAAATTTTTTCGATTCTGACCTTTTTTAATATATTTCGACTCATTTTAATGCATTTGATTTGAAATATGTGAACATGGATTTTAACTAGAGTACAATAAAATAATTATAACTTTACAAACTCTTTTTTTCTGAGAAAGAAATGTTTATTAATATCAGCATCTTGCGTATTGAACAATCGTTATCACTTATTTGCTCGATTGCACAATGAGTAAATAAAATGTTGCATTCGTTGAACGATTGGAATGAAATTTTTTAAGGTTACGAATATTATTTTTCAGACCATGACCTTTAACATTAAGGCTGTCTTTTTATTTCGATTAATCAGCTGAATCAGTTACTTAAGTCCTTTTTATTATTATTGTTCTGTGTTTTTCCTTTTAATGACGCTCAGGCTAATGTGCGTAAATATGTTGTGTATATTTTTAAAATACTAAATTGATAAATGTGATGCATTAAAATCTCATGAATGCTCATGTTAAAATGATTTATAAATCAAGTTAGTTTTTTTATCACTTTATTATTAAGTCAAATAGGAAATTTACAAAATGGATAAGTCAAATTTAACAGCTTATTATTTGATATAAGTTAATCCCGTTTTTTTTCTTTTGCTGCAAAATTACAATTTGCACTTGCTCAAAAAAATCATCGTAAATCGTACGCTCTAAGAATATAATAAAAATTTCTTTTAAAAAAATTATTTTATTTAAATTCGCACCAATGTGAAGTATGTATTACGGAACTACGGCCAAGCAGAACATGCGAAACATTAATAGCATATTTGGCGTTCATATTAATTGAACGAGGTTAAATCACTAAAGCAGCTCCAAAGCATTATACTCGCAAAAATAAAGATGATGATGATGATTGTTTCGTGCTCTGACCCAAGTGGAATCTTTTAGAATTTAATGAAGCCTGACTCATCGGTTCGAAAATATGTAAAAACTTGAAGAGAAGCACCCTGGATTGGTCAACAAATTGCTTCCTGTTTCATTACATGACACTGCTAAACCACACACTGCACAAATGACTATGACGAAATTACAGGAATTGGAGCTGGAACGTCTTCATTACCCACCATACTCACTTAATCTTCCCCCCCCCCCGCCAGACAATTACTTCTAAGTTTGGGCAACTTGTTAATAGGAAAAATTTTTTATCCCGAAAATGCTACATACTGGTTTTCCAGAAATTTATTGAGTCTCGTCTGCCAGAGTTTTATCCTTTTGGCCTGAACAACGTGCCACCTACTAGTCGAAATGTAAGGCAAATATGGGTGCATATTTTGATGAATGAAATAATTCCTAATATATGTATACTATCAACCATCTTTTTTTTCTTCTTCTTTTTTTACAAATTTTATACTTGATGAAAAGAATCCGGATCAAATTACGGTAAAAAGTGCCGGCACTCAGGGAACTGATACTTTTTACCATAAAATCAATTTTTACCGGAACATGTTACGGAACAAAAAATCTGATTTGCCGTAATTTCACAGAATCACTCTTATTAAATAAAAATTACTGCAAAAATTACGGTAAAATATTTTACTGTAAAAATTAATATTACGAAAACATGGATTTTGCGGTCAAACGGATTTTACTGATGAAGCAATGCGCCCAAAGTGCTGGCACTTTATACAGAAATTTGGATTCGGAATCTATTACAGAGTAATATCATTTTTTTTTTTATAAATTAATTACTTTTTATGTTTCCATGTTACACAGTAATTTTCTATATCTTGGTTGGACTTGGGATATAATTTACACGGAACGGAAATAGCATTATTTTTATGAACACCTTTTAAATTTTTTGGTAAACTTCTCGGATTAAAATTGAAAGAATTATGATGTTTGCCAATATGAAAAGCATGGTTTTGAGAAAATATTTAAATTTTGCGAAAGCTTTTCTTTTATCCATACGCGATAGTATATTTGTTTTTTCCTTGCTGAAAAGTGCTTTATTTTAAGAAGGATTCAAAACATATATATTAAGAATAGTCATCACAGAACATTCCGCATAAGATTCAATGTATATTTTTAGGGTAAACTCCTCGAATTGATAACTGTTTAATTATTTCATTCTCAGTTGTATTTTCCTTTAAATCATTAATCTTTTAAGTGATTATCTTTGAACTAAAAAAAAAATAATAAAAATTTTATTTTTAGATTAAATCTTAAAATTATGCAATATTTAAAGATATTTTCATTAATCTACAATTTACGTATTTTTCAATCGTTCGTTTCCATTTGTAAAGTTTCACAATTATTTCAGTACATATCAAATACCTATTCAGTATCTTCAATACTAAGCAAATGGACAATCAAAATAGAAAACAATAGGTTGAATTAAAATCTTAAAATTCTTGGAAAACAAATGCAATAAGTAAACAATGACGATTTATAAATGATCTTTGTTTGCGGGTCAATGATCCATAAAATGATGTCCCTTTAATCTGTTTATTAAGTTAAAACTCAGGTATTATAAAGATAAATACATGACATGGACAACATAATGACAATTTATGTATGGACAGTTTAAAAAGATTTGAACTTTTTAAGAAGATCTTAAATCTATGTAAACTATGTCACATTAGGAATGAAGATATTCTTATTTAATTTTCTATTATTAAAATCTCGGACCACTTTATTATTATTTTCATTTGATTACAATAAAAAATAAAACAAAAATTACTTGTATTTTAAAATAGCATTATATATACAATACAGCACAATTTTTACATGCATCTTATAAGCGATTTATGTGTATTAAAGTCTTATTCAGCGAAGTTATAGAAATATACTTCTCAGGTGACTTTTGCACGCCATGGTATATTTAAAAAATCAAAAATGTAAAGTTGGACCCACTGCTATAAACAGTTGATGTATCCAAATCTAACAAAATATTTTGATTTAAAAAAATTTCTGTTGACTTTTAATTACTAAATTCAAGTATGTTACCTGCTTTAAAGCCATTTGGATATTTCCTTAGTGGTGATTTTAAATAACAAATAAATATCGAAAAAATGCGTATCTTGCTTTAAAAACGAATAGAAATTGTAGCATTTATTATGTCATTGTTGTATTTTAATCTTTTTTAATTGTGAGATACTTTTTTCAGTCATATTTCTTTCAATTTAATTTCCGATGTATGCAATTTTGTTAATTGAAAAATAAATTGCAAATATAGGCATAAATAAATATACATAAAATGTATGAGATAAAAATAAATGAATAATTGGCATCACGCTTATAATGGGAAGTAATTTCGATTCTGCAATTCCCAAACGCTCAATATGAAATTCTTTGATTTTCATTATGTTAAGATATAAAAAAACTAAAATTGTAATATCAATAAAAGAAGAATATATTGATTTGTATTTTTGTTGTTTTTTGTAATTGGGGGATATTTGAACTTCAGAGAATATTCTCAACATCTTTGAAAGGGGGGAAACCCCTGGAAAATTTGATAATTCCGAGTTCTTCCATTGCAGAAACTTTTCTACGTTTAACTACAACTTTTAAAAGCTATTTCGTATATATTCTTTAAAAATAAATAGATGGCAGCACCAGCAACTTTTTAAAAGAAACCGTAGGCACTTGTATTATAAAAGACACTATTACAATTATATTTCTATGCTACTAATGCTAGTTCAGAGACGTGAATAATTGTAGTTTTTAAAAATAATTTTCATTATTTAAATATTATTATTAATTTATTTCATTAGTATTGGGTAACTTAAAATTGATAGCTGAGCGATAATTTGATTTTATTGATTTTATTAAAATTACATACATTTGCTGACTTGTGTGCTGAGCGATAATGATAAAGCATTTTTTTATTGATTTTAATATTCGTTTTACAGTTAAAAATCTGTTGGAGGCGTTAATTTTTTTTCAGAAATTTAGATCTATCAAATTTGGTATTTTTTGCCATGTATTTTCAACTGAAACATACAGACATACTTGTATAACAGTTAGTTTCTTCAGAGCTGCTTCTTTCTTTATTTACTTCTTTTAATTTTATTTTTTAAACATCTCGTTGCTCTATATTCTAACAACTAATTTAACTATGACACAAAAATGGGAAGAAATAAATTTTGGACAAATATTTCTATAAAATGCATGTTTCTGTAATCATTTATTTTGTTTTTATTTTATTTATTTTTTTATTTACTTATTTTATTTTTGAAAAATTCGTACATTTTATCAAATAATTTCTTACAAAATTACTCTTATACAACTAATCCATAAGTGTTTTTTGAAAGGTTGTAGTTTATCATTGCATTTTTGTTTGTTTTTTAACTTTTGAAAAATATCTTTGTCTTCTAGTAATTTTATTCAATCGAAATTTTCTGCATTATCCAAATCGATTTTCATCAGTCTAAACAATAATTGAAAAACAATAGTAAGTAAAATTTAAGCATTTTAATCGCATGATTTTTCTGTTTCAAATATCTAAGATCAAAAAAAAATCCTTTGAAATTCTGTTAGTTATTAAATACCATTTCTCCTATTCTACTAAAGCGACGCCTTTTAATTTCCATTTTTTTTTAACGTGCTATGTTACCAATCAATTAGATGGACAAGTCGCGGCATTCATGGCATAGTGTGGCATGGTGCAGTTTTAACATTGGCACGAGAAGACTTATTGAAAAGTCTAAAAAATTTAAAAGTAATGATGTTACTTTCAGGAACGGTAAATCCAAAACAATATAAACTATCCAAATTATATTGAGTTTCTTGGAACTTTGTACCAACACCCGAAATACTCAAACTTTACGTATTACATAGTTGTCGGTTCAAATCAACTTATAATTGTGAGCAAATATTTTCCATAATGAACACAAAAAAAAACTTAATATCCTTCAAGATTTTTCGATATGCACCAAAAAAGAAAAAAGAACCTAATTTTGTTTATAATCTTTAAGAACTAATCCTAATATGGATGATTTTAACAAACCGAAGATCAATATGAAATAATTACTGGCTGTTTAATAATTATTTCGAATTCAATGTTTCAAGCTATTCTTATCAATTTTACAAGCAACCTAAAGCACTAAATCAATAAAAAGGTGTGTTTTTTTAACAATAAAATCTTAATTTGTCCTTTTCGTTCATTTATTATATTACTTTCTCTAAATCTCCACTACACAGACTTAATTGAAATATGCTGTTAGCGTAAAAGTCTCATCATTAGCCCATAATAACATTTTTTTTTCTCTTCATCTTTTTATATTTTTGTGTATTGGCATTTTTTTTTTTCGAAAGTGGCACTCTTCCCTAAAAAGTTGGCCTATCGTGATAAAAAGCAAAGGGGAAAAAAATTAAAAAAATTAACCTGAATGTCCAGGACAAAGCGCTTGAAATTTCTATTAGGAAAAAATCTCCCTCCTGGTTATTTTCCCCCATATTTACAGAATTCGTCTCCCCATTTGATAACGGAAAAGTAGTTTCACTGCAGAAGCAGCTTTACTCCGGAAAAAACAACCCCCGTCTTCCATTATACAAATTTACCCGTTCTTTGAATTTTATTAATTTAAATTTGTTTTTAGGAATGGTTCAAAGTTATTGGTTCCTTAAATGTTATTTTCACCATCTATATTTTTAATCATATATCTGGAACTTATTACGCAATAAAAAAAAAGTCTTATCTCTACACGGTAAGAAAACGGATGAATTTTGGTATAAAGTTCTGTCACCCTAAGGTGCAGTTTCTTAATAGCATAATTTTACGGTAAGCACTCAATTTCACGATATGAAACTTTACTGTTACAGGTTTCATTTATCCAAAGATAATTTCACTACAAAAATGATTTCGAATTAATGTTTGCATTTTTTATTTTTTTAATTATGATTAAAAAAAACTTTCAGTTGTAAAGATACATAAGTTTTTAAATCTTTTTCAGAAATGTAATTTTCAATTTCAGATAAATAGGCTAAAAAATTACGGATAAACATAAAAAAAAATTGAAAAATGCAACTTTTGAATTTTTTAGGAATTATTCAAGCAATTTCAATTTTACTTTTTGCGAATTTAAGATGTTATAGTTCCTGACCATTGATTAAAGCAAGGTTGTGGAGTTGGAGTCAATCCTGACTCTGGATTTTTCTGAAAGTTTGATTCTGACTTATATTCGATAAGACATTTTGGGAAAATATTACTATTATTAGTAAGTAAATGTAAATATAAATCATATATTTTTATTTTTATGTATAATTAGAGTTAAGAGTATCTTAATTAAAATTACACTTTATATTGTGACTTAATAGTTAAAGAAATAAATTTAAAAAATCTATATATATTTATACGAAATATTGACATTGTTCCAAACCAAATAAAAAAATGAACTAGATATCAATATCTCACACTTACTCACTCTCATATATTATAAGTATTTTATATTTCTAAATATTTATGAACTAGAATATTTTGCAAGTGATACATTATGTATTGATTTCTTTAACTAATTTCTCAACTTTGCTAAATTAACTTAGTTAATTAATCAAAATATAACTTAAAGTTAATTAATCAAAATGTAATTTATATCAATTCCTTTATTAATCTCGATTTTTAAGAAGTTTCAAATTTCTTCTATGCTTTTTTTTCCAATAATTGAATAAAACATGGAATCAAAAACATTCAAAATGTGATTAGTTATAATTTAAACAATTGTGATAATATTATTTTGAATTACATTTTCGGTTACTTTATTATAAATATTTGCCTAAATAATTTTTTTAACATCAAAAACTTCTTTTTTTTAAATCTGTAGGGTTTAACTTTTAACTAACCGGAGTCGAAGTCGAGCGAATTTACGAAATTACTCTGAATTTTTGATTCCGACTCTTAAATCTGACTCCACACCCCTAGTTTTAAGAAGTAAGATTTCAAAGAAGGGTGTTTTCAGATATGTTCTATCTTTTTCTTTTAATTACTTATTTCTAAGGCAATTTTTTAACCTCATTATTTCCTTAGAACCTATTTTTTGATTCCCGGATTTTTATGAAAGTTTACTGTAGTAAACATACTAACGGTATCAAAGTAATTAAAATTAATGCAATAATTGATGACTACTTTGTCAATTACGTACTTCAAATTTTTATTTTACATATAATGGTGGAAATTTCGGAGCGTGTTGATTGTGGAGCATGATAGTTTGGCTCAATTTGAACTGGAGTAAAACTTAGCTAATTAAATGTGAAACAAATTTGCATGGTATTTTAGTTCAACATAGAACAGGTATTTCTAAGAGATTAATGACACGTTCAAGTCTTCATTCTAATTGCAGGCGTATTTATCTTTCTGAATATTTCTTTCTGATTTGAAAGTCTCAACAAAGAACCAAATTATCAGATAACTCTTTTTAATAATAATGCTCCAATATTTGGCCAAGAAAACTTTTACGATAAAATCATTAACCAAAAATATGTTGTTGCTTATCAATGGCAGTTGACACCGTTTAATCATTGAATCCTTAAGGCTATTACAAGATCAATGCCTACTTATTAGTTACTGTATCATGTAGCTCTAGGCTTAACATTTATTGATTATTCTTTGCGATTGATAGTATTTTCAGAATTAAGAAATAACTTTGACACATACGATAGATAACTTACAGTTAGGAGAAAAAGGGTTTTGTTTTTTCGAGTGGTAATATGCACTTTTATTTTAAGAGAATGTATAACTTCTTACTTCCAAAAAAATTATTCTTATTATTTTTCACAGAAAATAATAAATCGATCGTATAATGAAAGGCGTGAACAAAATCATGCAAATATAAAGATAATTTTTAATGCTTTTGGTCAAAGCTTTTAAAAATAGAGAAAGTGTTTTTATACTTACTAAAATTGTACTAACTGACGTTGGAGAAAAAGTTTAAATTTTTTTAAACTTTTTTTACAATAACATCATCATCATGTAGCCCGATAGCCCAATGGTTGGCCGAGACTATTTTTAAGAGATTCCCATGCTTTTTTCTAGTTCTTAAAAGGAAGTTATCCTCAAGGAGAAACCTTTCATAGCAAATTCTGTTTCGACTGTATAAGTAATTTAAAGAACAAAAAAAAATGAGTTTAAATAGGTCTAGAATTAGCCATGAAGTTAAAAATGCTACATTTTTTCTTCAAAATATCAAATATAATGTAAGCCATAATTAAGCAGCAAAGAAGTCATCTTGTAGTTTGCCTTTTGATATTTTGAAGGCATTTTTTTCAATCCTTAAATTTTCATAACTCTAGGTTTACCTGAGATCGCTTCTCTATAAATTTCAAAGTTCAAAGCATCAATGGGGCGGAAACAGAATTTGCATGAAAAATTTCTCCTCACGGTATAACGTCCTCTTAACCCTTAGTACTCAACAATCTCTGACAACTGCCTCTATCTATTGCAGCTTGGATCTTTCATTTTTTTCAGTCCTGAAACTTTGCAAAAACGATCCTTTTAACTGGTGTTTAACTTAATTATTTTAAATACTTGATCAACCAAATTAAATTAACAGCAGCAATAAAGTACAGTAACAGCAATTAGATAAATATGTGAAATGGCTTTGGTAATTAAGAGCTTAATTTCTGAATAAAAGAAATGATTTTATAGTTTTAACTATTTAAACAGGACTCCAGTCTTAAAAATATTTTCTTCCCATTTTTTAATATAAGCGTTTGATCGCAAGTTATTTTAAATATGTTAATAGTTTAACCCTCTGAGGGTTAGTCTCGGCTTTTTTCCGAACTTTCAGAGGCAGGCTTTCTTACATAAAAAAACTGATTTCTCCACGTTATTAAATGGGAAAATAATACGTAGCAGGAAACTTTCAGCACAGTTTTACCCAGGGACTCAGTACTAAGAAGGTTAATAGTTTTGATAGCTAAAGCAATCTTCCAGAACTACTCCATTAAGAGATTTTTACAATTAACAATAGCAGTGTTCACATTTTTTCAATACCATTTTGTATAAGATTTCGCTCAATCACCCTAACAATTACTGAAGTTTTGCCTTAAACATTTTTGTTTCATTAAAAAAAATCCAAAAATTTGAAAACACCAAGATAGAAAATTGTGGGAAAAAATTATTCTTAAAGTTTTATTTACTAAATTATTGCTATAACAAATTAATTAATTGATTAAAAATGTAAGAAACTTAGTTTTTTTCTAGACATGAAAGAACTACTTCAAAGGCATAAAAGGCTACATTTCCTACCATATACTTAATGCATACTACCATTGACAAATATTTCAAAGAAAAGAATTTTAAAAATTAATATATGTTGAAACAAAACTTATTAACTTATGCCCTTTCAAAAACCCTCCCTAAAAAGAATCGGGGGCACCTCGTGAGTTATTAACTAATCTAAAATGAATTGAAAAATCTTTCACAGTTTTCTCAATTGACGTGGTAGACGAAATGCAAATATAAAAACTATAAATAATAAATTGATCACTGGAATTTGCTTAAGAGAAATTTGGGTTCCTTAAAACACACTTTAAAATCATTTTTATCACGAAAGTGATTTTTTTTTATTAAAAATGGATAATAAGCAAAATATTTTATGTTAGTAACAAATCCTTCACAAAGTGTTTTAGTTTAAAAACTGATCTTTCAAAAATGGTTTATTTTAAAAACGGATCCTTCACAAAATTATTTATTTTTAAAACGGATCTTTAACAAAATAATTTATTTTAAAAACGATCCTTCTCCATAATATTTAGTCTTAAAGACAGGCCTTTTAAATTCGAGAAAGGAAGCTGATAAAATTATTAAGTGAACCAAGTTATTATGAAAGAAAACAACCTCGAAAGAAGAGGATGATATGTAAGTTTCATTTTATGAAGTTATTACTTGTTTAAAGCGTTTCTATTAATTTGTACAAACATATTTGAAACGCAAGTTTTAATTTATGAATGATTGTAATTGCCGCGATGATATGATAGCACACATTGAGACGATACTTCCGCATGAGATGACACATCCGACCGGGCTTCAAGTTGCTCGACGGCGCATCATCGAAAAATCGATTTATTTATGAATTTATTTATTCGAAATTTTGTTATATTTTAACTTCAGATATTTGTTTCAGCTCACTTTCAAATTTCGGTTATTAAACTTTTTCTCGCAGAATTACTGAAACCGAACTTTTCTTCGCACATTCAGAAAAGCAAAACACTGACTAAAAGGACTCGACTCGATTGTTTTAAATTCACAAAAAATTAAGAGTTTAATTTTTCCAAAAGCTTTGAATTTACCTCTCGATTAGATATTTCTTTAAAATATAATAAGTAAATGTAAAAATTCTTAAGGAGGTGAGCAGGAGTTAAATTTTTAAAGCAAAATAAAGAAAATGAATAAACATCATGCGTAATAATGTGTATAAAAGTAAACCAACAATGTATGATGATCAAATAAAAATACTTATTGACATCCAGCTGTATATTGTATAATAACAGCTGTATATCCCTAATTATTTTTATCTCTACTTACGTTATTATTTAGTTTTATAAATTTTAAATATCACAATAATTGATACTTAGACATCATAAAGCGAAATGCTATTAGTTTTGTTCTAATTATTTTCGTCAGAATTTTCTCCCAAAAACAAATTTGATCCATGCATAAAAACATTGACATTTGCAAAAAAATCAAGGTAAAAAAAAAATAAATAGAATAAAATAAATAGAGTTGTTAAAGAGTCTTGCATGAGTCAATCAAAATAATCATTTTGTCTTTGATTGTCGTAATGCAGGTTTGCAAACAAACATCACACAAGTAAACAAATATAAATTTTTCTCTACGTCTAAACTCTCTTATATGAATGCTTAACACGCTAAATATGCGTTGTGTCAACAATCATTAATATTTTTCGAATGAGGCCAACTCAAAAGATTTTCTATTTTCTTCAATGGTCAATTTTATAGTAGTAAGTCAACTTTTTAGATTTTACTGATAGTCAAAATATTATATAAAGGCTTCTTTATTTTATCGTTATTATTTTTAATAGATATTTCACATTAAATGCTGTTCAAACTATTATAAACGTAATTTGTTAGTGGAGCTTTTATGCCTTTTTGAAAACCTTCAGATTTTATGTTCGAATATCTATAAATTTTTCTTTGTGTAATATTTTTTTAATTGTTTTAGCTTAGAAACTACAAAGTTAACATAGACTTTTTTTGTAAGTTTTTCTGGTTCAAAACTCAATTTTTTTTACTTTTAAATGACTATGGTGAATTTTTTCATAAAGAAATATGAGTCCGTCAGTCGTAATAATAACGTAGGCAAAAAGAGCATGCTCTTTAAACGTTCGTTCAGTGATCATACGTTTATTAAGTAAAAACAAAAAGTTTAAATCATCTACATCGTTCAATACAGACACAAAGAAATTTTTACTTTTAGATGCTCTTATCTATTTTTTGGCTCCTAAAGTACAAAAATTCTTTAAAAAGTAGACTAAACAACAAAAAAAGGAATAAAAAGAAAGAAAGAAAAAAGGTAAAAAAAGGCCTTATTTTATGATCTAATGTATTTTAAAACTCTGTAATTTTATGTAAATGCTATTATAATTCAATTATAAATTTTACTTCAAAATTTATTTTGTCAAATTTTTAATGCGCTATTATTGCAACAAAAATTTACGTTATTTTTTGTTTATAAGTCTACATTATTTTTTTGTATTACGAAGAAAAGATACAATTAACTTTTTTTAAACATGATTTTTTTTTCACTTATAAAAATATGTTTAAGCTTCTGAACTCCATACCGTATGATAAATTTGTACGGAGTTTCCAAGTCAACGCTTTACGTTCGAATGAAAAATTCTTGCTTGTCAGGCAGAAAAACATACAGACAAAAGAGTGAAAATTTGTGCAAAATCGGAAAATCAAAGAGTTAAGGGTGTTTTTCTAAGTTCTTTTGGGAAGAAAATGAAATTGACCCAATTTTATTACTTACTAGAACTCGAAGCAAGACTTTAAGAATTTTTTTTATATAGTATATTAACGAAAAAATTGTCTGTACTTTCAAACGGAAAAATAGCTTGAGAATAAAAAAAAAATTAAAATCGCATACTTGGTGAAATTTTTTCCGCCGAGATTTATCCAGATAAACCGTACCAGGATTTGTAATATATCCGGTTTTTTCCTCTATAAAAAAAACTGAGTTTTATCTGTTTTTTTTGGACTGGTTCCACTTTGTCAGACCATGCTACTTTTCAAACGTTAAAAAAAATGACATTTTGAACTCTTTTCATTTTCACAGTTCATTTTCTTCATACTGACATTTTATGCAGCTCTAGTGTAACCTAAATTAAGTATTACCGCCACTACTCATTTTGACAATTTGCACCATTTTCATAAATAACATAGAGACACACTGAGTAAAAAGGAAACTTAAACTAACACTCATAAATCGCATAAAAACTAACAACAGTTATAATAATATTACATTATTTGCTTAAAATTATTATTTCATTTGATAAAAGAGCCTTCTTAAAGCAATCTTAAAAACAGGCGACGGGGAAACGTTATAGCCTTTCATTCGAAATGCTATCTATTTTGAATGATGTTATTTATGTGATTGCGCCATGTTATTCATTAAATAAAATTTGAATAAACCCTTACTTTAAGTATGTACTTCTTTGCTTTTATCAAATGAAAAAAATCCTTTTTACATACCTTTTTTTCACTTTTTCTATTTTTTTAAATTATAGTGTTTATGTAAATATGCTAGTTCGCAATTAACTTGGTATAAGATTTTTTTAATGGATTCCTTTTATTTTGAAAAATATATTAAAAAACAGACAGAAAAATTCCTTTTTATGGTACGATATAGTTTAAATTATTTTATTTAATAAGTTTTATATGATTACACCATTACTTACATCAAATAAAAGCTGACACAAGATTTATTTTAGACATGAAACTTTTATTTTGCATAAAAATATAGACTATCCCATTTCTGTCAAAAATAAATGTTCTATACTAAACCCGTGTCTATATTCATTTTATAACTGAATTTGTAGATTCATTTCAAACTACAAATGATAGGATTAGGAACAGTCATTGTTATTCCGATCGGTTATAAAGCTAGTCAAACTCGATCAAGATCGAATTCAAAAAATCCAGTTTCTTTTTCTTTGAAGCATATTGATGTCGTTCGATCAGAAGTTATTTTATCTTTATTTAGGGATAGCAAGTAAAAGATCTTGCTGAAAGGGGATTCACTTCTTACCAAAATCTTTCTTTTCGAACTAAGAACGTCAATCACTGAAAAACCTGAAGCTATTGTCTTTATCTTTAACCCCTAGCTATTGTTTTATCATTCGTTTTCCGTTTACTATATCTTAATCACTGCCTCATATTATCTTAATAGAGAAGCGTAATAAATACTTTAAAAAATTTTCATGATTTCAAGCCCACTTAAATTTACAGATTTTTATAAATTGTTTTTTTCTGATGCTCAAAATAATTGATTATAATATTTTCGGATTAGATTGAATTTCACCTGTTTGCATTATCTTAAGTTTTAAAACTTTGAAATATATTATTTTCTGTTTTTTGTTCTCTAGAAAATTATGACGTTTTAATGTCATTATATAGCTTAATGACTTTTGGAGAAAAAAAAAACAATCATGGCAATCATGAATAGCAGAAAATGCGGAGTTTTTTCGTAACAATTAAAGCGGAAATAATTAATGTGAAACTAAACGAATTAAAGCGGAAATAAAATTAGATAGTTAATTTACTATTTAGCTTTTGCCTTGAATTTTATAACTGTATTTTTTTTTAAATTTTAACAATATCAGATGTGTAGTCCAAAAAAATCTTTTTGAAAACTTAAAATGCATATTGAATCAAAAATTTTTTTAAAATACTTCTATTTAACTTTTTTTGAAAATTCAAAAATATTTTTTATAAAATTTCAGTATTAAACTAATTATTTAAAAACTCTCATAGTATGGATCTTAATTATTGCAACTAATTGATTCAATTTACCCTATCTGCTCCAATTTGCTTAAAAACAAGCGAAACTTATTAAAAAAATATTAAGTTACTTATCTAAAACATGCTGTCTGTAGTAAATGTGATTACGTCTTCAAATTGCTTCAATTCATCCTAGATGCTCTATATTGCTCTATAACAAGAATTCTTTTACAAAATTTTCCAACAATAAGTACAAGTAGTGATCCTAAATATTTTTTATAAAAATTGCTTTTTAACAGGTAATTATTTAGAAAATTTTTCAAAAATTAATTTTGGTTTCAGAAGTGTAAATTAATGATTTAAGTCTCATCTGCTGTTTTTAGTTTCATTTGCAACTATTTTTACAGATTTATGATATCTGACTAGTTATCTGACTAGGTCAAAAACATGATTTTTGACAAAATCTAATATATATCTAATCCCTATAATCTTGGCTTTCTAAAAATACTTTACTTTTGTTTGCACTCCTTTTATTTACCAAGTTATTGCAGTTTTTGTGCGAGGTGATAACAGTGGATACCCAAGTGATTTTAAACCCACTACATGTTAAAAACAAGTCCTTTTACTTTTGTTAAATTTCACACCATTTTAGTCATTACTTTCTTTCTATTTTAAAACAATTTATCGCAAGTCTTTTCTTCCCCTTAAATTCAACAGAGCAGTAAATAAAGAAATTGAGGAATAAAACAATTTTAATTTCATTTTCATATCTCAGTGTCACAATAAAGGAAAATAATTATAAATTTCACCATGCAACACTGATTAAGATATCAGAATTCGATGTTATCACTATCATGTTTAACTAAAAAGAAATTACTTTTTTAAGAAATATTTTTAACGAATTGAGAAACCCTGCTATTTGTAAATCTAAGTCTTTTTACTCTTAAATTTTAGCACGAATCGTTAGTTCCGTATTAATTTCATTTCGATTCGTATCAATTACTAGACTATTCAAGTGATTTCATACAAAATCATCAAATGTTACACCTTCTCTCAAACATTGCTCAGTTACACCTTCTCTCAAACATTTCTTAGTTACACCTTCTCTCAAACATTTCTTAGTTACACCTTCTCTCAAACATTGCTTAGCTATACCTTCGCTCAAACATTTCTTAGTTACACCTTCTCTCAAACATTGCTTAGCTATACCTTCTCTCAAACATTTCTTAGTTACACCTTCTCTCAAACATTGCTTAGTAGTTACACTTTCTCTCTAACATTTCTAAGTTACACCTTCTCTCAAACATGCTTAGTTATACCTTCTCTCAAACATTTCTTAGTTACACCTTCTCTCAAACATTGCTTAGTTACACCTTCTCTCAAACATTGCTTGCGCACTATTTTAGCAGCCATAACTTTTTCTTCAAAACGAGCATTGATAAAAAAACACTCTTTACTTCAAAGTCGACTAAAGGTAAGGCCTTTCAAACAATGCTTAGCAGAATTATTAATCTTCAATATTTTAGCCACTTCTTTTTTCTTCTGTTTTAAAACCATCCATTATAAATCCCCTCTGCCATTCAAAAGTCATCATGGCTTTAAATATAGAAAATAATTTTAATTTCATTTTCATATTTCAGAGGCACAATAAAGAAATACCATCAATAACATTCGCCAATACTGGTTAAAATTAATTTCAGAAATCCATGTTATCACAATCATACGAAAAAATCCACTTCAGTGGATTAAAAAACCCTCGCTGCATGTTAAGTCTAAGCCATTTTTACTTTCGTTAAATTTTTGGTACGAATCGTCAGTTCCCTAACATTGATTTGTATCAAATGTCTTAGTGGTTTAGGACTGAATCACCAAAGGTTACACCTTCTTTCAAATATTGCTTAACGAAATTACTAATCGTCACACTATTTCAGCCATTTCTTTTCCTTTGAAACGATCCCTAATAAAAATCCTCTTTACCTCAAAGTCGACTTGCGTTTAAATAGGGGAAATGAGAAAAAGAACAATTTTAATTTCGTTTTCACCTCTTCTTCGAGCCACTTTACATGCAAAACTGGGAAATGTCGCGATTCGAGAGTAAAACAATTGGTGAAGAAGTGAGAAGCGAAAGGTGATGAAGTCGATGGGATTCATTTGAAGAAAAGAGCTGTAAGCTGGGTATGAGGAGAAAAAAAGATGCAGGCGCAATTACTGACGGATAGCGCATTGTGAGCTCTTACTTTATCCTATTGAGGTCTTTCCATGCATTTTCGCGGTCGCGCGGAAGTGGAAAATTGCCTTTTAATGGGAGGCCGAACGACGCGGGATTCGACGTCATTAGCGGCCAGAATATAAATCACGAAGGGGGGTCCTCCTACCTGGAAAGTTCAAGTTCCATTTAAGTGAGATTCGGATAAAAGAGTTCTCTTTTTGTCTCCTTTTTCTGGAGGGGGAAAAGGCCCGTTTCTTTTCAGAATTTTGCTGGGCCCTAACCTACTTAAAATGATTCCCGGCCCCGTGTTACTGGGTTCTCAGTGTAATTGAGAACTTGCGCATCGTCTGACGTTTCCGATTGGCCCCCCAAGAGAAGTTCAGTTATAATTTTTTTTTCTATTTCTCGCCAGCTGATGCCACAGGTAATTGTATTCTAGATGCGAAAGTCATTGAGGAATTATGTTAGACATTAACGCCTTAAAATGACGTAACGCTTTTCACCCTTTTTTGTTCTTTTCGTGAAAATTTCATTATTTAATCTCGAATTTTAATTTCAATTTCGTCTTCGTTGCAGGATTTTTTTCCTTCAGTAATAACTTGAAGTCTTTTCATTTTTTCCCCTAAAAGTAGATGATGAGCTTCCATTCGTACATTTTCCATTTTAGAAAGATGTCTTTACAATTTCGAGAGAACATTTATTCGTTAGTTGTTTTCAATTTCATTACTTTAAACGCTTTTATCATGCTTATTTATTAAGATAATTAATATCAAGCGCAAATTCCAACAGAAGTATGAAACTTTGTAAAATTTTTTGTGAAAGTAAATTAATTTACATCTATAAAGTTAAAGCACTACAGTTAATAAGAAAACTTTTTGCGTTGACTGTTCATAGATTGTATTCTTTGAAATTATGCAACTCGCTATTTTTATGTCTTATGATAAATTCCTCAAATTTCTTGCCTCCATTAAGAATTTACGATTGAGCTATCATTGAAATTTCGACTGATATACTAAGCAAATTTCTTTACAAATTCATTTTTATAGGAAGATAAATTTTAAAATTGACTACACGTGTTATTGACTACACGGCAAATATTAACGTTTAAAACATAACAGTTCAAAGGTTACACCCATCCACGTGTTGTTAATTAAAATAGTATGCATATTTTTTCTTAATTAAAATATATTTTTATTAATTAATTTCTCAGTTAAAATATATTTTCAAATTAGTAACCTTCGTAGATCATGCTCAATATTTCATAGATTAGCTTGAATATTATCACTGGGAAAATACTTATAAAATAAGAACAAATATTACATCAGCACATCCATTAAAGGGTATGGCACTTGTAGCAAAATTTTATTTTAAATTCTTATAATCTTTTACTATTTAAAACTTATCTTTGAGTAATCAATATTTCATTTAACAGATAAAAATTCGAAAGACAACGTTTTTGCTTATGCACTGTATTGTTCGAGCGAAATGTGTTTATTAAAAAATAAATTTAATTTTACTGCACTGCCTAGTTATTCGATATAGCGCAATAATCTATTTGGCGATATTTTGGCTCCATGAATTCGACGATATACAGTCAAACCCCGCTATAGTGAGCACGGTTTATGGTGAACTCCCGGATATAGTGAACGAACTGTTAGGTCCCGTGCCTTGTTATACACGTATAATGTTATTTTTTGAGGATTTAGTGAACCAAAAAAGTGAGGAAGTTGGATATAATGAACTTTTTTCTGTCTTCAACTGATTTTTTTCTTCATTTTTTTTAATAATTTTGAAATTTTCACTTTAAAATAAATACATATACCGATTTTTAAAACCATCTATAGAGGGGAATTTAGCGATAAGCTTCTTTTATCTCACTTTCCCATCCCTAAACAAACCAAACAGATAGTGCACCTGTAAGGTGTCAGTGGGATCAATATAAATTTTCTGTCAGGATTGCTCATCAGCTAAAGATTACTAAATTTTTTTTTTTTTTTTTGTAAGCAAGACGAAGAGTAATGAAAAATAATTCATAAATATTTCTCAGTCATTTATTTAAATAATGTGCAATAAAAGGGAGGAGTTTGGGAACCATTAGTTAAATTGCCTGCCGAACGAATATAGTGAACTCCCGGTTATAGTGAACCAAAATTTCGGTCCCTTGAAGGTTCACTATAGCGGGGTTTGACTGTATTTGATTTTACCGTTAGCAAACTTTACTGTATCAATGAAAACATATGTTAATGTTCCCTGTTTATCAACCATTTTAAGTTTTTATATTGCAGTTGTGCTATGTATTGATTATTTTGTTAAAAAATAAAAATTAAAATATAAAGATTTTGCTAGGTTTTCAGTTTGATGAACATCAGTCGTGTCCAGTGAGCCTCATCCAAAAAAAGTTATTAAGCCAGATTTTTTTCTTTCTTTTGTTTTGTTCTGATAATCGGATAGTCATGATTTAAGTGACAGACTAAATGGTTCATAAGTTTGACCTAAAATAAGTTGTTTGACCTTATTACTATTAATTATTAAGCTCTATCATCATATCTCTAGATTTATTTAAATCGTTAAAGAAATTGCTAGCAAGTACATAACATTTTTATTTCATAATATACCTTACATAAATACAATATACCTTAATTTTTTTCTTATAATTATTGTGTGAAATAAAATTATTCAGGCTGGTTTCTTTTTTTTCTTCTTTTTTTAAAAGCATCTTCAAAATTTTTTTAAATATCATTATTTATTATTATTTTGATATTTTTAAATATCATAATATTATATTTATCGCTTTGAAAACTAACAGTATTCGAAATTTCAGTTCATTTGCCAATGGGGCCTTTAAGTTAAATTTTGTTTCAATTCAAAACTTAGTGAAAATTCCTTTTTTATTTTTAACTGTTGAAACTTTCCTTCCTTATTTATTTAATACTATTACATTCTTTTAATCACACCTTCTTAGTTCCACCTGTTCTAAAACGAAATAAGCTCTTAGCAACTGTTTTGACACGCGTTTACATTAAATAGGGTTGGGCTAAAAGTGCTAAAGGCGGAACAGGGTTGTTCCTCTTACACAAACTAATCGTGGATTGGGTGCTGATAGACAAGAGCTAAATTAAGCTGCTTTGATTTTTCTTGACCAGTGTCCATGGTAAAAGAGGAAAAGTATTTGAGCTGTGCGGTTTAACCCTGTAACTGGTGGATAAAATAATAACATGAGGCCTCACGGTGAAGTGGACTACGGTCAGACATCCCCTACTATCCCTCTGCGTGACTCAGTCATCCATAATATAAACATGGAGATTCAGCGCAATTTTTCACTTTATGCAGCATCTGTAAGTGAACTAAAAATATTTTAGGTTTTAAAACTAAAATTCATAACTTTAGGACAGTTAAAAGGTTTTTGATTAAAATAAAGAATTTTGATTTCGTATTCTTTCTTTTAAACTTTTTTTAGCTAAAATTCTTTTAGATTTAGTAATTAAAAATCACTACTTTAGAACAGATCAAGTGTTTTTGCTTGAAATTAAGCGTTTTGATTTTCTGTTCTTTTTTCACATTAATTATAATCAGTAAATTTTAAAATCTTAATTGCATGATGCTTAAATCAAATTGGAAACACATCAATTTGATAGACGTATGATTTTTGTTTAACATTTTATGTTAAATGCACTTTAAATTTTATTTAAATTGCCAATAGTTTTTAAAANTGTCCATGGTAAAAGAGGAAAAGTATTTGAGCTGTGCGGTTTAACCCTGTAACTGGTGGATAAAATAATAACATGAGGCCTCACGGTGAAGTGGACTACGGTCAGACATCCCCTACTATCCCTCTGCGTGACTCAGTCATCCATAATATAAACATGGAGATTCAGCGCAATTTTTCACTTTATGCAGCATCTGTAAGTGAACTAAAAATATTTTAGGTTTAAAAACTAAAATTCATAACTTTAGGACAGTTAAAAGATTTTTGATTAAAATAAAGAATTTTGATTTCGTATTCTTTTTTTTAAACTTTTTTTAGCTTAAATTCAAATCAAATGTTTTTGCTTGACAAACAGATCAAATGTTTTTGCTTGAAATTAAGCGTTTTGATTTTCTGTTCCTTTTTTTCACATTAATTATAATCAGTAAATTTTAAAATTTCAATTGCATGATGATTAAATCAAATTGGAAACATATCAATTTGATAGATATATGACTTTTGTTAAACGTTTTATGTTAAATGTACTTTAAATTTTATTTAAAATGCCAATAGTATTTAAATAAATTTTTACTATTGCCCTTTTATTTTGTTTTTAAAATAATTTTTATCTTCTCACTGTAGCAAGAATTGTTTCTTTGACTCTCGATTTAAAAAAAAATAATGTTCAATTGCATGATAATTTAATTTAATTTCTTTTACGAAATTTTTTCCTTCACTGCAAAAAATTTTGGTATAGACTTGCCAACATTTTTGGTGTAGAGGTAAACTAAAGTTTTTTGCAATGTATGTAGTCACCTTTTTTATTTACTCTTTCAATGTTACAGTTTTATTTATTTATTCATTTTCTGTTTGTTTGCTTGTTTGTTTGTTTACAGACTATCCCATTTACACACTAGTATCAATTTAATTTCTCCATTGCGAAAACATTTCGTTTTAAAAACAAGCACATTTTTAAGAATATATCGCCCTAATTCTTTCATACAATTTTGTCATTTTTGTGCAGTTTCTCTATACAATTCTCTACCTTAAAAAAATGTAGTTAGTTTACCTGAACACCAAAAATGGTGGCACCTTTAAACCAAACTTTTTTACAGTGTTGGGGTATTAAACCTAATTTTAGTTTCTTTCAAAGGATCTAAATTGTCTTAAAATTAGAATAATTTTAATGATTTTTAATCTGACTAAAATGCTAACATTAAACTTGTTAGCATTAAATTTACCTTTCCGCAAAATTTGTTAAGGAACAAAAAGTGTATATATTTTTTTACACCAAATTAATTCTTTTGCAAATCAAATTAAGTATTTTGCTACATACCTTTACTTCTTTAAATATCAAATAAACTTTCGTAATCAATTTATTGGCTTATACTAATTATATTTTAAATTTCAGGAGGATGTTCAAATTAAATAATTTCATATAAAACAGGTGTCATTTACGAAAAAAAAATTTTTTTTTTAATTTTCGTTTCTTTTGCCAGTCAGTTATCAGTTATCATAGTTAAAACTGAGTACTGAGTAACCAGTATAAACTATAATTGTATTGGTGAGTTTTCATCTTCTTATACTTCCTAACGTCTTTTTTAAAACCGCAATTACAAATGATCTGAAAATTGTCTGGTTTTGATTGACATATTAAGTATTTTGTTATTAAATAAATCATGCTTTGCACATTTAATTAGCAGTTTTATCTTTTTTGAATTTAATAATTTTTTTTAAAACTTCAAAATTTGCATTCTTAAGTTTTGAATTAATTTTTGAAAAAACACCTTTGACACCTTTTATTTGAAGGTTAGGACTTGCTAAACAAAATACTAATTCTGCATTTAGGGCCCCATCTGTATGTCAGACCGAAAACTTATCAGCCGATGTGTTATGCTAAAATTGTGTATAATCTTAAGGACCTTTAATATCATGGAGGTGAAATAAAGGTCAGAAAAACACAAACCATTACTGAAAAAAAAACACAAATTAAAATTTGTAAACATGATTTATAAACTTCACAAAGAGAAAAGAATTAAATAATTAACACATAATAATAATTTAAAATTGTCAGGTATGTTACCAAGAGCCGGAACCTAAGCAACCATTTATCCTACACTGTTAAAAATGTCCGTGCGCATTGAACCAGAATATGGTTCAAATTAGCTACAATTTTAGTTTGGTGATAAGTTGAACTATAATATCGTGCAAATTAAGTTAGATTACGCGATATTTTGATTACGCGATATAACGTGAACGCAAAGGTTCAATGTGGATCAACAAATTTTTACGATATTGTTGGTTAACATTAAACCGATTCTTCTGATGATTGTGTTAAGTCCTTTTTTTATGAAAATATTCTAAAAGATACTCTCTGGTGTTATCTATTATTATTTATTTTGCAGTGATGTTATCTATTATTCTCTCTAATGTTGTCTATTATTATTTATTCTTCGAAAGTGATAAAAATAACACAAAGAGATAGTATTATAATAATTTTATTTAAAATTTTTATAAATCTGAATATTTAGTTACTCTATCTAACCAATTTTATTGGGAATTATACTTTAAATATATTTCTACAAAAGTGCAATTTGACATTCCTTTCAACTAACTTGTTAAATTTGTCAAAATAGGATTTAACTCAAGTTAATCTATGCAAAAAATTAATTAATAAAACGTGAATGACTTAAAAAAATGCGTATGAAAAATATTTTAGTGTGATTTATTATTTTTTATTATCTATTTTATAAATGAAAGAAAAACTCTTTTATTGTTAGGTGTATATGTAAATTTTTACCCCACTTCAAACTATATAATTTTAAATGGCAATGTACGACATTTGTAGGAAATCGGTTACACAAATTTAAGCGCAAATCAATATATTTACATGGGAAACAAACAATGACCCTGTCAAAATCTGACAATTCACTTGCATGAAAAATGGGATAAATAATATTAAAACATGTTTGATTGCCTATGGAAACTGAGAGTTGTTTAAATGTGATTATTATAAACACCAACCTCTAAATGAAAAAACTCTGTATTTTTCTAAATTCCTTTTTTTAAGGAATCTAAAAATATATATTAAAAGCTGTGGATACGCAACACCTTGGGTATGGATAGTTGAACCTTTAATAGATCAAGTTTTGAGAATTGAAATAAAACGCCGTTTTACGCACTCTAGTCTTTTGTAAAGAAAAAAAAAGTTCCAGCTGATGTCTTCTAGTTGAAGAGAGGAAATTTTCGATTTTTTTTTCTAAAACTAATTTGAAATATCTCAAAGTTTTATTAATAGTTTGACATAATTTTGAAATGTGAGATAATTTAAAGGAATTTTTATTGATGAGCTCAACAAAATGGCATACAAATGTGTTACAGCTAGAATTATCATCGAGTTCTTAAATATTATCACCTTCATCGTAAATCAAAAATCTTCAAACGTTGTCATCGGAGGCATTATAGGAACATAAATTGTCACAGGGAACAGCTTCTGTTTAAGATAAACAGTGATTTAAGAAAAATTAAGAAAACATCGCTTTTTAAGTTTTTTTTTTTTTTAAGTTATGCATTTTGACCACGACAAAAGTTTTATAATGAGTATTTCAATGAAACAATCCTTTTAAATTATTATATAAAGCTTATATAAAAGTTTGGTAAAATTGATTAAAAAATGTGACGCAAGGAGCAAGATAAAAGAAAAAAATACATTATCATAATAAAATTCTAATCTTCTTATACAAATTAATGCAAAATTGCCAATCAGATTGTTAATCTTCTTTAAAAACTATTTTATCGATAAAAATGTCAATATTAAATATCAAACATAAATTTTAATTCTGGACAAAAATATTTTTTCGGAAATTTGATTATTTTTAAAATATTTTGTACCTTAAGCAGCATAAGCAAGCATTACAACATAAACACTGAATGCTAATAAAACAAATATTTTTCAATAAGCTGTATTACATACTTTCGTTCAGTAGTATAGAAAAAGTAATAATCTTCTGAATACTAATAAAATAAATATTTTTCAATAAGCTGTATTGCATACAAAATAATGCGTTCAATTTTAATAAAGTTTCAGAAAGGTGCTCCGATTTTTAATTGCATTATTGATGATGTTTTACTTGGTGCTTCAATGTAAACGCAACATTTTTTAAAACATTTAACAGCATACCTAATGGAACTAAAAAAGAAGCATTGATACTTCCTTTCGATACTATCGATTCATCTTTTAAGTTGTTTGGATTGGTATATACATGCTTTCGTTCAGTAGTATAGAAAAAATAATAATCTTCTGAATACTAATAAAATAAATATTTTTCAATAAGCAGTATTACTTTTACATGCATTATTTACAAGCTGAATGCGCATTCTTACGAGGTAAAATAAATAATCAATACCTTGGTATGAATCAGCACTGCGAAATGATGTACAAAACTGGAAGACATTTACCAACACGAATAATACAGCTAAGGTAATTCCAATTTTTTATTTATTTATTACAATTCATTGCCCTTCCCAAGGACTTTACGTTATTAGATTAAGTAAAACACGTTTTTAGAAGTTCAATTTATTAAAAAGAAGATATTAATAGCCGAAAATTAAACTATTAATCGTGGCGAACTTGTGATAAACAAAATTTACGACACTCTAGTAATTTTCTCCATCAGTTTTGCTTTTTATTTCATAATTTTCTTATTTCAATTAACAATGTTTAGAAACTAATTACTCAGAGGAAGAAAATGGTCAAGACAATCAGAATATGGTGAAATTTACAGTGTTTTTGGCTCTATGGGAACACTGAAAAGCTCGGTAATTTTTGCCAAAGCGCTTGGTAATGATTTTGAATAAAATGTGGTTTTATAATACATAATAAAATCTGATAAATGTGGTGAAAATCGAAAAAACCATTACCATATGAATGAAAAAATTACGAAATGAGTGGTTTAAATACGGTATTTTTTTGGTTTTATTAACCCGAATTATGTTTTTTCATTCTTTTTTATTACCAAAAATAACATTAACATATAGTACGATAATTTTACGAGGATTGTTTTTCTTCATGTAAACATCACAGCTATTATAAATTAATTATTTTATCTAGCATTCATTTATCCCACTTCTAAATTAACACTTTAGGGTCATAGTTAATGCACAGTTACCATATTTTTGTTGGACTACCATAATAAGCTGAAAAGAGAAAAAAAAGTTTAATTTTTATTTATTTATTTGAAAAGAAAAAGCGCTACAACTTACAGCGATAAGCTTACACTGAACGCAATTTGCAATATATTTGTTTTGAATTTTATGAAGTTTATTGGGTAAAGTGAAACATATTGTTCACTGCTATAAGGTCAACATAATTTTTGCGCTGATGGATGAAAGATGACATGCGAATGAAAGGCAAAAAAGCTTTGATAGTTTCGAGTAAGACATACGACAACAAGGGTTTTAAATAAATTTGCAACATAATTTCATGTTATTATTACGTACTTGTTTTATACCTTCAACTTCCTTTAAAAATACTTTGTTTGAAACATTATTTAAGTCAACCCCAGTTACTTTGATACTTGGATACAAAACTGACCAATAGGATTTAAAAACACAAGTTAATATCGATATTAGCATATTATTACCAATCGAAAATAAATCGAAGTTTAGTATAATACTATGAAGTATAAAGATACATCGATACTTTGTATCACTATTTTCAGTGGTATCGATACTTTATTTGGATACTATGTCAATAAGCATATCTTTCAATATGGGTAGAAGAGTGTATCAGAAGTTCACAGTAATCACCAGACAATATTTTTAAAATAAAAGTAAAATAAGTTATTTTTGAGTGACATTAATTTATTTTTAAAAACTTGTAATATTTTTCAATTTATTATTTTTTTTTTTTAATTTTAAAGATTTTCTCAGATTTTTTTTTCTTTTTGGTTTTTACATATTCTTCTAGATTTTTTGGGTTAGTGATTACAATGCTCACTGCTATAAAAACTCTGTTTCAAAACTATATTTTCTATATAAAAAAAAATATATAAATAAAAAAAAACTAATTAAAAGTCAAAACACAAAAATTTATCCTTTATTTTTTTGTTTGACACTAAATTGACACATCCATATTAAAACCGCTGTTAAGATTTAATTTTTTCTGAAAAGATCTTTCTTGTATTAAATCACTCATAACTTTTTAAATAATGTAAATTGAAAGCTGAAACTATTGTTTCAGTGTGTGTGGAATTAAAATTAGAACATAAGCAATAAAAATACTATCGACGATTTTGTCATTTTTTTTAATTCTGAGACCACTTAAGTACGAATACACGTCTTTACCTTAATCTGAAGCTTAATTAGTTAAAATAAATCGGCATTTAAGGAGAGCAAGGTTAACAATGGAATATTAAAATTTATGTCACGTAATTTTAATTTATTTCAATAGATTTCTTAGGGCTCTAAAACAATTAGATATACCAGATATTAAATAACAGAAACACAAAATCATCGGTCTGTTTTTCTATTCTTAACTAACAGAAATATCCTAGTCGAGACTTCTTCCTGTTTAACCAATATAATATGAGCGAAGTAATATCAGAAACCGGAAATATCAGATAACATATAAGGCTAACAATAAGTGAAATTTGTCTTTTTCTGAAAATATGTCTGTGTTACTATTTTTAGATATATAATTTGCAATAATTCAAGCATAATTCATTTTTCAACAATAATTCATTTCTATTAAAATATTAACGCAAGTAAAAATAAAATAATAATAGTTACATATATATATATATTGAAAAAATTTAATAGTTATCAAGAAATATTGAAACGTTAATAAGCATATTATTCATGTTTTACTATAGAAATTGAAATTTCCACGAATTGATTTTCAATTCAAATATTCAATATCTATAATCGAAGCATATCAAACTAACTTAAAATCCCTCAGATTAAATCTAGAGGCTAAACGTTAAATCATCGAGAATTATAAAGATATTCCTTAATTATTAGTATCAAATACAAGTATTTCACAAAAATAAATACTTTTCAAGTATTAGTACAAAAAAGTATAAGGGAGACACCTGTGAGAGCGATGTTCTCTGGCTGCCGGCAGGATGTGAACCAAGCACCAGCGAGTTCGTAGTAGGATACTCTAACCACCATAGTTGTACATCCCGGTCTAGGTAGAGTTATGAAGCTTTATATAGCTGCGTACACAATGATACATTCCGACATACATTCCATTCGCTTGAAAATGAACATGCACAGAAATGAGCAAAAAATGAAATTAAAATTATCTATCTCCTGGCTAAGCTACTAGGACTATATTTTCCAAATTTCTACCCTTTGTGTCATTGTCATTGTAAAATAGCATGTTATGATGCGTCATTGTGGTGGTCATTTTGTAAAGTTTCCTCCTAACTCTCCCTGGATGAAGGTGTGCTGTATAACGATGGTGGTTAGAGCATTCTGCTACGGACCCGGAAGTCCTTGGTTCGAACCCTGCCGGCTACCGACGAACATCGCTCTTACATATACCTCCCTCTACATCACTTTTGAGACTAAGTATTTTGCTCAAAAATGAGTATATGCTGCTTAAATTTTTTATTGATACACAGATGGAGTTTTCCAATTTGACTATAATTTTGTTTCTAATCTATGTGAACACATTTTTACTCAATTTTGAGAACCTCTTTTTTTACTGTGCATGAATTGCTGAAAATGAAGTAATTAATGCAGATGATATTATTAGGGTAACTTATAGGAATGAATTTATTCTACTAATTAATATATAAAAAAAGTAGTTTTTTCCAATTCCTATTTTCCTATTGAGCCGATTTATATGAATTGATGTTATTAAATAGCATGGTGCGTAGCGTTTTTAAAAAGTGCTTAAAGGTGCTTATTTTCGATTTTTGTTTTTTAAAAGCCCTTAACGGTGCTTTTTTTTATTGGGTGTTTTTAAAAAGCGCTTAATTTTCCTTTTCGAAAATGAGATTTTTTTTCTTTAGCGTGTTGATTTTCGCCACGTATTATGCAAAAGCGTGCTTTTTACATTATTCTATTCAACATTTTCACAATCCATTTCGGCGTACCGTCGGTCCATAGCTTATAAAAATGCCGATCATTTTGAGTGTTTGATGAAATACTTGCGAGTCCGCATGTCCGCCTACAGAGCTGGGTTTGGTGAGATTATTGCTCTTTCATGTGCAACTCTGCTGCATTTTGCAAGATATTCTCAATTTCAAGCTTCATTTTCCACCTTCTGATATAAAACCGGAAAATCTCTTGATCATTTTATAAAGGCTAATATAATCAAGAAAAAGTTATTTTATCATGATCATGTAAAGTCTTTGAAAATTATTTTGCATTTTGCCAATGTATATAGTGCTTAAAAATATTTTTGAGTCCTTAAAAAATACTTAAAAGGTGCTTATTTTTTGTTGAAAGATTTGGCTACGCACTCTGAATAGGATATCGATACCTCAATAAAATCTGCACTGTTTCAATCTCTCTAAATATATTAAAGTATTAAAAATTAAACTATTTCCAAGCCCAGTTATAATATTGAACAAGTTTGACAGGAAACTATATTTGAAGTCTTCTAATTAAAAAAAGAGTCAGTAAATTTTTTTCAATTTTTTTTTTTTCTATACATAAATCTAAATCCATTTTTTGAAGTTACTATTGGAAACAGTTTTTTACATTTAGCATTTGTATACTAGCATAAAATATTGTCTAATAAACTGAAAAATTACTGTAAGCATCTCGCCTTAAAACTTCTAAAAAAGCTAAATTTTTTTAAAAATTTGATATGTTGAGAAACTTTTTATAAATTAAAGTTTTAAAACTACTTACAAACTTAAAATTTGGTAACTAAGTTCAATAAAACGCATTCCATTGAAAAATTTGAAACAGAAATTTTCAAAAATATTAATTAGTTGCTTTATGAGTGAAGAGATTTTGGACACACAATATCCCGTTGATTAACAAGGAGAACGAAGACTCCTCTTTCTGTCTAAATTTTCTAAGGAAAAGTTGTTGAGGGAATTAAAACACTCACTGTAAGAAAAAAAAATAGATTACTCAATATTCACCAATTTTTCTTCGTTTTTGACGAAGTCGTTTCTTGGGAAATGCTCCAAGTGAACAATATGTCGAATTGAAGAGATTACTATTTTCTTCTGTTGGTGGATACGAATTTTCTCAAAAGCATAAAGCTTAATACTAAGTATCGATTACCACAATTCACTTGGAAATGAAACATAATATAAATAGTGAATAAATGAAGGAGATCTCAGCCATTCCTTGAGTTCAAACCTGCTTAATAGCTGGTTACACTGACCCCAGTACTATCCCGATGTATGGTGCAAGCAGTTTAATAATTAGATAAAAAAATAATTTGGAGAACACATATAATACACTGAGATGGTACAAAACTATTTTGTCAAGCATTTTAGAGTTCGAGTTTGGTCGAATTTCTCGTAATTTCGTAATAAATAAATAAAAATGAGGTGCAGCTCAACGATAAAATAAGAATTTTGTCATTTAACTTGTTAGAAATTGTCAAAAATTAGAATTTTTTATCTGTGAGTGTTCCTTACTCGCTTATCCGGAGATTTTGGATCCAAAGATAAAACTTTTTATAACAGCGCTTCAAATTTTTGGTTATGACAATTGCATCTATGACTAAGTTATTTTCTTATGCTCAACAAACAATGCCAGCTAAATATGTCAGTTTTTACAGCCAATAAATATCAATTATACAAGAGAACTAATAAAATGCAAGATCTAGAAAAGTAAAATTACATTTTAACATTTTTGAATTAGTATCAGTGTTAATACCACATTAGTGTGAGTGAATTTACTGCTTCGTTGTTTTTTTACGTTAGCTATTTAAATTTACTTCAATAAAAAGATATTTACGTGAATTATTTTTATACACCTCGCGAATCCCTAGGGGTACGCGAACCACTGGTTGGGGAAACAACGTACTAAAATAAAGTAAAGTAAAATAACTATATCAAGAAGTGATAAAGAAACCATGCCTTAGTTGAATGACGCTAATTATGCCTAAGAAATCGAGTATAAACATCCCTTTGCGTCTTTGTTTTTTGTCACAATTTTCTTTTTTCTGCATTTTTAAGTTTTCTTTTATTATCTTATCTCCGCAGATAATAAATGTAGATTTTATCAGTGAGCGGAAATGGTGCGGCAAGTTGGTGAGAATAACGTCATATCTTTTCCGTGATTATTTTTGTTCTCTACTAAGAAACAATTTTCTTTTTGTTTAATTGAAAACGGGGCATAAAAATAGGTATCAACTGTTTTCATCGCTTTTGTTGTTTATAAGAACTGAGGATGTTTCATTATTATCTTTAGTTTTCAATCGGAACTGGCTTAAGTGAAATTTCTATATTATTGACTAAATTTTGCCAGCCATTTAAATGGAAGAATGTCAGTTTGAATCTGCTACATTATGGAAATATCTCACAAATTTCTCAAACTACTGTGACTAACATATTTATTGATATCTCAACCTAATATGGAATATAGGTAAACTAATGTCGACATGGTACTTAAAATTCTATTATTAAAACTCAAATTTCCATGTAAATTTTGTCAGTTTAGCAAAACTGTTTTATACTTTCATATGCAGTTGCATGAAAACACTCTTCATTGTTAAGTATCAAGTTATTAAATGGAAAATAAATTTATTTATTTGCATTTTAATTGTCACTTAAGACTATTTTTATTCGTTGTTTTCAATAATAAGGACATATTATGTCATTCATGAGAATTCAAACTACATACTTTAATATTCACTTATTATTTGTCATTTTTAATTAACAAACAAACAAACTAGTGATTAGCTTCTAATTAACAAGTGAATGTCTAGTGTGGATACATAGTTGTGGGGCTGCTGTGGACATGTCAATAATAAGCTTTATATAAAAATAATGCAGGTTAATTAAAAGGTAAATCGCTCAATAGGAGGAATATTTAACATTTCACATTATTTTTGTAAAATGTTTAATTAATTTATATAGTTTATATCGATTAACTTTCATGCAATGAAAGATTTAAGAAACTATTCTTTAAAACATTTTACCGAATTTCTTTTTCTTAATTGAATATTTTGTATAAAAATAAGTAAGTATTTAAGCAAACTGTTTAACTATTTTCTTTAATTTTGCTGCTTATAAAAACAGAGGCTGTTTAATCATTTTCTTTTGTTTAAATTTTTTTGGTGCCAGTTTTTAAGACTTGCGTTTTTATTGTAGTACGTTCGTAATTGTTACCATGATTGAAGTCATATTCCGCAAAGATAGGAATGTGCATTGTAAAATTGACTACACTTAAAACTAATAGATTTAAATAAAAAACTTTTTTTAGTTTTATTATATTTTATTATTACGCTTACTCAAGAATAGCAATTTTACAACTGCACGTCGTAATATCAGAAAATAAATTCATTCAAATAAAATGAATCATTACTATTAGTTTATTATGTTCTAAACACCGCTAATCGAATTATCTAGATTTCCAAATCGCAGGTAGTGAAACGTAATTTTATGAGTTATACGAATCCCGCATATTAATTCGTAATTTACGCGATTTAAAAATATCAACTCGCGATTTGTAATTAATGCGTTTTTCAATTTACATTGCTATTCCTATTCTCTTGATTTTAAAACCACATGTCATGAATTATTTTAGTAAATGAACTTTACTTTGTTATCTTACTTAATAAATTGGACAAAATCTAGCCTCATGCATTGTAAAAGAACCGCAGCATGTTTGATTTTTTTTTAATTTAATGAATATTTTAATGTGAAGAATGTTTTATCTTTTAAAAAGCTTTTTTTCTAACTGCCCTAAAATAGCTGTATAATACAAAGAAATAAATTGTTTAAAATACAAATAAAATATCAATCACATCATTGCACTTTTTCCCATACATTATTTTCATTAGTTTTGCCTTTCTTGTAAGCAATTAAACAATTTTTCTTAATTAAAATTATATTTTTTGCCGCAGAAGGCTTATATTACAGATTCTCAATATTGCTCAAAAAACAGAACATTTTTTTAATATGACCCATGAATTTCGATGGGTAGTATTTTGTTTCCAAATAAACGAACAACGATAGAGAAACCAATTTTTTACTGACGTTAAGGGTCTATCGGGGCTAAAGTGAGCCACTCAAAATAATGGAGCTAATTTTAGACACTTATTGGGGTTAATATAAGATGCTCAAACTAACGATGGTAATGTTAGATGCTCAAATTCATAGGGCAAATACGAGACCCTCTAACTGAAACTAATGGAGCAGGGCTAGGGTGAGACAGACCCTCTCATTGGATGAAGGGTAGATACTCCAACTAATGGGACATACGTTGGGAAAACAGAAACTTTTTCTTGTAAAAAAAAGTTTCATTTTTATAATGCAGGTTATACAACGTATGCTGTTATTTATATTCATTAGACTCATATTCAAATTTTTAAAAAAATATCTCAAAAAAAGAATTTTTTTTTTTTTTTGAACTACGAAACTTAAGCCGTTCAACAACTAAACATCAATATAAATAATCGATTTTAATAAAATTAAATATTTTAAGCTTTTAAAATTTGGCGTATATTTAACGTAAGTTACAGATTATCAAAGTTGGAAAGTTACTATGAGACATTGTTTGAAGCTAATGGGACATTATTTGAATATTTATTATAGTCTTACTTTAAATTTATTCACTGTTTTTTATTCATTACTTTTTTTAAAACAAGAAAATTGGCAAATTTGAAGCATAAAATTTCCGAAATTAAACTTATTTAAAAAAAAAATTTTAAAAATGTAGTTTGAAAATTGTATTCATTGAAAATCTTATAATGCGAAGAAATAATAATAAGTTTAAAATAATACAAATTTTTCAAAAATTCCAAACAACAGTAGAAATCACGAAAAAATCCAACAACGATTCTACAAAACAAATCATGGCATATTATACGATTATACGTATTTTCGATATTTTGAATTGACATTACAGTTAATATTGTTATTCAAAATGTGAAGAAAAAAAATATTCTTGACATAAAATTTTTCTTTTCCAAAATATTTCCATATTCTCAAAAATAAATAAAAACTTATATTTTTATTTTTTCCTAAATACAAGTAAACAAATTGTCCACAATATTTGATTAAAAAATAAAACAATACTATTTTTATAGTAACGATTAAATGTCCTTAGAAGTCGGAATGTTAATTTACAGTTGTTCTTTTTATGAGGAATATTTGTCGAGGTTTTTCTGTGAAAGTGCGCCTGCATTATACGTAAGACAGGAAACAGGTGAAGATCTCAATAATACTCGGACGTGTGAGCTACATATCTTTATTTACTATCGAAAATAATTACAAAAGAACAGCTTGGCATATAACTTAAAACGCGATAGCATAGACCAGGGCACTATTGAAGGTGATATACGCAGATGATATTTTAAGTCTTTAGTAACATGTAATATAAGTCATTTTTAAAATTGCTAAACTATAAGTATGCTATCATGCATAACATATTTCCCATCATTTATTTAATCCTTTTCACAATAAATAAAAATCATTAATATGATCGGTTATCTTTTTATTCAATAACCTTGATTTGAGTTTAGGATAAAATTTATTTTTAGACTTTCCCTCTACATCTATCTAACATATCAGCATAGAATTCGAAAACCGTTACATGGTTACTATATGTTTTGATTTTATTAAAATCCATTATATTATTTCTCGCACTTCCTTTTCCGACAACACATTTGAATGCAAAAGGCTAAAAACGGAGCATTGGCAATAATTAAAAACGATTAATAGCGAATACATGGATTCCTTAACTGACCTTAGCAAAAACTATTATAACATCTACGTGGCACTCGTATATTTCATTTCTGGAGAGAGGATGGTGACCTGTGGGGATTGCCTCTACAGCCTTACCCTCCGGGACATTTTCAAAATTAATCATTTTACTGTCCAAATATTCATTTTCGTAAAAAACGTTGGAGCTCCTAAATAACAAAAATATTCTTTTTTATTATTATTAATTCAATCCGACTCGTTACTTAAATAATTGTCTTCTTGAATATATTTGTCTTCATCATCAGAGTGCATAACGTTTTTAAGAAGTGCTTGAAAGTGCTTATTTTCGATCTTCATTTTTTAAAAGCCCTTAAAGGTGCTTTTTTCATTGGGTGTTTTTAAAAAGTGCTTAATTTCCCCTTTTTCAAAATGAGATTTTTCCTTTACCATGTTGATTTTCGCTACGAATTATGCAAAAAGACACGGTTCACATAGTTCTATTCAACGTTTTCACAATTAATTCAACCCAATCTATTTCATCGTCTTGTCAGTCCATAGCGTATGAAAACGCCATTCGTTTTACATGATTTTTGACAATTGTCAAAAACAATGCTAAAAGGGTTTTTTTTTTTGACATGACGGTTAAAACAATATAAAATCATCAATTGTCAAAAAATTTAAAACCCTGCCTAGTTATGATATTTTTTTAAAGTGCTTAAAATATTTTTGAGTGCTTNATCATTTTACTGTCCAAATATTCATTTTTGTTTTGTGAAAAACGTTGGAGCTCCTAAATAACAAAAATATTCTTTTTTATTATTATTAATTCAATCCGACTCGTTATTTAAATAATTGGCTTCTTGAATATATTTGTCTTCATCATAGTGAGATTCCTTTAGATTGAAAATGGACAATTGGATAACAATTTTGTTTAACGATTTATTAACTTCATCAAAACATTTCTTCAAGCACTGTTTTCCACTGACAACCAATTTTTCCTCAATAAATGGTAGTCAACATCGACAGGATAAATAATCTAATTTTGCCTTGCTCCACCAACTACATAATTCTTCCTTTACTAACATATGTTATGATTATGCACATGAGAATGTTAAAACATTCTTATTAAATGGTTCTTATTAAATTTGCGTTCTATCTCTTTTTCTTTCTCTTTCTTAATCTTACCTAACTAAACATTCGCCAGTTTGATTCAAACTCATGCTTACCATCTTAAGAGCCCTGGTGGAGCTTGTAGTTTAATAGTTTGAAGAAGAAAAGAAAAACTTCCCGCGTATAATTTTACTTCATGATTTTACTCCAGGTTTAACTTAACTGAAATCACTTTTCTTTAAGCTTGACATTGTAAAATACCAATGGAAGTGATTTCTCGTATCACTTTAACGTTTTCAAATATTGCGTGGAATAAGTGATCAAACTTAAGAAAAATTAGTTCTCTTATACAACGCCACTTTGTTCGAAATAAATGAAAAAATATATAAAAAAATAACCATATTTTACATTTGAAGTATATGCGTTGAAGGATTTTTTACAATCTAGCACTGATTTAAGTTATCTAAGGTTATATACTTCAGTCTGATTTTTGATGTACATGAGCGAGTTACATCTCCTCATCTTGACACTGTGAAATCTTGTTTCATTAGTAAGAATGTCGATTTTCTAGATAACGACACGAGTTCTTCACCACCTTTCCATAGCACTTGGAAATGCAATAGGAAGCTTTGTTTTTACCTTTAAATTTTTCCCTGTTTTCATTGGTAGTTTTTCTTTTCTGTTCAATTAGATTATGACACTAGCGAGTGTTCAGAATGAGAGCCTATTTCTGAGCGCTGAAAACTTTCCCCCTTTTTAATTTTTGAAACAAATAAAATTTTTACGCTATCAAGTATGATAGAAAAACAATTTTTTTCTTTTGGCACATAGTAGACTTTAATGCTGAATATCAATTTTACAATTTTTTAAATTATTTGAAATAATTTTTTTACGATAACAATTCTAAATTCGAAAAGTTTTTTATAATTAATTTATTACCAGTTTACGAACTGGGAAGCACACCTGGCTACAAATAAAATTTAAAATTCATTTTAAAAAAAGTACTTGATTTCGCTTTTTTAGTTTATTGTTTCCCGGCAATTTCCAAAAAATAACTTTTAAATTTGGCATACGGATTTTTTCTTTTTACTCGCTCATATAAATTTGTTGCAATAAGTATGCTAAAACTACATAGAGAAATTATACTACTGAATGGTAAAAACATTTCTGGTAAAAAAAAAATGCAATTTTGGTTAATAAAACTGAAATATACGATATTTAAATGATGTATGTGATAGTTTTTCCATTTATATGGTAACGGGTTACCCTGAAATTCTGGTTTCCATAATTATAGCTCTTATTACTACACATTTAGTAAAAAATACGTAACTGAAAAGTAAATTTTAACAAATAAATGGTTTTTATGCCATGTTCTAAGCTATCATAATAAAATTATCAAATTTTACCACATTTACAACATTTTATCAAATATTATAATACCATGGTTTTAGTTAATTTTGCCAAAATCATTACCAAAGCACTTTGCTAAAAATTACCAAACTTTTTAGCTTTCCCTTAGAGTCAGAAACATGGTAAATTTCACCATATTCTGATAGTTTTGACTGTGCTTTTTTTTTCTCAGGATAACTTTTAAAATTTTTCACAACTTAACATCTTATTGAAGTTACTTTATTAATGTACAATCCATTCGAAAATACAACAAATTATTTTATAAATGCCTCAATTTCAATGTTCTATAATCAATGTCTTAATAACAATTTCAATATAACTCATATGAATTTGCACATTTATTACATGTGCATATATTTACGTTTTTATTAACATATTCTATTTTTTTATGTAAAGCACAATTTTAATATGAACTTGCATATTTATTATACGTGCATATATTGACGTGTTCATTAGCATATTCTAATTTTTATTTATGGATTATTTATAATACTTTCCCATAATTACATAAATTTGTTCTTAACTGTAAATCCTTACAAATTCTCAATAAAATTTTAATTAAATTTGTTAATAAAAATAATTGTAAAGTTTTGATCTGCAAAACTTTAACACTTATTAAGTAATCTTTTTCATTCTTCACTAATTTTTTTTTTCTTTCAGACAATTGTCGTTGTTAAATCTTTTTTTTAACAATTTACTTACCTATCATCGCATTTATTCTTATCTATTTTTTTTAATTCAATGTTCTTTAATCAATGTCTTAATAATAAAATTTATTATTTCGCATCAATTATTTATGACAACTTTTGATGGTGCGACTGTCGCAAAAATATGATAAAACTTGTTTAATTTTAGTCTAAAATGTTATAGTATGTTTTTCTCTGTGAGTTGATAGATACGGCAAGTTATTGATACACAGGATGTATCCATATCTTAGATTGTTAACCCCAAATGACCTGAGTAAACATATTTATTTTCGGATAAGTTTCAGTATCCTATCTGTGATGCTTTTTACGATCTAAGCCTTTCAATTAGAAATACTTTGTTTTTATACAGATAACTCTTCTTTTAATGTAAAACACAATTTTAATTTAATTTTAATTATGAACTTGCACATTTATTATACGTGCATATATTGACGTTTTTATTAACATATTCTTATTTTTATTTATTGAGTATTTAAAATACTTCCCCCATAAATTTATTCTTAACCGTAAATCCTTACAAATTTTCAATGAAATTTGAATTAAATTTGTTCATAAAAATATTTGTAAAGTGTTGAACTGCAAACTTTTATACTTATTAAGTAATCTTTTTCATTCATTATAAAACTTTTTTTCTTTCAGACAATTGTCGTTGTCAAATCAATGTTTTTTCAATTTACTTACATATCATTACACACTTAAATGAAGTGTGTAAGTAAAAAATAAAAAGTAAATAAATAAATAAATACATTCATTTCATTTATTCTTATCTCTGTTTATTATTTTTTTAAATTTTTATATGCATTTCATCACGTGATTAAAAGAAATTTAAGTAAAAAACAAATACTTACATTTCATTCATCCTTATCTATATTTATTTATTCTTTTGGTTCTGAAACTAGTATTTATTCCAAACACAGTATTAACATAGGGATAATGTGTACTTAAATACACAAATAAAAAAATATTTTTAACTTATTGTAACATTGTATTTACAATGCTTAGTTTTATTTGACGGATTTTCTTTTTTTTTTTTTTTTTTTTGAGACGGAGTCTTGCTCTGTCANTTTTTTTTTTTTTTTTTTTTTTTGTTTTACACTATAGAGTTTTGGTCAACCTATGGAAGGTATTCTGGCCTTTCTGTGCGTTTCATTCATTTATTTATTAATTAACTTATTTATTTATTAATTAACTTATTTATTTTTCTTTGTAAAGTTTGTCCCCATTGTTTGTCCTCATTCGAGCTTAAGTTTAATTTTACCATATTTATCTGTTTTATTTTTCTTGCAATTTATTGCAATAAAGATTTTGCAATAAAAAATATTTGAATACTTGCATGCAACTCAGTTCAATATTCCTCTCTTTTCTTTTCTTTTTTTTCATATTTCAAATCATGTAAGAATAAATTCTACAAAAAAATGTGAATATTAAATTAATAGCATGTAAAATTACGATTAAGATTCAGAAATCAAATATGTTAAACCTATTCTTTTCTTATTAGTTTATAGTGTATTTTAACTAAATTTTATTATTATGAACAAAACAATTTCATCCAATACACGAAAACCACAATTTATTCAATGCCTGACAGAAAGGCAATTGTATTCAATTCAAAGCGCTGACTCTCTTTTTCTTTTCGTTGTTTTTTTTTTTTTNTTTTTTTTTTTTTTTTTTTTTTTTTTTTTTTTTTTTTTTTTTTTTTGTGATAAACATACTAAATTAGTTTTAAAATAGAGTAAAATTATGCATTATTTAACTACATTTCTAATTAACAATCGACATTACTGAGTTTGATTACAGACTTTTACACACCAGTGTATAACAGCAAATAAAGAATGAAGAAAAATATATTAATATGTCCGTATTAGTGGCAAAATTTTTCAAAAATATTAATTAGTTGCTTCACGAGTAGGAAGATTTTGGACATACAATATCCCGTCGGTTAACACGGAGAAAGAAGACTCCCCTTTCTGTCTAAATAAAATAAAATATTGTCTAATAAACTGAAAAAGTACTGTAAACATCTCGCCTTAAACCTTCTAAAAAAGCTATTTTTTTAAAAAATTTGATTGGTTGAAAAGCTTTTTATAAATTCAAGTTTTAAAACTACTTACAAACTTAAAATTTGGCAACTAAGTTCAATATAACACATTCCAATGAAAAATTTGAAACAGAGTTTTTACAAATATTAATTAGTTGCTTCATGAGTAAGGAGATTTTGGACATACAATATCCCGTCGGTTAACACGGAGAAAGAAAACTCCCCTTTCTGTCTAAATTTTCTAAGGAAAAGTTGTTGAGGGAATTAAAACACTCATTGTAAGAAAAAAAAAATAGATTACTCAATATTCACCAATTTTTCTTCGTTTTTGACGTAACTGTTTCTTGGAAAATGCTCCAAGAGAACTAACCATCCGTCAAATTAAAGAGATTACTATTTTCTTTTATTGGTGGATACGAGTTTTCTCAAAAGCATCGATTACCACAATTGATTTGGAAATAAAACATGATATAAATAGTGTATAAATGAAGGAGCTCTCAGCCATTCCTTGAGTTCAAACCTGAAAAACCTGCTTAATAGCTGGTTACACTAACCCCAGTACTATCCCAGTATATGGATGTATTATATATGTATTTTGTTATTAATATGCCCGTATCTTTCAGTGATTATTTATTAATTAAGATTAAAAATACATAACATGATAAAAGCAAAATAAACATGCTAAGTTTTGCATTTGTATCAATTTAGTTTGTTTGTTTTTACTATTTATCAAAGCTCGCTTTTCTTTAATTATTATTATTCCATCTCTTTTTTTTCTTAAAATTTGAATTTAAAAAACGTTATCATTCACTTACAGAATGACTAATTAATGTCTAAACATTTTATTTTAATTAATTATTCTTTTTCGTGACAATATATTCATAATAGAATAAATTCATTGCTGACCAAAATCAAATATGAACTATTTAATTATTAAAATAAATAGTTAAACTTTTCTTTGAGAGGTTCTTTTTTATTTCTTTTTTCAAAAAGCTTTTTGAGTAAAATAAAAAAAGCAAAGAAATTATCAATTTTTTTTATATTTTTCAAACGTATTTAAAATTTCTTTACATCAAATATGTTACTTAATTACGATGTTAATTGTTAATTTAAATAAGANAATTTTTTTTTTTTTTCTTTTTCTTTTTTTTTGTTCTACACTAGAGTTTTGATCAACCTATGGAAGGTATTCTGGCCTTTCTGTGTGCTTCATCCATGTATTTATTTATTAACTTATTTATTTATTAATTAACTTATTTATTTTTCGTTGTGTAAAGCTTGTTCCCACTGTTTGTCCTCATTCGAGCTTAAGTTTAATTTCACCATATTTATCAATTTTATTTTTCTTGCAATTTATTGCAATAAAGAAATTGCAATAAAGAAAATTTGAATAATTGCATGCAGCTCAATTCAATATTCCTCTCTTTTCTTTTTTTTCATATTTCAAATCATGCAAGAACAAATTCTACAAAAAAAAATGTGAATATTAAATTAATAGCATGTAAAATTACGATTAGGATTCAGAAATTAAATATATTAAACCTATGCTTATTAGTTTATAGTGTATTTTAACTAAATTTTATTATTATGAACAAAAAAATTTCATCCAATACACGAAAACCACAATTTATTCAATTCATGACAGAAAGGAAATTATATTCAATTCAAAACGCTGACTCTCTTTTTCTTTTTTTTCTTCTTTTTTTTGATAAACATACTAAATTAGTTTTAAAATAGAATAAAATTATGCATTATTTAACTACATTTTAAATTGGCAATCTACATTACTGAGTTTGACTACAGACTTTTACACACCAATGTATAACATCAAATAAAGAATGAAGAAAAATATATTAATATGTCCGTATTAGTAGCAAAATTTTTCAGAAATATTAATTAGTTGCTTAACGAGTAAGGAGATTTTGCACTTACAATATCCCGTCGGTTAACACAGAGAAAAAAGACTCCCCTTTCTGTCAAAATTTTCTAAGGAAAAATTGTTTAGAGAATTAAAACACTCACTGTAAGAAAAAAAATAGATTACTCAATATTCACCAATTTTTCTTCGTTTTTGACGAAGCCGTTTCTTGGGAAATGCACCAAGTGAACAATCTGTCAAAATGAAGAGATTACTATTTTCTTTTATTGGTGGATACGAGTTTTCTCAAAAGCATCGATTACCACAATTGATTTGGAAATAGAACATGATATAAATAGTGTATAAATGAAGGAGCTCTCAGCTATTCCTTGAGTTCAAACCTGAAAAACCTGCTTAATAGCTGGTTACACTTACCCCAGTACTATCCCGACGTATATGGATGTATCATACATGTATTTTGTTATTAATATGTCCGTATCTTTCAGTGATTATTTATTAATTAAGATTAAAAATACATAACATGATAAAAGCGAAATAAACATACTAAGTTCTGCATTTGTATCATTTTAGTTTGTTTATTTCTACTATTTATCTAAGCTCGCTTTTTTTTTAATTATTATTATTCCATCTCTTTTTTTTTTTCTTAAAATTTGAATTTAAAAAACGTTATCATTCACTTACAGAATGATTAATTAATGTCTAAACATTTTATTTTAATTAATTATTCTTTTCCGTGACAATATATCATTCATAATGGAATAAATTCATTACTGACCGAAATCAAATATGAAATATTTAATTATTAAAATAAATAGTTAAATTTTTTTTTTGAGAGGTTCTTTTTTTATTTCTTTTTTCAAAAAGCTTTTTGAGTAAAATTAAAGAAGCAAAGAAATTATTAATTTTTTTTTAATATTTTTGAATGTATTTAAAATTTCTTTACATCGAATATGTTACTTAATTACGATGTTAATTGTTAACTTAAATAAGAATATTGGTTGTTAAATAAATGAAGGGATAAATTAAAAAATTAAGGTTTTTTAATTTCTGCAATGAAAAAGTTATTAGTTTCAATTATATACTCTCGATATTGAATTATATTTTCTCGATATTGATTTATATTTTCTCGATATTCCATTCGTGAACGAAATCGGCTTAATTAATAAGTTAGAATTCCCTCCACGAAAACAACTTCTGTTGATTAAACCTTCCTCTAGATGGCGACACAGTTTACGAGCTATAATTTGTGGTAAAATGTTTTTGACTAAACATACTCAAATTGTTTAGTTTTAAAAATCTTGTAAAAACATTTCTTTTAAAATTAATAACCTTAACTTTCATCAAAACAGCTTTAATTCTAAGCGGATTCATTCGACAATTTTATAGAGTAAAAATAATTATGCCTACTAGCGAATGTTGGAAAATTGAAAACTGTAACTTTTCCAAAAAATATTTTTTACTTATTAGTTAAAAAAAAAAAATTGGTTTTTATAATATCTTTATCTGATGTTCACACATTAAAACTATTTTCATTGTTGGCTATTTGAAATTAATGCACATTTTGTGTTATCTTTTTAGTATATTATTTAATACACTATATTATGTAATGTGCTATACTTTAAATATTATTTAAAGAAAATTTAAAAAAGACAACCCGAAAAAAAATTTAATTATACTTTTCACTGGATCTTATACTGAGTGACTAAATTAATTTTGTAAATCAAAAATCTATTATTTTTATTGTTCTTATTTCTGATAAAGATAAAAATTTGAGGGCACTTGCTATTAAACTCGCTAGAGTAATAATTTTTAACAATAAACGTGATGTTAAAATAAAGTCGAATTTTAAAAATTCAAATAAACATTTAAAAAACTAATGCTTTAACCTAGTTATACTTGAGAATTTATGATTCAAATGAAGAAAAAAAATTCCATATATATATAATTTTTGAAATATATTTTTTGCTTAAAAATCGATTTTGTAATTTTAAAAAAATTATTAAAACCAATTATTATCCAATAGTTCTAAACAAAATGGTTCTTTAATTTAAATTATGTACACGTATTAAAAATCTATAAATTCCGAAAAAAAAACTTAAGAACTGTTAAATTTAGTTAGCAATTCTATTTCAAATGCTTACTTTTCTTTATATGGCTTAAAATTTTTTAAATGATTCTTTTTTGTCTGAATCAATTTTCGCGAATTGCCGTATTGCTTTTCCCCCACTTTTTTGAGGTAAACATAAGATATTTTAAATAAGTTGAACTTTCGCCTGTAGAAATTTAAATAAGCCTTATAATTTTCCTTTATTGAAATCTTTTATATAAGTAAACGTCTGGTCTCCAAAATAAAATAAAAAATATTAATAACTGAATTGTTGTTATTTTATTTGGTTACATTTTTTCAACATAACTCTTTAAAATGAAGTGGAAAACTAACATAGGCGTCCTTTTTAATTTTGAATTCATCGTCATCTACAGAAGAAAAAAAATTTAGGTGAAAAATACATCAAGAGAATTTTCTTTGAATTACTGTATAGAGACTTATTGAAAATTACCCACAAACACTAAAAACTTTTATATTTTATCGTGAAAGGTTTTATATGACTATCCTAAAACATTTTAGAAATGGACGATTTTAAAACCAGAGAATGAGACGAATTAAAAACACATCAATACTTTGCATATTATTTTTCGTATAATAAATTGAAACACTTTTTTACAATTTTTCCAAAATTTTCCAAAATTATTAATTATGAGGGGATAGATGCTGTTTTAAAAATAATCTTGTTATATAAAGAATGTATTAATTAATTGAAAAATAATAAAACAGTAGAGCCTTGTCTTTACATTTTGTAGTGAAGCATTTTCAATGACTATTTCATATTTCCATGCTGCGGATACTACTATGCTACTTTTGAAACTATGAACCTCATATAAACAATGTCCTAGTTAAAACTCCGTGTAGTCTATTCTTTACAATTTAAACTAGTACGTTTTTGACAATTATTTCAAATCTCCATTCCATTAATTAAGTTGGTTTTAAAACAATGTACTAATGAAAAACCATTTCAATATATTCTTCACGTTTTAAAGTAAACCAAATTTGACCATTGTCTCGAATTTTTATATGGTGAATTAAACTAGATTTGAAACTAGGCACCTCATGTTACATATTTTAAACAAGTATCTTAAATCTTCTTGCAGTATATTAAGCTGTTTTTGAAACTATGCACAGTACGTAATGCGCTATTTACAAACCAGTAAAGTCTATTTTTTACATTTTTATCAGTTATTTTTCACGATTGTTTTACAAGTACTTGAAGTAGATGGCTTTTAAACTTATATAAAAAAATACTAATTAAAAAATATTTGGAAAATTGATTATTTTTATATTGCCAATGAGACGTTTATCATCATTATTTCAAACTTTTTAGAATGGATCGAGTTCGTTTCCAAACAACGACACAGACAATATATTTATGAAAAAAAATCCACAAGCCGATTAACTACATTTTAAAGTTAACGTTTACCACGATTATCTGAAAACTCTTTAATTGAGCATGAGCTCGTTTTCAAACTAAGAGCTCCGTACAAGCAATATATTACTAGAAAATCCATTTTACTTTTTGTTTTTTTGTTAGATTTTAAATTAAATATTTTTCATCTGAAACTTTTTTGCGGGGATTATTTAATGTAATGTAAGCAACTTATATACAGGATATCTTTAATCAGTCTAACTGTATTTAAAGATTTATAACAGAAAAATGATTTAATTTGAATAAATAATTCGTGCAGAAAAATAATGCATGAGGCACAAATTTTTGCTTCTAGTATTTCTGGCTTTTTTTTTAAACTTTTTCAATAGATATTTTAATTGATAACACTGCTGATAACTAACTCCTTAATAAAATAATTGCACTTCAAATTACGAATTTGAACCTTTAGCTATCTTTTAATGAACAAAAGTCGTCTTATAACATTTTCATAATGTTCACCATCAGCTGTAAGCCAAATTACATTCCAGAAACCTATCAATTGAGCAAAAGAATATTGACACACAAATACTAGAACCCGCTAGCATTTTATAAGTATTCAAACCCACAACTATAAACATTCATGTTACTTAAAAAAATCCAACACGTGTATCAAAACACACCGGAAAGAAGGTTTGAGAGAACTCGGAGCGCTATCTGTAGATAAATGGGAAACTAAAACCAGGAATTCACCAAAGAAAAATTTATAGCCAGCACATGAACTTGCTCTAAAAATTATTATTCTTATTTTTATTTTTAAAAAATTTCAACCGTTTTCTTGTCATTAATTTCTTGAAAGCCGTGATTTTAATTTAGGACACTCTGCTTATGTAACAAATGATAAAAGTGATGGATTAATTAACGTAATTAACTAAATACAATTATTTTTTTAGGATGAGGAGATGATGAGCCACGAGAGTTATAGTGAGAACTCTGCCATCAATTTATCCACCACACAAACAAGTCGAGGGTCCTCATCAGCTGCTAATGGAACTGGAGATTCAGAAGATAGTCAAAGCTCAGTAAGTACTGCACTGCACTCTAAAAAAATTCACTGCTATTTACCGGCAAAAAGTGTTCAGTCATTGACTTTAAAAATAAATTTGCATTACATTACACCCTGACACATTCTTAAAGCATAGATCTTTTGCCCTGTTTTCAGTTAGTTTGAATGTGGTAGAAAGAACGCAAAAGGCAAAAACAAGCTGGGACCATAAAAATACAGGTCTGCTCGAAAATTTTTACTCGTAAAATATATAGCCACTGACCGTAATTTAACATTATTACTGTTTCACTCTGGGCCTTGTCGTTGTTTGAGACTTAGATGGTTTGTTTGTCGAACCAAGACGAAACGCTTAACGAATGCAAAACGATGGAGAGAGTTGTGTGTTCGTTGTCACTACTGTATATGAAGTGGAAGTGAAATGTTCAATGATGCCTGATGGATTCGAACCTGGGATCTTTTGCTTGTAGCCAGATGCTACAATCGTCATAGAAAGGGTGTACACTCTTGTCTGTCAATAGAAAGAACTCCCCACGCCATTCATTTGGAGCAGTGTCTGTTACGAGGTTTAACTATTTGATGTAAGAGTATTGGGTCAATATTTAAGAAGGTTTTGGGCTTGGGCGGGCGAGAGAAGGGGAATCAGGTGAAAGAGTAAAATGCTGCATTTTTTGTTATTATTCCAGCAACTGGCCTTATACTTTGTAGCGAGAGGAGTTCTTTCTATAGACAAATTAAAGAGATCTCATTAGAAACAAAAGTTTGAATTTCTTTAACAGCCCCCTCTAAAAAGGTGCCATTTGCTATAAAACTAGTATTCTGAGAGTTTCAGTCAAAATAATAAAGTATAATAATAATAAAGAAAAACATGATTTTTCTCAAAAAAAAATGAAACGCTTTCTGTTATAAATTCCGAACGAAGAGTTTTGGAAACACAAATTTGGACTTATTTTGTTATTAATGCTTTTAGCTTAAATTTTTATATGTTTTTCTTCATGAACTCATCTTTTCGTAATACCGAACTAGTTTATTTATTTACTTGTGATTTTTTTCATGACATATATTTGAGATATCTCTTCTCGGAGAATTAAGGTAAAATTACCGCACTACATGGTAATTAAATATCTCTGGTTAAAAAAAACAGCAACATAATTTTGGTAAATAAAACCAAAATATGCAGTAATTAAATCATCAATTTCGTAATTTTTCTATTCATATAGTAACGGTTTACCGATAATTCTGCTTTTCAAAATTATAGTTCTTATTGCCACACATTTAATAAAAATGCAAATCTGAAAAGCAAATTTGGCCGAATAAATGGGTTTTATGCCATGCTCTAACGTATCATGATTAAATTACCAAATTTTACCACAATTACAAAATTTTGTCACACATATATAAAACTATATTTCATTGTTTATTTTACGAAAATCATTACAAACGCTCTTCGGCAAAAATTACCGAGCTTTTTAGTGTTTTCATAGAGCCAGAAACACGATAAATGTTACTATTTTCTGGTTGTTCTGACCATATTTCTCTCAGTGTATTTTAAACAATTTTTACGCAAGCTTCATTTTGCAATTGCAGCGCATTTATGCACCACAATACAATATCCTGTATGTCAATCGATTTAATAATTTTTTTTGAATAAAAGATTGGGGCTCGAATTTGGTATCATTAAATTCATCTTTTAAAAATATTTCTTAAGTGTATGTTAAATGCGCATTATTTCATACGTGTCTTAGATTTTTGATCCAAAGTGTACAAATCTCGAGGTTAACCGTTTCCACACAATTTGGAGTTTCATGCATATTTTCATACAACTGAACCAAATGAATTTTTGAAAGTAATATCGATTACTTCGTTTTCGTTTAATATCGTTACTACTTTTGAAAGTAATATCGTTTAAGTAGGATGTTTAAAAAAATTTCGATTTTACCGAAATCCTAGAGTGGCCTAACCACTAGATATTCTAAAATTTAAGAAGAAGATGTATAAAAATAAGTAGAAAATATTTTTAAAAAATAATTAGAAGATATTTTAGTCCGATAAATGTTTTTTACTCTCAAATTGTTATTTAATTCACCTCGGTATAAAAGTAAATGTTGAAAAAGAATACTTTGTTTAAATTTAAACCAACAAATCTTAAACGGTGGGATAAAAAGAAACAAATTAAATAGCAAAACACATCATTAAAAAGAACAGTGAACTTCGCAATTTAAGGCATTATTGATTAAAAACTGCATCAACCAATTCAATTTTTCCAACAACGAATTAAACAAATACTTTTTTTCTTATTTCTTTCCAATGATGCTTAAACATTTAAAATAAATCAATTTTTAAAGTTTATGAAGTTTTTTTTTTTCAATTAGAATTCTCCTATCGACACAATTCGTTTTGATACCGCTAATTTTATATCGAAGAGCCGATTAGCAGACGCACCGAAACATGTTAAGTAAATAAAGGCATCGCCTAAATTTGAAAACAATTTACTCTGAATCTTTCAACACCCTCTCCTACAATCGTTTGAAGAACTGTTGAATCTTCAAATCAGTAGTTCTAATAGAAAAATAAGGGAATAAATGCTCTGCAAATACGTCGCAACCATCCCCTAATCACGCCTATTTTGCAAATAGATGTCATTAGGCGAACACATTAAACTTAATAACATAATAACGGAGCATCGGACCAATAAGGGAAGAAAATAAACGAATTTTACAAATAAAGCGGATTTTGGAGATGCAATGAGAACATATGGAGGCGACAATTCGTTTTCAATTCTTTAAGCACATCGATGAAATGTCTTTTTAAATAAAGAGAATTTCTCTTTTTTATTCTTTCAACATGGCTAATTGTTTAAAATTTACACCTGTCTTTGTAATGGAATTCTAATGGTAAAAGAATTCCATTATAAATACAATTTCCTACGCGAATTATCGGTTATATAGAAATTGCTATTTGTTTTAATGACCCGAAGGGAATTTTTTCAAAAATAATTTAATTTCGAATGATTTTAAATAGACCATTTCGTTTATTAATGTTGAAAATCATGGAATCAAAATAATACTTAAAATATATTGCACCTGTTTCTGATTGTTTACTTTGATGCTTTCTTAATCCTCGTATCATTGCGTTCCTTTTAGATTAATTTTGCTTAAGCTTTTCCCAGTTTTTAAATGCAGGATCCAACTCTTAAAGATGTAATTATATTCTTTCGGTATTTTAATTAATTATCTGATTAACTTATAAAATTGTCTCCTTTTCTAAACATGAAACAAAATAAAGATTTAATTGAATTAAAACAATTTCTACATATATTTCGGTAATGAATTATCTATAAAAGATCCAGGACACCAAAATTTTAAAAAACCTGAGTTTTTTTTTTGTGTTACTTAAAATAATTGAATTATTTATTTTTCACGTGTAAAAAATTAGGATTTTATCTTAATTAAAACTTAATTAGACTTCTCTCCATTTCGACAGAGATTAAGAAGACTTTTTCTCTCCTTGACTATTTATTATTATTATTATTATTATTATTTTAAATGTAAGGATGCATTTTATAACCTATTAGACATAAATGCATAAAGTTTAGATCATATGTTTTAGTTTCTTTGGGATTTTTGGATTTTATTTTGTAATTAAAATTGCTTGTATTAATTTTATAACCATAACTTTTTAAACACCAATAGCGAAAGCTGTTAAATGCAAATTAAAGTATGTTTTTAAGTTTTTGCAACGTTTATATTTTAAGATATTTGCTTAAATTTTTTGTTTCACTCAAAATAAACTAAAAAAATTTAATATTGTATCATAGAATTGTCAGTTGTAATAAAAATGTGAGACACCAGTTTATGAAATTTTTTGAGTTTGAAATTTTTTTAATAAACTATAAAATATTTGTGAGCTTTTTGTCTACACTTTTTGTATGATGCAACAGTATTAAAAAATTTATAACAATATAGATGCATCTTTAAGAGAACATTAAAAATGTGATCAGAGAACTTGTTTTAATGTCGTAAATTTTATGTATATTAAAAATTCTAAAACTTGTGTGAAAAATTTAGTACTAATTCGTGTGAACGTAACTTTTTGTTATGGTGAAAGTTCCTTTTAGGGTTGTCGCTAGGTTCTAAATCTGTGTCCTAGGCATCATTAATGTGCCTTTCAAGAAAAAACAAGGTCTCAATTGTACTAAAAGTCTGAAATGTTACAAAAACGTGCATGAAAATAAATAATGAAAATATGCTTTAAACTAATTAAAAGTCAAATATAAAGAACTCAAATTATTAATTTCGTACAGTTTACTAAACTAATTATTAAAACCTTAAATCAATATTATAAATTTGCTATAAGAAAATATAAGTCTCAATTAGTTTATGAGATAAGGTGAAAATGTAATGGAGAATCTTATAAAAAAAATTTATTTTAAAACAAACCACGAAATTTAATAACAATCGATCTATATCAGGCAATTTATTTAACCAATTTAAACATATCGACAAAAGAATAAAAATAAACCAATAAGGTTATCAAAAAAGTGTGTCAACTTACTTTTTTTAAAAGATGACAAATGCATTATGAAATTTTTCTCTGTTTTCTATAAGTCTCGTTCCCCTTATTTTTATTAAAAGAATTAGTTTAATGCAATTGTCCTCCATAGGAAAAATACAAAATGAATAAAGAATAAAATGAAACTGGTATACGAAGAAAGCTGAAAACTGTTTTTTATTCATTACTCGTACTTCGTTAGCTTTTGTTTAAAATATATAAATTCGATTTTTCACTTATTTCATTCAGTGTAAAACTTTAAAAAAAAACTCCCAGAATAACATGATTGGAGTTTCTCGCACTAAGTGGTTCAATCTTAATTGTTCAAATGCTAATCAATTAATGCTAACTATTAAGTTACGGAATAAGATACAAAAGCATACTTTCGCTGAATAAACATACCTTTTTTTTCCAATGGATTTTATTCATTACTATTAAAATTTGTAAAGGAGCAGTCGCAATCTGAAAAATATGTTCCCTAGCTTAATGAGGCGAATGGTCGAAAATTTGGTTCCTTTAATGTTAATTTCACTTTCTGTGAATTTTTTAATATCTCAGGAGCTTTTTAAGTGAATCAAAAGTTTTTTTTTCATTCTAATAGAAAATCATTTTACTTAAACATAACTCCGTATAAAAATAATTTTTAATTTTAAGTATTTTTTATTACTTCATTTAAAAATTGCCGGAAAAAATTTAATTTTTAGGTAAGCAAACTTTTATACAATTTTAAATTATGTAGATTTAAATAACAAAAACCAATAACCAGAACAAATACAATATTCTTAACTGATTTTATTTCTTTTAAAAAATAAACACTTTAAAAAATAAATAAAAAATTTAAAAAGTTATTTTTATAAGTTTTAGAAGCAATTGCTCTCTGATTGGATTATCTTATTTTTAATTTCTGACGCATTTGTTAATGTTTTCTTTCTAAGCTAAGTTTTATTTTGATGTTTTGTAAATTGTTAAGTGTTCTAAGCTTTTTATTCAAGCAACAATTTTATTAAGCTCAATGCAAATCATTCATCACAAACGTTACATCGTTACTATCGTCTGTGTATTGCTGTAATTTATTTTTGAATTTAATCGATGCATACTCGATGAAAAATGCAAACCTTGTTACAAAAATTTATATTTATAGATTTCGGAACATAGCTAAGTTATAAAGAATACAAATTTGGTATTATTTTCTTTACAAACCAAACCAAACAAACCAAAAAAAAAAATTTTTGAAGCGAATTTATCTATTACAAATCTGTTATAGAGCAATGAAGCAATAATCAAATTGAAAAATCTTCATCTTCTACAAAAGGTATTTATTTATTCAGATTTGGAGCCCGAAAACAAAGTGCAAAAGTTTTATATTAAAAAATTTAGTTATTTTTATAATTTCTGAAGGCCTGTGATTTTGAATCTATTGGAAAAAGATTCACTAAAAAAGAATACGTTCTTGCGTCTGATTTCTCAACTTAAAATGTTGTTTGCATTAAGTATTCAACTTATTTAGGATATAACACTCTAAGATTGCATATTAGGAAGTGAAAATTAGATCATTAGAATCAAAAAATTATTCAGGGTGCCTTAATTTATTCTCACTATACCAGAAATATTAAAATGACCGATTGCATGGTAAGTCTGCGTCTTGGACTAATAATTTATGGCAAAAAAAATATGTTATCTTGTAGAACAGTGTTTCCCAAAGTGTGGTACGCGTACCCCCAGGGGTACGGGAACACGTTACACGTTCTTTATTATGTATCTTTCAACAAACGAGAATTTCAAAAATTTTTATTTAAAAGCAAAACTAACCATGAAAATTTACGATTACGTATTTTTCTATTGGCTATTTTTTCCAGAGTTAACTTTTAATAATTAATGGTGTCAACAGTCAGTTGTGATTTTTGACTTTTGTGCAATTTTTTTATCACAGCAAAAACAATGTCATCCTTCTCACTGATGCATATAAACTTATTAACAGAACTTTGCACCAAAAAAGAAAAAAGAAAACATATTTTTTAAAAAATACATAAATTTTTTTATTAGTGGTTCACCACAGCGTTGCGAAAAATTTAGAAAGGGTACATAAAAGTCATAAGTTTGGGAAACACTGTTGTAGAATAATCAAAGAAGTAATGATCTACATTTATATAATCTTATATCACGCTGTTGTTGGTCTGTGAGCATCATTAATCATAAAGTAACTATCACGTGATCATCGAGCAATTAAGATAATATGTTAGCATGTGAATATCCGATCATTGAACAAAAAATATTTATTGTGTTTTTTTTTTCTTCGTCCTGCACTAAAAATCACAATTATTTAAATATCCAACTCTAAGGTGATGTTGTGTCTCAGATTAACATTTTCTAGTTCAAAAATACGCTACAGTGAAGAATTTTTGAAGAAAAAAAATCAAACTTCTGTAACCGTATGATACATCAAGTATTAGTTACTTTTGAGTAGCATTATTCTCAAACTAACTCTCATGTAATTCTTGCATCATGAAGATTGCATGTTAAAATGGGGAAATCTGATGAATAGATCAGAAGTTACTATATATATTTTTTCAGATGAACTCCACAAAATATAATATTTATTAAAATGACCGAATTTAATGTGACGATGCGTATCTGATATTTTCTTACTCAAAAATATGTGTCATCGTGAAGAATGTTACAAGAAGAAAATAATTCATATTTCTAAAATCTTACATCACGTTATAGTTGGTTTGTGAGTAGCATTACTCACAATCTCAAGACTTTAATCCTAAGTGTTAATATTTCCAACAGTCAAACACATATAAACATTAATGCAGTAATACAAATTTCACGATTAATATGGCTCCTAATGCCTGTGTCTGATAAAATGTTTTGTTTGATGTACTCTTTTCCCTACTTTTGCGAATTGTTTTTCGCTGGATTTATGCCATATGCTAAAACAGAAAGAAGATTTATGATCTGATTTTTGTCATTGGCAATACGTTGGCGAGACATAGTGATCTCTTCTAATCTCTGGAAAGAAAGCAATTACATCTTACTTATCTTTAAAGATGCGTTGACACCTGTTCCTAGCAAATGCGCTTGTCGTTTCGTGATTGTGCCATCCGTTATCCATCTTCAATTGATGAGTATTCAACAATGACACCAACCATGCTTTTTTGGGTAAGGGATATTTTTTAAGATAAATTCTCGGCTTTGGTTAATATTAATAATTATTTGTAAAATTCGTACTTAGTTTATATAAACACTTAATTTTTTTCAACAAATGAAAAATTATTTGTCGTTTTCGGTTATTAATATCCGAATCAAAATTTTTCAATAATTCGCATAATTTTTTGATCACATGAGAACTTATTTCAGAAAGCTTTCGTTTTATTATATTTATATTTTGAATATAATTATATGCCTAATATAATGTCTGTTATAATTATTGAAATAAAATCACAAATAAAATCACAATCATATTAAAGTTTCACCATTCAGCAAAATTAAAAAAAATAGTCAATAGCTTATATAATTTAGTAATAGTTAATAATAAAAATAATTTAATATTACATCAAAGTGTTTATTTTTAATATAATTATTTTTCATTATTTATGCTAGATTCGATGTACGAAAAATTAACGTAAAATCTTGAATAACTTTTGATTTTTACGTACTAAGAAGCAATTTTAATGGTTCATTAAGCATGTCTTATCTATGCAAATTAATGATCGATATTTTAAATTATTTTAAATCGATATCAGACACAAAAGCGTACTTCTTTTGAATAAATATACCTTTTTTCGATAGATTTAGATTTAGAACTAACAAAATAAGGAGGAATTTACAATCTGGAAAATTTGGTCACAATGGTTTAGACAATAGATTGATCGATAGAGGGCTCTTTTAAATGTTAATTTTATGACTATGTTGACCGGCAATTTTACACTGAAACTACTACGTCATGGCTATTATTTTGTAATTGAATGAAGAAGTAAAGTAAAACATACTAAATATTGATTTGATGCATAAGCAATATTGTCTGATATAGAATTAACTCGACATTTCAAGTGCATTGACGATTTAATTCGTCATCGGTCAATAATGTGTTAATTTTTGCCTTTTTCGTCATAGTTCTAAAACCGAAATCGAAAGTTGCCCCAATTTTTTTGTCCAAGGTGCTTCCAAACTTTGCTAAGTTGTGGTTCCCTTACGAGATTTAAAATTGTTTTACTGCTCTTTGCTATTTATCTGAGGTATAATACTTATTATGAACGTATAATATATATTTAAGGTGCGTATGGCTATGAAACAGATGCCGTGAAACTGAACGATCAGAATATAGAAAGAATACACTCACAGATGAAATTCACTTAGATACTTTATCTGTACTTAATAAAAATGTACCAATAATATCATGAGCATTTGCCATGATCAACAAAAACAGGGAAGACCGAGGAATAGATTAATAGTTTGCAGAAATCTCAGGAGAATGAAAAATTTCAAAACAAACGAGCTCAATAGACTATAATGGAATAGAATTGTTAGTGAGATCATGGTCCAGAACTAGGCATTAATAATAATAGTAGGTAAAATAATAATATAAGTAACAGTAATGTATGAAGAGAATAAAAATAGAGAGAAAATATCATCTACATTCGAAGGTATTGTGAATTTGTTTAGTGCGATGGATGAAATAGTTATTCATTACGTAACATTTCAAATCTGTGAATATAGCTAGCCGCAATTCTTTTTAATGGTTATTTTATATAACATTTGCTCTTTAGAACAGCAACTGATGAAAATACACTGGTCTGAGGTAGCAAAGCGATTGTGAACAAACCCTTATAGCCTTTTCCATTAATACAAGATATTCATATCTAACATTTATTCAAAACTTTATCAAATCTCCCTTGAAACTTTTGTTTCTTTTTGAATTGCAACAGATTGATATTATAGGATTAACATAAGCCTTGATATCATAGGCAGAATTTGTTTCATTCTGTGGCAACAAAGAGTCTAGAGAAGCTCTCTTTTGAAATCCTTTAATTACACATGGAACAGCTAAACTTTTAAGTCTGAAATTATTTCACTGTATTTCATTTTATTTTTATAACCGCCGCTGAACAGCTGACCCAATACTGGGTTTATGACTACCAATGTTCACCTCCGTAACCTTGTAATTTTAAACCCAATCCAGAAGACAAGGGAGCTCCTGGATCAGTACCCCCAGAGGTATGGATTTGCTATGGGAACATGGAGGACTTTGTGACCCGACAGATTTAACGTGCATCAGTCACAATTTACTACACGGGGAGTCTTCGGCCGGCTGGGGTAGAACCCATGATCTCTTCGACATAGGCCCAGTGACCTACCAACCAGGCTATCCCGGCCCTTGTTTCACAATATTATTAAAAATGATAATAACCATAGATTCCGTTTACAAGATTTATTAAAAAATGTTATTTTTATTTTTTAGAACAAAACTGTCGGTAAAGGCTGTGATGGTGTGACAGATTCAACACCCTTAAACTCTGCTGCACAACTTTTGATGGTTCCTCATCAAAGTTCTATGCAAAAGTTTTTATCTCCCACCCAAATACAACAGTTCCTGCAACACCAAGCTCTCTATTACCAAAGGCAGCAAGTAAGTTATTCAATTAAATTGCGAATAGTAGAATTTACAGAATAAATATTAATTTCCCTAGTCCATATATAAACAGACGGCATTCTCATCTCAGTAAAATTACGTACTCTGTTAAAAAATTTCAGAGTATGATCTATAATATCGAGCAAATTTGCTGCAATTATAATATGATACAAAGTTGAACCAGATTATCACACTTTTCACAATACTATGGTTCAATTTGAATGGAAACATGGTTAAATACACCTTATTAAGTTCATTATGGTTCAGGCTTAAAGGCGTATTATGGTTCAAGGTTACAAAGATATCACCCTAAATAACTTTCGTTCTAATGATCGAAATTTCTCAAATTAAGGGAAAAAATATGAATTAAGGTCACAAACTAACAGAAATGCATGTTTAAAATATGGCTTTTTTTTAAATTATATTATTCAGATTTTGTTCAAATTTTGTATTTTGTCATTTAAAATTACATAGTTTAAGAAGGTGTAAAAATTTGTATACCTTTTACCCTAAAATCACTTTTCGACCATTAATAAGTCAGGCAATCATTAAGAATAATAAATTATTATTAAAAAAAATTTTTGGCATGGAATTCTCTTTGGATGAGCGAATTTCATTATTGAGTAATTTACGACGAACGAATAAATTGATTTCAAATTGTAAACGAACTTCATAATTAGTTCATTTAAAGACTTGTGACAAATCCATCTATCGAAATAAAAAGTTATGTTTAATCAGGGAGAGGTTTTCTGTGTCTGATTTCGTAACTTAAAATACCTTCTACAATAATTAATTTCATAGTAATGAGAAAATTTAATTCGTCCTTTTAAAGATTAACACTTAAAAATTTGATCATTGAAAGAAGTTATTGTGGGTTTTGTACACATTATACGTACTATATTAGGGTTTAATGTTGCACCAATTTTCCTGAAATGACACCGATTCTGTATGATAAATACAGAATCAGTACAATCATGTAATATAATAAATGAATATGGAATTCCGCACTATAAATAGATTAAACTTCGGAATTAAGAAGACATTTTTAACACTTTAGAAAACTCTGATTTTCCAAATTTTTTTTGATAAATTTTCCTATTTTGTTTTTCTAAATTTGGAACTACCACTTTATATTACTTTTTGCAATTTTGAAGCAAGCCTTTATTTTGCAAACAAACTTCTTTATTTGTTTCGTAATTAAAAATAATTTTTATCCTTATTTTATTAGCCTTTATTATTTCATCTTTGGCGAATTTATTTTATTGTTCGTAAGAATGAGGCTTAGTAATGTATATATTTCTTTATTTTTCATTTTTATTACACAAACATATACTCACCTTTACAAAAAAAAATTGCTACTAGTTTGTATCTCTGAAAGTAATTTAATGATTGAAATAGTTGTTATGACACTGATTTGAATCACTAAATTATTTTTCACCTAATTTTTCATAATAATAAGCTATTGAAAATATTTAATCAAAAAATATATAAATATATTTTCTTTAAGATTGAAAAAAATGAATGACAGTCTTATTAATATTGCTTTCATAAGGTGAACTTACTAAGTATACTCTCTTTAAATCTTTTCAAATGTAGAGGATATTTTAAAATTACTTTTCAATTTTTACTGATTTATACTATTTTCACAACTATGTATTAAAATTTTTCATCGTTTCAAACATAACTCTTTTTTAAACCGGAGAAATTTTATAAAAAACTAAGCTTTCTCAATTTTCAATGATCTTTTCAATAGCCTTTTTTTATACTTGTTCAATTATCAGAAACAAAAAGATGCTCCCTTTATGGTTCTTTTTTGCTAAGAGTTCATGTAAGAAGTTCGAGAATAGTTCATGTTTAAAGTCCCACACTGAGAAAAAAAAAGCATTGTCAAAACTACCACAATATGGTAAAAATTACCGTGTTTCTAGCTCTATAAAAATACCAAAAAGTGCCATAATTTTTACCGAAGCACTTTAGTCAAAACTTTTGGTAAAATTAACAATAAAATACTGTTTATAATATGTGTTAAAATTTAGTTAATGTGGTAAAATTCGGTAATTTTATCTCGATACCTTAGATCATGGCATAAAAACATTTATTCAGTTAAATTTACTTTTCAATTTTGCATTTGTTACTAAAGTGTAGAGATAAGAACTGTAATTATAAAAGCTAGAATTTCCAGTGAACCGTTAACATATAAACTGAAAAGTTATCTAATGAATGATTTAAATACCATATAATTTGGTTTTACCAGAATTAGGCTTTTTAATCAGAAATGTTTTTACCATACCGTAAGGTAATTTTACCAGATCTTTTATCCATGCCCTATTTTGGAAAAAAAAGTTTTAAAAAAGATTTAAATGCAACACACATGAAACATTAACAAATGTGAAATATTTTATTTCCCTTTCACTACATTTCTACTAAAAATTTCTATAAATAAAATCAAATTTATTGTACATACTCTAAAACAGGGGTCTCTAAAGTACTGCCAACATCACCTGTCCAGTCCGCTGTAACAGATCTGATTGGTCTTGATTATACAGTGTTAGCTCGATGGCAGTATTTTTAGAAAAAAAATTAATTTTTAAACTACACATATTACAAATTAAACATGAATTTAAAGCAAAATATCTTAAAATATAAGAGTTGCAAAAACTTAAAAACATATTTGTGCAGTATTATGAACTATTTTACTATCAAAAATTTAAATATTTAAAATTTAGTAATTTAATAGATCTAATCCTGAGTTTTATATTTTATAATGTGAGTAAATTTTATAAAGTAATAATCAGACAAACTGATATTTAGAATGGAATCAAACATTTAATTTTTCGTAATTACATGAAATTTGTCTTAACTTAGAACATGTGATGTACTTTGGTTTCATACATATCTCAACACAATCATTAGCTAATTCCAAAACGAAAACTTGTCGCCTAAATTTCGAAACTACGGTATATGTTGGTATGATCTAGTAGTAAAGCCAAAATACTAAAACTGAATATTTAGTTTTGTTCACTTACCAGGAAGGAGGGGAAACAAATAGATCGAAATGCCTTCGAAAGTTCTTAACATGATTTATGAAATCCTGAAACCCTTAATGAAACCCTGAAAAAGGTGCTCATAAATTTCTAAAACTGAGGGAGGGCAGAACTCCCCTTTCTTCTTAAATAAAGCCTTTTCATTCTAGGTATTGGCTCTTTGAACTTAGTAGAGAAGTCAATGCCGAAAAAGTAATTTTAATTTAAAGTCTGAAAAAATAATTAATATTATTTTACAAAATAATAATTTATTTATTTATCCTAATTTAAAAGATATTAATATAATTTATATTAACTTATAATAAATAATAATAAAAGTAATTAATATTAATTTATAATACTAATATTAATTAATAATAGTAATATTAAAAATTTTACTTAGAATTTCCTGCTTTAATTCACAAAATAATAATTTCCATAGACTTATAAAATATGGTTAAAATTTATAAATGTGTATTATAAATTTTTAGCAATGTAATTTAACGAAACATCTATTTTGAAATTATTAATACTTTGTAGTTTATATTAAATTAAGTTATAGCAAAACGATTGATGATTTAATATTTAGATATTAACAGAGTTACAAAAGTAGTTGGTGCAGCTCTATGCCACCTTTTTCTGGAACTAAATGATAATGATAAATTTAAATTTAAAAAAAATAAGAATTTAACATCCTGATGTATGTTTTTCTTTACCAGCATCAACAACAACAACTGAAGCAGCTGGAATCCTTTATACCTCATTTGCAAGAACAGCTTCAAATTAACATGCTTCAACAAAATCAAGTATTACAACAATTAACAAGTTTGCCCATGGAAATGAATTCTGAGAAAGGATCTCGTCATCAATTGCAAGCTCAGTTACAACAACTTTCTGCTCAACAACACCAATTGATACAACAACTCCAACAGAGTCATCGACAGTATTTTATGGCTTCGACTCCTTACAATTCCAATGCTGCTCACGGTCAGTTGATTTAAAACACCCGAATATACATTGTTTTTTAGTTATTAAATAAAAATTCTTTCGATTTAAAATATTAATGACCACTTTTTGTTCTTGTTTTGTTTCTAATAAAGAAATTATAATATTTAATATATTTATAAAATTATTAACAATATTCAAATATTATTCATTTGCAATTTTTAATGAAAATAGATAAACAAAAACTTAATTTACTTAATTTTAAAATATATTTTAAGAAATTAGAAACAAAAATTATATAGAGAAATTTTCTTGGGGCTATGCATTGATATTGATATACCCACTAACGCATTTCCGTATTTAGATTTTGTACATGGAACGATAACTATGCAACAAAGGAGCATTTCTTCCAGTTCATCCTGTATTCATAAAGATCCAATAGTCAAAAAACTTAGTTTTTCATTTGCAACATTTTTTTAAAGTTTTATTTTATTTGACGATATTAAAAGCATACTATTTGCTTTGTTGTTTAACTTTTGTATATCAACCAAATAAAAAATAACTATGAAAAATATTAAAATAAAAAATCTATTTAGTATTTAGTTTATATTCATATATTTCATTAATATTTGGTTTTGCAAAAAATTAACTCCTGTGTTTGAGATAGAGCTCCAATATTTAAAAAGATTCCATTTTTATCCATGCAATTTTAAAAATATTGTTTTATGAAATACTTTTACTCATTTATTATTCATATTATTTTTAGTTTTTCATTAGACTAGATTTTTCTCATTGTTTCTATATATATTAGGTAATTCATTTGTACTTCTTTTATTTTTTTAAACAAACGTTCATTATGATATGATAGACCGCGTGAAAGTCAATTCACGTTACTGTCAGTTTACGTAAAAAGAGAGGTAAGCTATTTTATTGTATTTACGGCAGAACATAATTTTTAGCGATCACCTTAAAGGTAAGAATCTTTATTGTATTCTAAATATATTTAATTGGAATCTTATTTTGTACGTAAAAAATTAATGTACTCTTTAAATGAAAAAAAATTAAATTTAAATATTTTTAAATTTTTTTCCTTTTTTAATATTTTATGCTTTTTATTTACTCTTCATATACAAACTTCCATTATATGTGATGTTATGAGCTTTGCTTTATTTTCGAAATCAATTTTATATTACACTAAATTTAAAAAAAAGCATTACTTAAATTAATAAAAGGACAAAAACCACCCATTGTCCCTGAATTCTCTTAAAATCAACAAAGTTTGAGAATTTTTGTGCAGAAGTAATGCAAACGTTTCAAATCTTTGATAAATTTTTACAATATTTTTGAAATAAATTTTAAAATTAATTTAATAATAATAATAATGTCAAAATTATTTTATAATATAATATATGTTGTAAGACACAAGATTTTAAATACAAGTAGAAAACAGCAATCGGAAGATACTGAAATGTAATTTAAAAATCTGTTTTTAATGTTTGAAAGCTGGATTATATAAGCAATTATAGAACGGAATTTTTTTTAAAGTCAAAAATTAAATTACATACAAATAAATTAAGAGTGAAAAAAATTTTGAAGCCTATAGTGTCAAAAAAAACTTTCTTATATAAATGACATCTTTCAATCTATTTACGTTCGTCATGCGGTAAGGTGACAAACTTTTCTTTCACAGATGAAAAGCCAGATTCCAATGCCACTTCATGGAAAAATAATGAAGAACCAAATATAACAAATGGCAATCATCATGGTCCAACACCTCAACTACAAAATGGCCAGCAAAATGTTATATCACCTTCTATAACTCCACCATCCAGTCGTAGAACAGCTACTCCTAAAGAAGACCCACAAAATCATCTTCTTTTTGGACATGGTGTATGTAAATGGCCAGGATGCGAAACTTTCTGCGATGATTATCAAGATTTTCTTAAGTAAGTTTCCTCCCAAAATTCTAGAACATTGTAACTCAAAATTGACGCAAAATCTGAATTTTGCACTATTTGCGCTATAGAATGTTTCCAACGAAAAAAAAAAGGATTGAATGGCAAAAACTATGTGGAAGAAACTGTACGAAATGGTAGAAACTAAAAAAGACCACTTTAATTGTTTAGAAGTATTGTAAATGTAGCTTAAATTTAAACAAATTTAATATAGTATAAATAGTTAATTTTTTTATATCTATTTTCAAAAACTATTAAATAATTTCTATCAAATTATTATTATTATTATTTTGGTTTCATACACAATTTTAAAAGTCTATATATCATATTATTTGCGAGTTGATTTAAGTTATCATCCTTAACAATGTTTGTTTATAAACATTAGTATGCTATTTAAAATTTTAAATTGCGTAAGTGCATATAGGTGAATGTGCTTAGTATGTGGTTTGTAAATTAAGTATCATTAACAAAGTTTGACTATCATTTAACAGTTTTTTATATAATTATGAAATTAGGTTTCACTATACTCATTTACATAAAATAATTACACACTACAGCAATTTTAATTTCTTTTAGAAACTCATTAAGTAATTTTTTTCTTATTGATGCTTTTTAGTTTTCTCTTATTAAAAAATAACGAAAATTAATACTATTGTTTAAACTAGATTGGAACTATAAACTGCTAAAAAACTGTTTTAATATTTGATATTTACTTTTGAAAATGTGTTTCTTCCATTTCTTTCTTCTGAAGTGGTTTTTTCCAAGATTTTTTTCCGTGTTTTTTTTCCCACTATACCTATTGTAGTTTTAATTAGGCTGGTAGCCAAAAATACTGAGGGTAGTTTCAGCACTCACAGCTGGCTCATCTAAAGCAACAGAACTTTTCCGGCTCTCTGTTTCTGTCTCTTAATTGGGGGTGGGTATTTGATGGGGTATTGGTGGGTAATAATAATATTTTTTAAAAAATAATATTTTTTAATTCACAAAAAATTGCCATTTTATACGCAGACATTTAAATCATGAACATCAGTTAGACGATCGAAGCACAGCTCAAGCCCGTGTTCAAATGCAAGTAGTCTCTCAACTGGAAATGCAGCTAGACAAAGAGAAAAATCGGCTTCAAGCCATGATGGAACATTTGCACATGAAAACTACTTCATCTGGAAATTTAGACATGGTTAGTAAACAATTTTATACCTTTTTCGAACTACGATCTAATGCAATGCGAATTATTATCAATATCGAATAATCTTCCTACTTACCTTTTAATATTGCTATTTCAGAATTCTTTTAACTTATTCAATTAATTGTTAACATCTGAACTTTTTTTCACAAATCGTACTATTATTTGGAAAATTTTATAATTACTTTTTATTATAATTTAGAAATATTTAAGTGTTACTCATCGTAAATTTCTTTACGCGCTTTTCAGTGGTATACTGAGTGTCAGAAAAACATGAAAAGGATTAAAGTTTTCGAGAAAAATGCATCGGATCACAAACCTAAAAAAATTCATATAAAATATTTTCAAAAAATGAATTCAGTGATCTATCTATTTTAAACAATTTATACCCATTTTTCATTTTGCAATTAGAGAGCCATCTGTGATCCAAAGTTAAAATTAAACTGCAGGTGAAACTAGTTTTTTTTTTCTTTTTTAAAGTAGAATTCAAATGTGCATGTGCATTTATTCCCATTTTAGATTTTGAAGTTTTCTCCATTCAACTTTAGGGAGGAGTTTCGGGGGTCAAATTTAAATGAATTTCACCCCCAATAATCCCCAGGGGTCAATTTGAAACGTCTATTTTTAGGTTTTTGATCCAATTTTTCGAAATATTTGACAGTTTTCAAACTTTACGGACATTCTGTCTATGGTTTTTACAATTATTGTAGTACATATTACATAATATTTCATTCAGGCTACATTATGCCTTACTTATAAAAGTATTTTTAAACTATTTGTAAAATTTTATGTAAACCAACCACGAATTTTATGAAATAAACTTTCTCATACTAAATTAATAAATCAATTGGTTCATTTGACTTTAACAAAACTAACCACTTTAGGGTATAACGTCACGTAGTTGACCAAATATTACATATTTAATATTTTTTTTCTTCATAATTAAATTTAAACCCTAATAGGCTACTTCAGCTTTTTCTCTAACTTCATTAACTCTTTCTCTCTCCCGTCAAAATGACGCAGTAATGTTTTTCCCTCTAATTCGTGACATTTCCGGGATAGAGTGTTCAAAAAGAATGTGCGAAAAAGATAAAAGCAATCCATCTCTCATGCAGGGACATTATGTTTTAATCACAAATTATACTCAAGATCGCAGTACAAGACTATTTGCAATGTGTTTAGAAACTTATTACAAATTAGATGTCAGCACTCATTAAACATTATGTATTTAGAGATTTATTATTAGTCAATCTTAATCGATTGATTGTTTAACTTAAATTATGTAAATTAATTTGTACAGACGATGGTTTTTAGTTAGTCGGACACAAAAGCGTGCTTTTTCTAAATAAACATATTTTTTTTGGAGTCGTTGGATACAAAAACTTTACCCTCAAAATATTTGGGTAACCTTAATCTGGAAAATAGTGTCCCAATAGGCAAGAAAGCGGTTCAATATTTCTTCATGTTATTTTCACTTTTTGAGTGCTTATCACCGTCTCAAAGAAGTCGTATTTTTTAACAATTCAGCCTATTCTTTTCAAATTTTGAATACTAACATTTAAATTTTCGTCGACTAAATTAGTGCCAAAATTTGTATATTGTACAACTTGAAATTTTTTCGACCATTAGTAAAATAACAATTATAGAGGAAAACTTTTTCCGGAGTTATCTTTGATTAAACTCTTCGTTCATTCTGAAGATATTGTGAAGCACCCAAAAAGTGAAATAAACATTAAAGGATCCAAACTCAAATTTTCGACCACTCTCCTGCCTAAAGACCATATTTTACAGATTGCGGCCACCCTTCTCCCATATTTAGGGAGTTAAAAATCCTACGAAAACAATGTACGTTTATTCAGCGTAAATTCAATTTTGTATCTGATTTCGTAACAAAAAAAAATACCGTCTACACTTGTTAATTAGCATATTTAAGATTAGGCCTTCCAACTGTTAAAAAAATAAAGTCCTTGTACTTGAAAATCTGATTATTAAATCAAAAATTATACTATTTTTAGTATTGTAAATTTCAATCATTGTTTTATATTTTATCACATAAATTAAATAGAAACGGATACGGAAGTACCCTTGTTTCTAGGTTCCGGCACAAAAAAACTTTATATAAATATAAGTTATAAAATAAGATTTATTAAAACTATTTTAAATGGTATAATAGCGGGGCACCTAAACGTTAATTCCTCAACCCTGAGAGTCACTAATGTTCTGCATATAAAAATGAAACAATAATATAAATTTTAAAGAACAAATATTAAGTTGTTCAAAATGAGGACAGGCTGTACTTTGTGCTACGTAGACTAAAGTAAGAAACAACGTAAATAAAGCACAAATAAAGTACAGAAATGGACATACTATAGTTTCGGCTCTATAAACAGGAAGCTCACTTGATTTCTAAAAGCTGTATTTGTTGTTTAGACACTGAGGAAGGTTTGTGTTTATAGAACCAAAACAATAGTATGTCCATTTCTGCACTTTTTTTGTGCTTTATTTACGTTGTTTCTTGCTCTAGATTAAGTTGTTGGTTTTCAGGAATGAAATTTTTAAAAGAAATCATATTCATTTTAATAAAATAGCAAAAATATAGAGTGTTCTATTTATTTTCCTAGGGACCCCTAGGAAGATAATTTTTAAAAGACACAGCAAAATATTTAACTTAGGGCCAAATAAAATATAACAACGAATATTTCTGTAGAAGATCAAGCAAGAAAGTTTATATGTAGGACTTCCTGACCTTTAACCCTCACTCACTTTCAGACTAAAAAGTGGCCAAATATTATTATTACTTAGGGATTTGGGATTGAAAAAGGAGGCAGGGAATTGAAAAATACTGACGAAATCAACCATTCAATGAAATCAAGCATTTCGTATCATTCACCTTCTTTTTCAATATTTTAAATCACATAATTAATATCACTTAAATTGTAAGATGCTTATATTTTAAAGTTTTCTTACTTGCTGCTAAAATCTTTTATAGGGTAACTTAAATAACAAAAATTCAGGTAATTTGAAGTTTCCAACCTCCAAAGCAGTTCATCCACCTCATCCGTTAAATCTACTTCCTTCATGTAATCAAGTTCCTTTATCAATGTCATCATCTTTACTAAACATTCCATCAAGACTTCTTCCATCACTTAATCAACCTTTACTCCCACCTCCACCCTCTGGACCTATGCGTAGGAGGCTCAGTGATAAAGGCTATCATCATTCCATACCTGGTATGCAATACTTTCCTTTCATTTATTTCTATATTTTTATTGGAGCAAAATAGTAATAAGACATATTTTTTCCAAAATTGAAATTTATACATCAAACTCTACCTTAGCTTAGTACTGAAATTTGCATTAGATAACATCACTATCCACAAAAATATCATATTTCCTACTTGGAATTCGTGTTTTGAACCAAAAACGCTGTTCGGAACAACTTGAAAATATGATTCGTTATCATTATATTGCTTCAAGTCTTTCATACATAATATGAAGTTATGAATAGAATTCAAACATTTTAATGATGCGATTGCTGTTTTATTTTGTTTGCTTCAAACTATTTTAATTCTAATTAGCTGTTCTAAAACTGGTTATATATGCAAATTAATGTTCACGCTAAATCTCCAACATGATTAAAAAACAGTCCTTAACGAGCAAAAGTTCTCCAAACCTCTTCCAATTTTTATGTTCTTACTGTGTCCAAAAAAGCTCCTAACTCGAAGAAATTTCCTTCCCCTAACTTTAACTGAGTACAAAATACTCAGTTAAATCAAAGGAATTTTAAAAATTCATGAAGATTAACATAGTTTAATTTTCTTAGTTTGTACGTTTGATCACAAGCTCTATAAATTAGCTTGTGATCAAATATGCTCTTGGATGAGCTCAAACCAAGCATTTGCCTTCCATCACAGGTTTGAATCCCGGTGTAGGCTATCAATTCATATGCCACTCTCGCTCAACACAAGGCTGACGAAATTTTCAGAGGTAGAGTCTCCTTGCTGTCAAGCTAACCTTGGAAAGTATTCGTATTTTGCCTCCAAATATAAAGCAAAAAAAATCCTCCGCAAAGGCCAATTTGTCGCAATGCTTGATGTAGAAAATCGCATGTCTTCTGGATTGGACTTAAAATTACATGGCTACGTAGTTGAACATTGCTATAGTCGCAAAACTGATGTGGATCGACTTTTTAACGCCAGTGATAAACTGAACATGTTGCTTGTTTTCGTAGTTACAGTCCACGGATGCTCACTGAGTAGCCACCTAATGACGTTTTCTGAATTTTAAGTTAAAGTTAACAGCGGAGAACTTAGAGAGAACATGTATAAATATTTTGAAAACATTTCATCTTATAAGTTTAATGGTGTGCTAGTCAGCTGTAAGAATAGAACTTTATTTTCTCAAATATTTAAATAAAGCTATTTTAAGTAGTTAAAGATGTTTTACAATGAGATTCCTGATATTTCTTTTCATTTTAACGCTTATTATGATTTACACAACTCTGTTAATATGATAAAATTTACATGAGAGCAATGTTTCTTTTCTTAGGTTTAATTGTTCATGAAATATATTTTTAAGATTCAAGACTCGTTATAACGCGTTTGAGATAAAAAGAAGTTTTAATTCCACTTAAGAGTTTACTTATGAATGCTTTTTGAAACTTATTTTATGTCTGACTTATTTTATATTTTGTTTTTGCTCAGAATCTCATGGATTTCCAGAAATTCCGGTTCGTCGAAGGGCAGCTGAACGAGTAAATTTGGATATAACTGAAGGTAATCTCATTGCGATTAAAAATGTCACTATATTTATTTTTCTTAATATAAAAAAACTATTGTCTATTTAATAAATTTAGTTAAATATATTCGTATATTATACACAGGTTAATAAGAAATAACTTGGACATAATTTAAAATAAAATATTTTTATCTACTGAAACAATTTTTTATGCTAATGTTCTGATCCAAAGATATGTATGAAATAAAAGTTAGCTGTGTTATCTAGCACTTACAGCTAAAGGATAATGCACGGCATATTTTCTTACAGCACAGGAATGATTCACCAGGCTTGATTAATCCAATGGTTAAAGCAACGCATACAAATTGAGTAAAACACAAATAAAGATACAGAAATGAATATACTTCAGTTCTGTACACATGAACCTTCCTCAGTGTGTAAATTCAAAATGACAGAAGAAAAGTAACGAGGCAAACACGTTGCAATAAGGTTCTTCTATTCTTATTGCGATGTGCTTATAACACAAAACTACACGAAAATACACAATAACACAAAAATACAAAATAACACAAAAATACACGAAATTAACTGTTCCAATATTCTTCTTTAGAATGTAAAAAAAAAACTTTTTCTCATTATTTTGATGCTAGTTATTATAACATCAAGTGACAGATATATTTTCCATTTTAATTTTGTAATTAAAAATCAACTCCGACCTAAATATTATTTTAAGATAACAGTTGAATTTCAGCAAATGCTTTTATTGTTCCTTAACAAAATTTAGTATTTTTAAACACTGTAAATATTTATTTATTTTCAGATATAGTTTATTTATTTTCAAAAAATAATAAATTGTCTATTTTCAAATGTAAGGTGAGAGACAACTTATATTTAGTTCACTTTTAAATACGGAACAGTAAAATTGTTTTTTTCCTGTTTTGTCTGACTTTTGAAAACATTAATAACTGTCAGTATTAATAAATTGTCAGCTTTAATAACTTGTCAGCATTAATAATTGGAAGCGTGTACTGCAAGTTTTAAAATAAGATAGAAATAATTTAATCAGGTGCAATTCATTTTCAGAAACTTTTCAAGAAATAAAAAAAAAAAACTTTTAAATTTTGGTACATGTTTTAGTTGATGGTCGAGGTTCAATATTTTCTAACACTGTTTTCATTATTTAAAACATGTAAAATTTTGAACAAATAAATAAATAAATAAATAAATTCGAACGTGCTTACTTTTACACAAACTAATTCCGTAAGAAGTTTTAATGAAAAAAATTAATTAGGTTTAATTTTTCGTTTGGGTGTGTTAGGTGGGAAAAAAGAAATGAATATATATATATATATATNTACGAGGGCGTTTCGAAAAGTAAAGTTACAATGGATCGCATTCCTTAAAACAAAAACATTTACTTAGAAAGCGTCAGTTACATCTTATTAACTCGATTATTTATTATTTTTCGACATAATCACCCCCGTTATCCAAACATTTGTAAAGTCCGTGCACAAGGTTTTGTATCCCACAGTCATAGAAGGTTACCGCCTGTTGTCGGAACCACATTTCAACTTCATCTTTGATCTCATCATCGTCGTGGAATGATTTTCCACCAAGATGTGACTTTAGGTGAAGGAATAAATGGAAGTCGCTGGGCGCAAGGTCCGGGCTGTATGGCGGATGGTCCAATACTTGCCATTTGAATTGTTTGAGTAGTGCTTTGGTTACGAGAGCTGTGTGAGGCCGCGCGTTGTCATGAAGCAAGCGGACTCCATTTGTCAGCATTCCCCTGCGTTTGTTTTGAATTGCCCTTCGAAGACGTTTCAAAGTCTGGCAATATGCAGCAGCATTAATTGTCGTTCCGTGAGGCATAAATTCCAACAGAAGAATGCCTTGTCTGTCCCAAAAAACAGAAGCCATGATTTTTTTCGTTGAAATCGAAGTTTTGAATTTTTTGGCTTTGGGTGAATTCGAATGGCGCCATTGCATTGATTGTTGCTTGGATTCAGGTGCATGGTGATAAACCCACGTCTCATCACCTGTCACAATGTGATCAAGGAACTCATCACCTGCTTCTGCATAGCGTGTGAGGAAGTCGAGTGCAAAGCCCATCCTGTTCTTTTTGTGTTCTTCTGTTAAAATTTTTGGAACCCACCTCGCACACAATTTCCTGTACCCTAACTTGACAGTCACAACTTCATAAAGAGTTGTCATTGACACTTCTGGTATGATCTGATGCAATTCTTTCAATTTAAGACGTCTATTCGCACGAATTGCTTCCTCCGTTCTCTGAAGAAGGACATCACAGATGGCCGACCTGTTCTTTGTTCGTCATGAATATCGGTCCTACCTTCAGAGAAATGACGACACCACTTCGTTACATTTTGTCTATTCATAACGTTGTCATAAACAGAAACAATTTCTTTGTGAATATCCGCTGGTCTCTGACCTTTTGCATGAAGAAAGAGTATGACGGAGCGCACTTCGCATTTGGCGAGATTCTGAATCGCCGCAGCCATTTTAAACACAACCTACTCCAACCAGAATCAACGTTGAAATGCCGAACGACCGCGAGGAGAAAGCTAACGGTTCAAGGTTAAAACCTGTGTTGCCAACTTGCTCGCCAAAACTTATCTTTTCCTCTGGCGTAGGGTGTATATATATATATATAAATAAATAAATAAAATTTTTAATTTTTTTCAAAAATAAAAAGTATAAAAAATTAGAGCTCTCCAATGAGGTTAAAAATTGGACTTAAGATTTATAAAAGTCCTAAAAAAATTTGATTTTGAACCAAATTGTTTTAGTTCTTCCTTTATAAAAATATTGTGCATTTTTATTTATAAAATTACATATCTTCTAATAATAATGTTCTTTTTAGAAATAACAAGGAATCGGGAATTTTATAAAAATGCAGATGTCCGTCCTCCCTTTACTTACGCTTCACTCATAAGACAAGTAAGTATGTCCAATGACTTGATATTTAGTCTGTTCTTGTGTAAATAGGAAAAAACACAGATTACAGAAATAGGTAAAAAGAAAAAAAAATTTAAATATGGAGATTTAGGGCTATCATGAACCATTCCCCATGTATGTTTTGAACAAACAATGCATGTTTGTGACATAGATTCTTTAAACTGTGCTTGCTAAGTAACTTCAGAACATAGGTTAGATGAATATTCTCTTAAGTTTAGCCATTCCTCGGTTATGAGCTTTAGCTACCATTTTGAATTTAATCTAGCAGGAGAAATTTATGCATTGAAATCTATACAAGTGAGATATTATCCCCTACGTATTTTTATACTACATCGAATTAGATCAAAACCATGCTAATAGGATTTTTTTTAAACTTTACATTTCTTAAAGGATCACTTGGTCTCAGTTATGCCTCTCTAACTCACCCGATTTTTAGCAAAGCGCTATAGCTCATTCTAATTTTTACAAATACCTTTGATTTCTCTCTCGATTCCTCTACGCCTTATCATCATCACTCAGCCATGGCCAAACAGCTAACCCCATTTTCAGGGCTCTATCGCTTATAGACCTGGTAGGAATGCCTCGTAATTTTGACCCTGGTCAGAAGACGTGGACAGCGCCTGAGCTGGTACCACTCTCTCTGTACTTTCCCACCACAACCAACTACGCCAAATCATCCATGGTCATAGCCTTGCTTGTTTATCAGGGGGTGGGGTTTATCCAAAGCCCGTCTCACATGAAATTTTTTTTTCAAATACATAGCCATTCCATCTCCACATTATTATTTTTTTAAATTTCCTGGTTTTTGATTGCACACATTAAGCAGTGTTTCATTTTTCACTTTATCAACACATTTTATATTTAAAATTTTACGGAGTCATTTATTTGTATTTTTTTTAATTTTATTGATGATTGTGTTCTCACACTTTCAAGTGATACCTCCATACAAAAGTATAGATTTAACTTAACTAAATATTTTGATTCTTATATGATTTGAGACGTTTCTGCTACATCATAACTTATAATTTAAAATTTAGTAGTAATTAAAGTTTTAAATACAAAAAGTTCAATTTTCTACTTGTGTTTATTTACGACGTTTGATATAGCTATTTAGACAAGTTAAACAAATCCAAAATGGCCGATAAAGCTCACTTTGAGGATGGAGTAAACTTTAAATATACATGTAAGACGTGAACCTCAATTTTTAAAAGAATTTTTCGGATTCAGTGATTCCGATTTAAGTGACTTATTCTTTTTCGAACAAAAACTACATCTTACTATTTTCACTTCATAATTTCTACCTCTAACGGTTCTAAAACATTTTTCACAAACCTTCAACCTATGTTTATCCGCAATCCTTTAACCTGTGTTTGCTCAAAACCACGTTTTTCGTCTAGCAGACACCTTAATATTCTTTGATCTAATGATCTGATTTTCATGTACTAGTACTCTATCTTAATAGTTTGATGGACTAGTGTTAAATATGCTAATTAATCAGTGCACTCGACATTTTAATTATGAAATCAGACGCAAGGCTGTAAATTTTCTGAGTAAACTAACATTTCTACGATGGATTTGGATTCTTAACCCTCAAGATATGAGGGGGAACCACGATCTTGAAAAAATGGTTCCAACAGTTCAGGCAGGTGAAAGTTTGATTTCCTTAATGTTAATTTCACCTTTTCGTTCTCAAATGTTGCTCCAAATGGTAGATATTTTGAAAGCATTGATTCATAGATTTTCTATTAGTAGCGATATTTGTTGGAAAAAATTTGTAACTAGTTTTGAAATTAAATGAAAACAAAAATATTTGGTTTACTAAGCAAAGAGCAGCAAACGATTCCTTTCTATATCCCACCGTTTTTATTTAAATGATTTTTCAAATCATTGATTATTTTTATGATACTCAGTACGGTAAATTAAATCGCAGCATTATATCCAATTATTATTTTTATAAAAAAATAAATAAGTAAAATATTGAAAAATACAAAAATATATCGATGCTTACCAACTTTCACTAAATTTATGTTGTACGTCCGAAAACAGAATTAATATGTAAAATTCAGTATTTTTTTTTTTTTTTTTTTTTTTTTTGGTTAATGGCGGGCCCATCGACCTCAGAAATGCCGGAATTGCTACTCTTTTATCGTTACCCAGTGAGTACCAATGGCTAAGCCACGGCGGTGGTGTAGCGTCGCCCACGTCATACAACCACAAACCCGTTTATAGGGTGGGACACATGCACACAATCACACAGAAGAAAGGACGAGAGATAGAAAGAAACATACATGCACTGAGCGGGATTCGAACCCGCAACCATCGGCTCCGCAGTCAGGCACGCTAACCACTCAGCCACCTGGTCGGCGATTTCAATATAATTTATTGATTTCAATATCACAATTGTTAGATTGTCTCTTAGAACAATTTTATTAGTATTTTGTTTTATTTATTCTCATAATTTATTTATTTTAGGCCATTATTGAATCTCCAGAAAGGCAGCTAACTTTAAATGAAATATACAACTGGTTTCAAAACACATTTTGTTATTTCCGAAGAAATGCAGCTACGTGGAAGGTGAAATAGCATTTTCTATACTCATTTAAACATCTTATTACATTTCAACAGTTACGTAACAAATTTATCCATATTTGTACAAAAAATAATAATCTAAACCCGCTTGTAATTGCATATATTACTATTATTCCCCGACATAAAGGCTATGAATTTAAATATATTACAGTATTGCGTTTAGTTTTTTGACTAAAAATTGCAGGTGAATTCTTTCTGTCTTTGGATTTCAGATTTTAAGTTTTAAATAGTATAGATACGAGATTTTAAAAGTTTGTTTGAGTTTTCCCATTAAATCTTATTCATCAAAATTAAATTATTGGCATATTACTATTGAACTGTAAAATTATCCGCAACTATCATAGTTATGTAGAAAAATAAACAAATGTTCAATCTGTATAAGTACTATACAAAATAGATGGGTTTTTATATTTATGAAAAGCTAAGAAACGTCACTTTTTAGATTGCCTTCCTATAATGAAATTTTCTGAATGTTTTGTCGAATGAATGCTTGCTCAATTTTTATTTAGATACGACAAAAAAGCATGGACGAAAAAATTCTTAAGAGTTTTGTAAATTTTAAAATATGTTAAATAAATAGAGGAAGCGGATTCCATACAATTAGCAAGCAGTGTTTCCAAAAGTCTATGGTGAGCTCTCCTATTTTTCCAAAAATCGATGTTTAAGAAGTAACTGTACTGATCAAAATTTCCAATTAATACTTTAAAAAAGTATAAATTTCTTACAGTTCAAGTGAAAAATATGTGTAATTCTCAGTCAATAGATAAGAAGAAAATAGTCTTGAAGAAATTGATTAATCGTGCCTAAAACTATTTCATTGTTTCTTCTTCCGGTAAAACTTTTTTGAGTACATTTATACTAAATACTCCTTAAATCGTCAGATTTTTGTTGTAAAGTTCTAATTGATAATTATTAACTGAAGGAATGTGAAAAAAATGAGAGAACATGTTGGCACGTACACTGTTTGAAAAAATCTTAATGTTAATCCGTTAATGGATGATAGCAGACAATTGAGGTTTAATTGTTCTGTTTGCACAGCTAAAAATAATATTGTTTATGCTGTTATGCATTCATAATAAAAGAAGAAGCAGTAATTGCAAGGATTTTTCAGAAGTTCCAAAAGGGAACATTTATATATTTCTTGAAAATTTGGTTCGGTTAAACAATTATTTTTTTCATAAGCAATGCCTCTTAAATTAATGGATATTTTTTCTACAGTAGAGAACCTGTTGCTGTTATACTGTTTTGTTAAAACGAAAAACATTAATAAAATATTGTAAATTTATTTCGTCAGAACCTTAAAGAAAAGCCAAAGCCTTGAAATGAACCGCGATTGCTTTATTAAGAGCACTGAACTTTTCACTGTTCATTACTGGAGTTCGACACCAGGAAGCGTCTTGAAGCAAATTTTTTTAAAGACACCTTTTCACAAAAAAACTTGGTTTATCGTCTCACTGAGAAATTGGTCTGAAGAATACCTTTGATTTAGTTCAACTACCATAGTTCTTCTAAGTGTACCTCTACATTGGTACAAGTTCACACCATATTATGTAGCTAAATTGACACCCAATAGTAGAGAAACGTTGAAGAATATCTTTAACAATGTAAAGCTCCGAATAAAAAAAAAATAATTATTGCTTACCTAATTATCCCCTTTAATGGAACAAGCATCATTTTTATGATAATGCCATAATTTACTTATGGTTTGAAAAAGAAATGGCTAAGAGAGCGCAAAAAATTTCCTAATGTCTGATGCTTATATTTCAATAAAAGTATGTTCGATTTAGCAACAAAATACAGCAAAAAAACTCAGAAATAGACAATAATTTGCAAGGACACATGCATGAAAAATTTCTACAAATGCTACTAATCCTCGCTGATTTTTTAATCATACCATTCGAATATAATGGTTTGTATCATTTATTATTTTGTTTCAAATGTATACTGTTGTTATAAATGTTGACATTTACAAAAGTCATCCATAATAACCGCCTATCACATATATTTTTGGAAATCTTTAAGAAAAAATTTTTAAAAAAATAATTATATATATATATAGATGAAGCATTGATTTTATGCTTAATTTATACAAGAAGATTCTAAAAATATGTATGTTAAGTGTGTAGACATTATTGAATATCCTATTTTTTATTCATAACATTATTGACAGCCCATTTTTTTCATTACTACGTATCCAACTTCCACACTGCAGAAACATATATAATACACAATGAAAATTGGAATAACTTAGAGTTTTTTGTGTTCATTTTTTTCCCCGAAAAAAATAAGGAATATTCTAAGTAACACAAAAACTTCGTAATACATTTTACGAACAAAAATTCCTGTTTATTACTTAGCCAATCCATTTCAACCTTTTAAACCTGAAAAACTAGTATTTTATCAAGATTAGTATAAACTTAATTCTCGCAGGTGTATGTGACTGGTCGTAAATTTAGGAAATAAATCGAAGTTTAAAATATGGGCATTAAAGTTCAATTAGTATAACTTTCTTAAAAACTATCGCGGTTCACAATTCTTTTTTTCTTCTTATTTTGCGACGAAGAACCTTTCTTACGATCAAGAAGTACTTTAATTCTTCAAATTTTTAAAATTTAGTCAATGAAAAAATTATTTGTTTTTAATAACGGTTATCGTAAAATACCTGTATCCACAAATGTCACCCGTTTTCTTAAGCACTACGATCTCAAACATTTGCTAAGTTATTTTGTCATCACCCTGTATGTAAGATAGTCACGAATCTTCAAATTATTTTCATTTAAGTGTATCATGCCCAATTATTTAGTAAAACATGAGTTAAATTATTCGTTATTTTTTAATTCTAATGCCTATTATTGAGAAAAAAAGTAATAAAAGTAACAGGGTTATTTTTAATCTACACTTTTGAAGAAAATGTTTCGTGCGAATCTTCGATCTAATTGGGTGTTTTGCTACCAATAACATTTAATAGCCACCTAAAACAGTTCGCTCAGAGGAAGTGACAGCAATCGAAAGACATAAACAAAACAAATTACTATATGTAAGTAGTGTAGTCCACATTGTAAAAGTAGCTGTCTCTTATTGTTAGAATGCGGTTCGACACAACCTCAGCTTGCACAAATGTTTTATGCGAGTAGAGAATATAAAAGGGGCAGTGTGGACAGTGGATGAAATAGAATTCTACAAGCGCAGACCGCAAAGGTTACAAGAGAGAATTGGGTATGTTTATGTGTACAGTGACCAATGTATATGTTTGTGTGTCATTCTTGCACTATCAATAACATTCTGTTTTTCTCTCTCTCTCCCTATCACATCACTTCCTTCCCTTCAATCCTTTATTTTTATGTTGGCTGCCTTTATTTTTCCCAATCCTTTTTCCTGCATTTGTGTTTATTGCATCCTCACCAACTGAATGGACCACCCTACCTTCCCCACACATTCTTTTGCACAGAATGCAATACGCACCAATCTGTCCCTCCATAAGTGTTTTGTGCGGTATGAGGATGACTTTGGCTCGTTCTGGATGGTAGATGACTGTGAATTTGTCAACAGGCGTCATTTGAGTCGTGGACGGCCCAGAAAGTTTCCGGAAACGAACGAGCATTTTCCTGTTTCACAGTAAGCTTGCTTTCTTCCTCTTTTGCTCTATTCCTTTTTTCTGTCTGCACCTTTATGTATCTGTATTGTCCATAAAAGGTAATTAATGTTTACATGTTAATATATTTGTTAAAGATGGTTATGTATCGCTACTATATAAGCTTTAATTAGTTAACCCATAAATGGTATCATATTTACAATCTAAAATGTATGGAAAAGAAACATGCAAACCTGCCTATCTCGAAACGTTTTGACTGTATAAACCAGTGTGAAAAATTAATAAAATATAAATAGCTTCTTGCGTTACGCTAGAACTCCTGAAGCTAAAATAATTACTTCAAAAAGGTTCCTTTGGTGTGAGCAACACAAATGAATAAAAAATTATTATAAAAGTAATTGAAAACAGTAACCTAGGGCATCATTTCGACTTCACAGTCCTTCATTCGTACGATATAAAAATAATCAATAAAAGTAGTTCATTTCCTATATTCGTATAAATTTTCACATGTTGTGTTGGGATCATATTTTTTTTTAATTCTTTTTTTTATACACTGGTAGACAAAATTAAGAGATGGAAGACATTTTCCCAAACATCTCAAAAAATACTGAATATAAATAAATGAAATTTGGTATGGATATAGCTTATTCCATGATAATAAAGTATGCAAAACAAAAATGAAAGTGCCATTCACTGGCAAGACCTATTGCCAATAAATCCAATGTAGTCTGAACTTAAGGATAAAAGATGACAATAAAAGTGAGGCTTGTACAGTGTGCGTTGCCACTAGTATGAAATATGGTCACCCCTGACAGACAGACAGCATGCACATCGAGTATGCATGCTGTTAATAAGGGAGTTAATGAGGACTCGTGGAAGACCCTCCCATTCTTCCACCAGAGCAATTTTTAACTCCAGAATGGTTCTGGGGGGAGGTTGGCGCATCGCAATAGCTCTTCCAAAAGCATCCCAAGCATGCTCAATAGGATTCAGATCAGGGGATTTGGCTGGCCAATCCATTCGTTGAATATCCTCGCTTTCCAGATACTCATCAACCATGAGAGCCCTATGTGGTCGCGCATTGTCGTTCATAAAAATGAACTCAGAGCAAACAGCGCCCCTGAAAAGACGCACATAGGGCTGTAGGACCTCCTGCCTGTACCTCTGGGCATTCACGGAACCATTGTCAAACGCATGGAGCGATTCGATATTTTCACCCTTCATGTATTTTATCACAAATTGTACCTCTATATGTGAGGCATTCTGATTATGTATCGAATATTTAACTTAAGAGTTATTTTCGATATCCACTTATGAAACAGTCAGAAAGTTCAAAATTTCTATTTCTCTAATCGTTGTTCCAACAGCTTCTGTTTTAATTTACCTCATCTGCTTCAAATCAGGCATTTTTGAACAGTGTTTTTCCACATCATTTGAGGCGTCCGTTTTTGCATAAAATTGTTGCAAAGCTGTTCCTATTCACTACAGCTGTACTCCACCTGATTCCAAAACATGCCGCTGCTTTCGGTTGCTCTGAGAAAGAATTTTTTGTTCCATAACAAAGAAGTTGGTAGTTTAATTAAGATGGTACCATTGAGTATGCCTTTCTTAGTAAAATTTGTGAGTACCAAAACACTTAAAAAATGATAAAATTGTCTCACCAAACTGTTCTAAGAGAAAAAAATTACTGCTCCGAAAGCAGTGAACAATGCTGCTTCAGACTGTATTAAACTCCCAATTATTTAATTGGAATTCAGCGCCCTGAAAAATAATTCACGCGTCTAACAAGAGTGGTCATTAAAACTAAACATAAATCCTGATATCCAAATCTAGTTTAAAAATCTTAAAATGTGAGCTATAATGGCTACGGCTCTGAGTTGTCACTGTAAAGGATTGGAGCTCTATATCCGGTGGTGGATTAAAGTCCGACAAGCTTCAGATCGATAAGTATCAGTAGTCTATACGGAAGTAAAAGTAATAGGCGCGCAATACTGACCATAATATCATCATTGTATAGTTGGTCTCAAAACTGTTGAGTCTTAATCAGTATGACCCCTTTAGCAGAACATTGACTCTTTTGGAAGAACTTTACTTTTATTTCCTGGAATATATTGGAGAGCTATGGAATAGTAGTAGTACTTTATTTACAACGCACTAGAGCAGCACAATGGGATGTTTTATTTTATTTAATAACCGTCGTTGAACAGCGCACCCAATTCTTTGGGATTACGACTACTAATGTTCAACTCCGTAGCCTTGTAATTTTGAACCTAAGCTAGAAGACAAGGGAACGCCTGGATTAAGTATTGAGAGAAATTTGCCTTCGTGGAGCTACAATGGGCTAGTGACGGTGGTCTGGGAAACATCTCTGAAGATGATCCGACGACATACCATCGCAAATTCGTTTCTACACCGAGAGGATGTCTCCCCCACCAGGGTAGCCCCACAACCTGTGAGCGAATCCGAGCACTTTACGGTAGAACAGTTTAACGAGGACCACTACCACACACCCTCGGTCTCTTTGCAGTCTGGTCAAAGTCATCACCCACCCGTTTACTGGCCACTGCCAGTGATGCTTGACTTCGGTGTTCTACTGGGAGTCGCGTCTTACCATTAATCCACTGTAAGACAGCTATAGAATTGAGTAGTGTGATTGGTAATTACTCCAGAGGTTTTTATTTACGAATCTTTGTTTTTACTCATCCCAAAGAGGAATTTGAAAAATGTCATGCATTAAAGTTTCAGACTTGTTACATTCAGGCTCAGGTTCATCCTAACTGACCACATAAATATTTATCTAACACTTCTTTTCAATATAATTTCTTAGATGCCATTCTCACGTTAGAGGACGAGAAAACGACGTTTTTCTTCTATATTTAAAGAAAGCAATCTGAAGTAGAAAGAAATCTCAAATGTTTTAAAGATGAAAGAAAAGCAGACATTCTGAATAAAAACACTTCTTATGTAAAACTAAAGAAGAAAAAAAAATTCTACATTAAAAAAATTTAAATAATTAGATTTATTCATTAGAAATTTGCATGTTCAGATTACGCGAGGGTCGCACTTTTCTAAATCAGGCATCATTTTGCACTTATAAGCGCAATCAAATTTCGCCAATTAATAACTCTCACTCCTTCTCCGGCAATCCCATTTTCAAGCTTTTACTTAACCTTGATCGTCTTCCTGAGTTTCGATTTAAATATATTTAAATATAAATGAGATATACAAAAAAAATTAATAAATGAAAATCATAATGGAAAAAGTTATGAATTATAATGGAGGAAATGAAAAAAATAACTCCTATAGCTTTATTAAACAACATATTTGATGGGTTAAAACAAAAAGAACTTGTATTTGAAATTATTTAACCACAGTTATATAGACATCGTAGCGATTCTTAACCCCTTAACGATCGGTTAATTTTCCAGAAAACGGTCATAAAAGTGCCTATTCTTTTGGTTTTTGTATTTGTATTACGTATTTGATTAGTGCTGACATCTAGTTTAAAATAAGCTATCTACAACTACCTTAAAAATATCCTGGTGCTGCCATCTGGTGAGTAAAATGAGAAATAAAATATTTTCCGGGTAAAAGAAATGATTTAGTTTTATTCTTATCGGCGCGTTACTACTGAACACTCCAGCCCGTCAATATCACGGGAGCGAGAAATAGAGGGCGAAACCTCACCCCGTCATTTTCACGGGAGCGAGAAGGAAGGGGTTAAGGAACTTATTTTACTTAGAAATAAATAAAATGGATTTCTTTTTTACTTTAAATAAACCATTTAACTAGAAATTGACTTTTAATATTCAGAGTCAGCAAGGGTGGGGGAAATGAGCATCTGCCTAGCCCAGCTCTCTATGAGGATTCACGTTGGTGATATTCAAAACATTTTTTTTTAATAATTAAACATTTTCACAAAAAAAAATTGCATGGTATTGATAATTCAGATGATCGGATTATTGATTGATCGGGGCCCTTAAGTGCCAAATTTTTCACAAATGTTTTGTACAAAGAACATGAATATTAAATAATAGTATATTAAATTTGAGGGAAATTAACAAATTAAATTAGAGGCTCAGGGGATAGAGTGTTCGCATTCCAATGAGATGAACCGGGTTCGAATCCCAACGATGGCTGGTCGATACGAATTCCGCATCCGGCTTGCACTGACCACATTGCTGACGTGAAATATCCTCAATGATTGACGGATCATGGGATGGAGTACCCTTGTCATCAGGCTACCCGTGAGAAGTTCTGATGGTCTTTCTCTCCATGTAACGCAAATGCGGGTTAGTTCCATCAAAATGTCCTCCTTTCGAAGGCTCCGTCGTAATACGGAATTATGTTTTTTTGCGAATAACATGCTATTTTTATAATTGCTGTGAGTTAGCAACTAAGGACTGTCAGGTCAAGTTTAGTCTATCTAAAGGCAGCGCTGTCTTCGCTTATTTTGAAAATGGTGCAAAACGTCACTATGAAGAAAAGCCACAGTTTTGTGAAAATGAAAAGCGCTTGTAGTCTAATTTTTTAATTTTTAAAAACTTAGTCCAATGCTGCATTATCTGTGCTCATAAAAATTTACAAAAATTGAGAATATAGCAGTGATTTTGATCACTTTCATCTAGGTTGAAAAATTTCAATTCTAAATTAATAACTTTTAAAATATTTAAGTTGTCTGTTATTTATTGTCTGTTCTTAAGCCTAGATGATTCTGCACTTCAAGATTATATATATAGTTTAAAATCATCAAATTGCTTCTAGTGTAAGGCACTTAAACTATGGATTTTTTCATTTTCCTTGGCGACAGAGCTTCGAAAAACAGCGTTCAGTGGAAGAGCTTTAAATTTAATTGTTGCCACTTTTGGCGAGACATGTCTGCTGTTGGTAAAAAAAAGTACGCGCTGTATTAAATTAGAGCTCTAAAAGATATCTGATTTAGAAAGGCGCGACCAGGTTATCACTTATCTTTGGAGGAATATGCAATTTCTAAACTTACATTTTGCAAGAATACTTTTACTAAAGACAAAAATTAAATGTTTCAGTATGAGAAATTTAATTTTTAATAAAATAAATACGTTTGTCCCATAAACATAGTGTGAAGTAAGTAAGAAAATTTCAAGATGTCATTAAACTTATAAACGAATAGTGTTGTGATAAAAAAAGGGGGGGAATTGAGAACAAGCTTCTTACAGGATTTCAAGTACAATTAAATTCAGATCAGTTCAAGGTACAGTTTGGATTCAGCACTGATGATTGTAGATTCGTCTTACCCTATGTCCCGAAGTGAGCTAGCTGATCGTTAAGACACGGTTCCCAGCAGATCATCAAAGTCAAGCATCACTGACTGCAGTCAGTGTGTGGGTGGGAGACCACTTGGATCAGTCTGCATAGGGACCGAGGACGTGCGGTATTGATCTTCGTTAAACTGTTATACCGTAAAGTGCTCGACTTCGCGTGCAGGTCGTCGGGCTACCGAAGCGAGTGTGCCATCCTCTCTGCAGAGGATCAAAATTGAGATGNCGCGTGCAGGTCGTCGGGTTACCGAAGTGGGGGTGCCATCCCCTCTGCAGAGGATCAAAATTGTGATGGCATGTCTTCGGATCATAATCAGGGGTGTTTCCCAGACCGTCGCCTATAGCCCATCGTGCAGCTCTAGTGTGACGTAAATTAACTACAACAACAACATTCCGACTTACACGTAACTTAGACTTGTGATTTTTCCTTAAGAAAGACACAGGAAACCAACAGAGGTAGGTTCGAGGATCATTTCTATTATTCATTGGGTTGTCAGCTGGTTGTAACAATTTTTCAGCATTCGAACCAAGTTCATCGAAACCACCAGAGATTCGAGATTCCCTTCCGTTATTCGATTATGTCGTAGAATGGTTGTAATAACTTTTTAGAACCTGAATCAAGTTCTTTCTCTCCATAACAAACTTTATTTTATTTAGGATAGTCTTTTTTTTAATGAAAAAAAAACATTATCCTACAAAATACTTATACAAAACAAAAAGCAGAAACAAAACTACATTGAGTTTAAAATTTCTTTTTGTAAGGTAAGGCTATAGTACATTTATAAATTCAGAATTATTTCATCAAAAATTAATTCTATGGTATATATAATTTATATGTAACTGATACAAAAGCTTTTATTATTAGTTGTTTATAAGTATTTTTTTAATTTTGTGTGTATTACTGAGAAGTTCGAGATAGACAGGTTCAGACATTTCCAGCTATTGTTACAGCTAATCTTCCAACAATATTTTGAGTTTAAGACCAAAATAAAATTATTCTTTGAAAACCATGAGATATTTAAATAACAAGCATAAATTTTACTAATTTTTCAACTTTTTCGAAAGAATAAAAAATCTGGTTTGAATTTTTTGCAATCCTTATTATTCTTATTATTACCTGTAATCCTTTCTTGTATTGTATCTACATGTAACACATAGAAATAGTTTCATTTCTAGATTTATTCAAGATTCATCAACATTTAATCTAGCGTTGAAAATCTGATGGGGAGTAACCCACTCACGGCGTAATTTGTTTTATCAAAATAGGCTCAAAAATTACGTATTGTTTGTTACATATTTCAAATCTATATGTATTTTAGAGCCAAAATATCGAAAAAAAATTTGTAAAAGAGATTTTATTTCTTCGATGTAGAATTGGATTTTTTGTATTGCATCTACGTGAAACACATAGAAATAGCTTCATTTCAAGATTTATTCAAGATTCATCAACATTTAATATAGCGTTGAAAATCTGATGAGGAATAACCCACTCACTGCGTAATTTGTTTTATCAAAATAGGCTAAAAAATTACATATTTCTTATTACATATTTCAAATCTATATGTATTTTAGAGCCAAAATATAGAAAAAAAATTTTAAAAGAGATTTTATTTTTTCAATGTAGAATTGGATCATAAAAATGGTTGTTGGAAAATGGAAATCAAAGAATAATCTTTCAAAAACAACATTTTAAAAATTAATCTTGGTAAAATTATGATTTATTTTATGAAGTGCAAAGGTAAAATGTATATACTAATGAAAATATTTACAAAACATTTAATAGAAATAAAATTGCATATGACAAACTTCGAAACAAAGCTCAAGACAACATCTTGTCTCGCAATCTTTGCAGCAAATCCCTCTGACAAGCATCTATAAGTTTTGAAAAGAGTGCGCAAAATGCTGCTTATTTAGTTCGCAGAAATATGGACAACCAGCGCCATCTGTTAATCCTGATCTGAATAAACAATTAAACATTACAGTCAAGTCGAAATGAAACTATGAGTGGGATGGACAGTTAGAAAAAATGCATCTTAGGAAATTGCTAGCTGTGCAAATTTTGCTACTTCTAAATTTACCGTGAAAATCGCAGGATACGGAGTGAGCGAGTTAAAGTTAACGGAATATTATCACGATATTCGGCATACTTTCGAAACATTAAAAGTTTGATTGCTAAAGAAAATGTACAAAACTAAATTCCGTATTACAAAGAGAAATTTTATATTAATAAATAAAATAAAAAATAGAACTCAATATTATTATCTTAGTAAACAGGGTGTTACGAAATGACCTTCCTTGACTATCACAGTTTCAGTTCATCATAGCAATTAAAATTGCTATTGCAGCCAGCTAAACAATATTCATATTCTTTCTTTTCTCGCATTAAAAATTAGTTATCTATTTTGTTTTTATTAAATTATTCGAAAGAACCAAGGTTCATTTCATCAGCATGTGTATTTCATTTTTTTTAACTAACTTTTATTTGGTATTTAATATTTATACAAATTAGCATGCCTTTTAAGTTTTAAATCTAATTTATTGTCGAATTATTTATAATTTTTGCTATTAAGTATTTGTGCACACTTTTATTTTACGGATTACAGGACTCTATCTTTGGGCTTGCAAGATGGCCATAGTCCTACAAACAACAAAGTGTATCCAGATCCTTTAAATACGTCCCAAGTAAGTTGTGAATTTAAACATTTTTTTTTTTAACTGTAGTGTTGATAATAGATTTATTTTCTTAAGTATCCGTTTATGAATCATAAAAATAACTTATAAAAAATCAAGAAAACATTTTTTGTTCTTATTAAAAAATTCCAAAAGAAGGGAAACGTAAAAAGCTTTTTGAATTTTCAAAATTTTCAGCTTTTGGATTATAACTTGTATTTCTGTTTACATATTTCTTTAAAAAAATTTTAACATAACAATCGCCTTAAATTTGTCTGCCGAAGATTTTGTACTCAGTATAAATTCTGTGATTCGTTCAAGGCAATTTTATTGAATTTATTATTATTTTTTATGCTTACGTAATCAAATTGTCGTAAACATAAGTTTCTTTTATTTTATTTTTTTCCTTTACGTTGTGATTGCCAATCTGCTTGGGGAGAAAAATTAACAAATTTTAAATTACTGCCAATGCCTGACTAAATTGATTACTATCAAAATATTAAGATACGTTAAAACTACGATTTCTTTAAAACTTCGTTAAGGCAATTATGTTACCATATTTCCATTTTGCAAACAATTGCCTTTGCTTGAATTTAACAATTATTATTATTATTTTTACATTTTACAATGAACCCCACAGAAGCAAATAGCTTAGAGATAGATATAGATTAGAGAAAAACACGCCGGATTGAAAGTTGAATGTATTTTAAAATTATCAATATTAAGGTTACGTTAGAAACGTACTCGAAGACTGTAAAATTTCATAAGAAAATTGTGACTGTCAAGTAACTTTTAGGTGTCAGCTATATTTTGTTCTTGTCACATGACACTTATAAACATTTCACTCTGCTTTATAACTTTCCAGTTCAAAGGAAACAACACACTCGAAGAGATCAACAAACATTTAAAAAATTGGCGAAAAGAGTACAATATTAAAAAAAAAAAAGGTTTGGAAATCTTAGCTTACAGCTTTGTAATTTATTCTTCTATCTCATACCAATTACAAGACAGAAAAAGCGAGCCGCGATGGCTCAAAGGATAGAGCGTTCCCTTCCATTGAGGTGAACCGGGGTTCGATCCCGGCGATGGCTGATCGATACGAATTCCGCAACTGGCTTGCACCGACCACAGTGCTGACGTGAAATATCCTCAGTGGTAGACGGATAATGGGTTAGAGTCCCCTTGCCGTCAGGCTAACCGTGGGAGGTTCTCGTGATCTTCCTCTCCATGTAACGCAAAGGCGGGTTAGTTCCATCAAAAAGTCCTCCACGAAGGCAAATTTCACCCAATGCTTGAACCAGGAGTTCCCTTGTCTTCTGGATTGGGTTCAAAATTACAAGGCTAAGGAGTTGAACATTAGTTGTCGTAAACCCAAAAATTGGGTCGGCTGTTCAACGATATGAGCTGTTTTCACTAACTACTTTACCTAGATGTAAGCTGATTCACGTTACATAAACATTATTTTTCCGACAATAAGTTATATATAAAATCCTTTTTTTATATAAACTTGTTGTTGAATCCCATTAAAAACTATTTAAAATTCGAGATTAATCANTTCAACGACGGTTATAAATAAGATAGAAAAAGCTAACTTTAAATATAGCAGCTAGACGATATGAGCTGCTTTCACTAACTACTTTAGATGTAAGCTGATTCACTTTACATAAACATTATTTTTCCGACAATAAGTTATATATAAAATCCTTTTTTTATATAAACTTGTTGTTGAATCCCATTAAAAACTATTTAAAATTCGAGATTAATCATTCTATCATGGAATACAAATGCCCTAGATGCTCCCCGAACAAATGCCTTTCAAAGCCAAAAATAAAGATATTTTTTTATTTATTTCCTCATATAGGGGTTGGACAAAATTATAGAAACACTTCGATACTAACACATTTTCTGCTATTTCTCAAAAAATACTTAAAGAATAAGTTTATAAATTTGGAAGTAATTAGATCGTGCAATTTCTCATACATATCAATGAAGTTTAAAGCCTTTTGTGGTTTAAGGGACCGACAATAAATTACAAACAGAAAAAAAAAATGTTTTTTAGCACTCTATGCCATAAAATGCAGTTATAAATTTTTAACTTATTATTGTTATTTTGGTTACTATACGCAATAATTGCACAAAATTTCATAAACCTAGTTGAAGTATTTATGAAAATATGGACTTTTTTTAAAAAAGCAAATTTTTTTTGTCTTACGTTTTTCTCTGTAACTTTGAAAAAATTCAATAAAATTAAACAAACCTTTTGGATCAATTTAAAATTGATTACAGAATTGTTGCTTTAAAATTTGAGAAAAATTCGTAAAAACCTGATCAAGATATGAGAAATTAAAGTAGTTATTTTATACTGCGGATGGGAAGAAAAAAAATTTTAAAAAGTTTAAAGGAATTTTCTAAGTAGTTTTTCTTACTCTTTAAAAGAAAGCTCAAAATAATAAGGGGTTTATCACAAATTGCATTTTGCACTATTAAACATAACAAATGATAATACACTTCTAATAATGGTCCGGACGGACCACAAAATTCGATAGTATTAGGAAATAAAACTTGCGAAAGAAAAGATACTTTTATGGGGGATTATCCCCAACAATGCCGGTGTCATTTTTAATAAATCTTGTTTAATAGTACAAAAGGAAATTTGTAAAAAAAAACTAATCATTTTAAGCTTCAGGGTGCGTAGCCAAATTATTCAACAACAAATAAGCACTTCTCAAGCACTCAAAAAATATTTTTAAGCACTTTAAAAAAATATAATTGGTTGGAAAGTTTTTGACAATTGACGGTTTTACCCTGTTTTAACCATCATGTCAAAAATAATAATAATAATAATAAAAACTTATGGCATTGTTTTTGACAATTGTCAAAAATCATGAAATTTTGAATAATGTAAAACGAATGGCATTTTCATACGCTACGGACTAACAATGACCCGAAATAGATTGGGATTGAATTGACTGAGAAAACGTTGAATAGAACAATGTAAACAATGTCTTTTTGAATAATTCATAGCGAAAATCAACATGGTAAAGGAAAAATTTCATTTTCAAAAAGGGAAAATTAAGCACTTTTTAAAAACACCCAATGAAAAAAACACCTTTAAGGGCTTTTAAAAAACGAAAAGTGAAAATAAGCACCTTTAAGCACTTAAACGCTACACATCCTGAGCTTTCTTTTAAAGAATAAAAAAACTACTTATAAATTTTTTGATATTTTTTTAAGTTGAAAAATACAATTCACTACAAAATTAAGAAGAAAAAATTTTTTTCGCGCATGCTCAGTATAAAATAACTACTTGAATTACTCATATCTCGCGCAGTTTTTAGCGAATTTTTCTCAAATTTAAATGCAATAATTTTGTAATCAATTTCAAATTGATCCAAAAGTTTTATTTAATTTTATGGAATATTTTCGAAATTCTAGCAAAAAAACGTAAGACGAAAAAATTTTTTATAAAAATGTTCTTATCTCCAAAAATATTTAAGCTCTGAATTTATTACTACATTTTGAGGCACAGGGTGTTCAAAAATGTTTTTTTCCGTTTGTAATTTATTGTCGATCCCTCAAACCTTAAAAAGCAAACTTTATTGACATGTATGAGAAACCGCACAATCTAAACACTTCTAAATTTATAAACTGATTCTTTAAGTATTTTTTGAGAATTATCAAAAAATATGTTAGTATCGAAGTGTTTCCATTATTTTGTTCAAGATTCCACCGATTCATTCCGATTTTTTGTATATTATTGTGTATATATATATGCACTGCAGATATTTTGGGCCGGGTTTCATCAAATTTCGCGAAGTTTGTTGGAGATTGATTCGTTGTTAGGGAACAGATCCCTCGTTTTCTTGAATAGGGTTCATAATTCTGTGTACAGTTTACAAAAAGAAACGACACATCTAAATAGCTTTCGATCTAATAATCAGATGTTTATAAACAGATGTTTACTAACATGTAATCTGAATGGTTTCAAGTGTAGCCATTGAATATACTAGGTAGACAATAACGAAGTTAGAAGTAAAACATAAAAATATACATTTTCTGAATGACACCGTTTTTTTTTTTTTTTTTTTTTTTTTTTTTTTTTTTTTNTTTTTTTTTTTGAAAGAATCAGACTTTCAACTCTCAAAAAATGAAGTGTAGCCGCAAACTCATTAGTTTAGTCAACAGTGCCTTCAAAAATGTATTTTAATATCAATTTTACCATTGAACTATTGCAGGGATGGCGAACCAGTGGCACGCGTGCCACTTATGGCACGCTACACAAGATTTTGGGCACGCCACCGATCACAAAGTTGAATATGAAGCATATTAACAATTCAACTAAAATTCACAAAAAAAAGAACAATTAATGCCAAAAAAGCAATTAATAACCACAAAAAAACAAGCGATCAATAAATAACTAGCAAAAAAAATTAACAGTTCTGCTTAAACTAACATCTTACAACCCTAATATAAGTTATTTGTCATCTAATCTACAACAACAGAAGTCACACTGATGTTACTTTACGTTGAATTACGCGTATAACTGAGACATTGCAAAAGTTGAGAGTTGCATTTTTTCGTAGTAAATAAAGAGTTTTGAGTTAATAAAATTTAGTATTATTACTTACCCAATAATCATGAAGTCAAAACTATTTGTCGGCACGACTATGACCACATTAAAATATATTTTAGAAAAAATGGCACGTTGGTGCATAAAGGTTCGCCACCCCTGAACTATTGGGACCATATTTTCTCGATTGCAGCTCTCCTCTTTTTTTCTGAATGACAAATCCGATTTCATTGAAAAAAATATATTTTTATTCCGATAAAGTACGTTTTTGTGTCGCATTTCATAACTTAAAATATAATCTCTACTGTTTAATATTATATATTTAAGGTCTATTTCAAAAATTAGTATATGTAAGGTCTATTTCAAGAACCATTAAGATTGCACTTTTGGACAAGAAATTCTTATTATAAGATCACACGTTGTTAAGAGAAAAAGATTCCGTTAATTATTCTACACACTGTACATTCTGTATAAAATTCCGACAGAATGATTGTTAAGTTGTCATAACTAATAATAACTTTTACAGACTAATTCAGATAAGATGCCGAACTATTCAAGTATTACTTCAATGAATAACAATGTGATACCTCCTTCATGTCGTGGCATCCCAACCACAGGAAATATCACTTCTTGCGCCATAAGCGATGCAGAAAGTTTTGTTTCCAATCTTGTATGTCATGGAGTAGACATAACAAATAGGTAATTTTTAGTTTCATTAAGTTTTAAAACTATTAGCTTACGTAATTACCTTTAAATCTGCACTAAAATATTTTGTAAATTAAAAATTTATTTCACATTCGCAACAATCGAATACGCCATCTGGTGAGAAGACCGGTTGTATAGGAATGTACTGCAATATTTTCCACTTTCTTAATTTTTTTTTTTTATTTAATTGTCAAAAATATATTTTTAAAATTTTCAGGACGCTTCTTTAAGAATTATATTCAATGTAGTTTCCAGTTCCATCCAGTTTCCTAACTCAAAGGTTTTTAATATATTTGAATATCAAGGCAGAAACTAACGTATTTCCTTCTCCTGTGACTCTAAACGCGCTAATGGTGAAAGCAAGCGAAGTGTTGCCATAAATAGAGAGTTCTGCTCTACGCCACCTGTAGCCCATTTTGACCGCCAATTAATCAGGGTTCGTACTGTTCGCTCACCAGGAGTTGCCGCTTGGTTCTGCCTTCGTTACGTGGTGTCCGACGAATTACGCTTCTTTTGGGAGAAGCATGTGAACAATCCCAAGAAAAGTTACCAGTTGGCAAACGTATGACAAAAATAACGATATTAAATATTTAGTAAATTTGATAGAGTCAAGTAATTCTTATTTTTTGTTGTTGTTATAGTTCATTTACGTCGCACTGGAGCTGCACAATGGGATATTGGAGATGGTCTGGGAAATATCCCTGAGGATGATTCGAAGACATGCCATCACAATTTTGATCCTCTGCAGCGGGGATGGCACCCCAGCTTCGGTAGCCCAACGACCTGCACGCGAAGTCGAGCACTTTACGATAGAACAGTTTAACGAGAACCGTGGTGGGTGACCACTTGGATTAGTCTGTGTAGGGACCGCACACACTTGGTCCCTGCACAGACTGATCCAAGTGGTTACCCACCCGCACACTGACAACAGCCAGTGATGCTTGACTTCAGTTATCTACTGGAAACCGTGTCTTAACGATCAGTCCACTGCGGGACTCTTATTTTTTGAAGCCATTTCGCTCACAACATGATCATAGTGTTTTGAAACTCTCCTGAGTAGTATTTCTTGTATACGTGTATTTGTTACCAAGTTTATTATTTGTGTTTAAAAAAAATCGTTATAAGAATCGTTATAAAACACTTCTCACCTTGTCAACTATATACAAAGTTGGAAATTTAAACTTAAATGATAATTTGCTAAATGAACCTAATATATATCGCAGCTCGAACTATATGTTAACTCTAACGTATGATGGTTCACGGCTAGCAATAAGAATAAAAAGCAGTAATAGTAAAAAGAGGCCACATCGGGACAGCCAAAAAAGCAAGCCCTTTCTAAATCTATTAACCATGCCACTTTTTAAACTAACATCTATAAATTACTAAAAAAATGTCACCTCAAACTCATCAGAATGACTTAATAGCTTATGTTAAGTTGAAAAAATTAATAATTTTAAAATACCTTTAAAACTCATTAAACTGACAAGACTTACATAGAAAGATACTAAGTGTAAGATTAAGTTTCTGGAGTCTCTGTCAGAAAATCTTGACACATTTAAAGGTGTTCGACATGGAGATTCTCTCACCTGTTTTCTTCTTAATATTGCACTTGAGATAGTTATTCGTGATTCACATATCAATACCAGTGGTCACATTTTTGCTAGATCAGTACAACTACTTGCATATGCTGATGATGTTTATGTAATTGCTGGCTCCCTTCCCACCCTGAAAGAGGAATTTCTTGACCTTGAGGTGGCTGCAAGACAAATGGGCTTAGTCATAAATGTAGAGAAAACAAAATATATGTTATTTTCAAAAACAATTGAACAATGACAAAACTGGAGGGAAATTGTATCGCAATATTTGAGAGGAAGATTTTGCAGAGTGTGCTTGGCGGTGTAAATGAAAACAATAACTGAAGAAGGAGATTTAACTTTGAACTGTACAAGATTTTTAAACAACCCGATATTATTATATACATAAAAGTAAATAGAATGAACTGGATGGCTCACGTGATTCGAATGAGTGATGACAATACAATAAAAAAGTTATTGATTTTTAAACCCACTGGAACAAGAAAGCGGGGAAGGCTGCGGTTGAGATGGGCTGACTCGGTGGAGTCTCGGTTTCCTTGCAATTAATGAAAAGAATTGGAGATCAAAGATAAATCGGAAGTCGTTATAAAGAAATCTTCAGAGGAAGGCATTGACCCACATTGGGCTGTCTAGCCAACTATGATGATAATGATTACAGTTTTAAAAAAAAATATTCATTAATACAAACTTGCATAAAATACCTATTTACTTTTTAGCTATATACATCACAAACTTCATTCACTTGTGAATAGTACCCAAATACATTGAGCTATTTAATAACTATATTTCAAAAAATTTAGATTTTTTAGCCAAAAGCATAATGTACCTAAATCAGAAATAAAATTATTAATTCATTTTTCTTAAAAAAAAAGTAATGCACAAGAACTGAAAAAATTATGTTTAACAGTATATAACAATGTAAAAATGCTTTAAAAAATAATAAAATAAATCATCGATGATATTACGCATTACTAAAGAATTAGAAATATACAAGGCTATTTATAATTAAATTCCTTCCCCCCCCCCCGAGGTTTCAGAAGGCTAAAGTAAAAAAAAAAAAAACTAAGACAAATACCAGCTATTAGAACCTTGCACTAAATACAAGAACATTTCACGTTTTATTTACAGCTTTTGCAGGTGTTCTATGTATAACCTCTAGTTGCTGGGCATGCACAAAAGCGCCAGTTAAGGTCCTGCCAGATTCTTTAAATTCTGGTATTATCAATGGCATTGACAGAATATCTGATCCTTTCACACAGTTCTGCTAAATCACACAGCAAAGAGAGTAATTAAAACAGATTTTTTTAACAATATTCTCAATAATGACCCACAAGAAAAAGTCACATGTGCTATCAATACTAGTTATTGGTTGTATCTGGTAATTATCTTCAGGCAGATTTTCACATAAGTGGATCCTAACTAATTACCGTATGCCATTATATATCTCTTTCAAATGGTAAAATAATTGCGATGGTTGTATTATTAAGACTAATAATGCTTCAGTGTTTTTGCAACAAGTGCCTTTAAATGAGTGATTTGAAACTGGAAAAAGAAATTAACTCAGTATTAGTTTAAAATAGAGGATTAATTCAAAAAAGTTTTTTTAACAAATGTATTTCTCTTTTCAGTGAACAAAGAAAAATCCATGTAAAACAAGAACCACCTCAAGAAGACATGAATGATGGAGGAGACAGGTATTTGGTTGAAGAACCAGCTGAAGGTAGTGGATCTGATGAAGCAGAAGACTTATCTACACCACAAAATAGTGGATGCATAAACAGTCAATCCTCAAGTTCAAGACTGTCTTTAATTAGACCAAACTCTAAATGAAACAATTCATTTTATTTTAATTACTGTCCCGTATAGTTAACACTCATAATCAGGTGATATCAAAACCTGTCTGCCAAAAAAATCATCTTCAGTCTTCTAAGGAAGTATTTATTTACTGCATTACTTAAACTACTGTTGACATTATACAAACTGTCTTCGGAATACAAAAGAGAGAAACAACTTAATCATATTTCAATATGTGTTTCCAGTCCAGAAAACCTTTTGATATACCATGCTGTTTTAGTTAATGACTCAATGAGATACTAGTTCATATGTAGATTGTTCTAAATCATGCCAGTTACATGATGATATGACATAGTTTTGTTTTATCTTAGATAGAAAAATCTTGTGATCTAAGTAAAATAGAGAAAATGGTTTTGAGTGATTTTATGTTACACGCAAAATTAGAGTCACATTATATAAAAACATTTCATACATTTCTTACTAAATAGTAACTTATCATTCGTATGATCTAGAGATCTGCTTTAAAATCAAATTGGATTCATAGTTGATTGGTTTATGCCATATACAAAAATCTTTCACATTTTATGAAATGTTTATTAAATGATGTTATTATAAAATATCAAGTTTTAAACAAACACATGTAAAGTATAAATGCAGAGATGTAAATATTGATTAATAATCTGAATTTAAATATAAAATTAGAAAGCATGTTTTTCCCCTACTTCAGTTATATTCTATATTGTTACGTGGTTTAAAGTGAAAAATTGTATGAAGTGTTAAAAGATAAATTCTTTTTCTGTATTAAATATAACATTCAGTTTTGTAAATAAATATGAAAAGATTCTTTGTATTTGAGTGTTAGACATCACCCATAGGTGGTCACTAACATTTTTCTCCAGATGAAACAATTCATTTTACAAATTTTTTTAAGAACTTACCTACATTTGTATCAAGCCCAACGAAATACACAGAGGAAGTAATAGTATCCTTAAAAATGCTTTTAAGATTCCAAGCAAGAAAGCTTTCATTAAAATACACTCATGTCCATAAATTAAGGATAATTCAGAATCACACGGAAATCAAACTGTAAAATTAAAATTTCACCTGTAGAATTATTACACACATCCTGAAGAAGAATATGCAAATTACAGGAAACCACTAGATGACGCTGGTAGTACGTCACAATGACGAGAGTGTAAGAGAGGGGTATATAAGGAATGGTGGCAAAGAAGTAAAATTGTTCACAAGCGCTTTAAAGCCTTTCAGTGCAATAACCGCATAGTTATGGCACAAAGGAAGCATTTGGGTGATTTTTTACGTGGCAGAATCATCGGGCGACTCGAATGTGGACGTACCCAGCTGGAAGTATCCGAGGAACTTGGAATCACCCAGAGTGTCATCTCCAGGCTTTGGAAACAATTCCAAGATGATGGTAATGTGAGTTGAGGTTACAGCACAGGTCGCCCCCGAGTTACAACGCCGAATAAAGACCGGTATTTGGCAGTTACTGCCAAAAGAAACAGACGGAGCACAGCATCAGACCTGTCTCTTCAGCTACCGGTACGACAGTTTCAAGGCAGACTGTGTACAGACGCTTAAGGCACATTGGTCTATATGCTCGTAGACCTGTCAGATGTGTTCCACTTACCGCAACTCACTGTCGCCTGCGATTAGCCTGGAGTAGAGAGCATGCATTGTGGACACCGCAACAGTTGTCTTGTGTGATGTTTTCCGACGAGTCCAGGTTTAGTTTGCAGTCTGATTCTCGCCGAACTTTCATATGGAGAGGTACCCGTACCCGCCAGGTACCCGTTACCACCAAGACAACACCATTGAACGACACCGTTACGGTGGTGCAGGATGGCTAGTTTGGGGAGGAATTATTCTTGGTTCCAGAACTAACCTGCATGTTCAGAGTGTGACGATGACAGGCCACATCTATAGGGATGTCATTCTGGAACAACATGTAAGTTTGTTTCGGGGCGCCATGGGTGCTGAATTTCTGTTTATGGACGACAACGCCCGTCCTCACCGTGCAAACATTGCAGACGAATGTCTTCAATCGGAGGATATCACCAGTATGGATTGGCCAGCATACTCACCGGACTTGAATCCAAAAGAGAATGTGTGGGATATGCTTGGCCGACGAATTGCAGCCCGTCAACCCCCTCCCACCTGTCTACCGGACTTTCGGAGGGCATTGCTTGATTAGTGGTGTAATATTCCCCAAGATCAGATTGATAATTTGATACTCAGCATGCCTGGGCGTTGTACGGCCTGTATTGCATCGCCCGGGAGACATACTCCGTATTAACCATCATACTAACCATGTTATACTGCTTTTTGTAAATAGGTTCTTTTTGAAATTTGCTCCAGGGAGTAAAACTCGCAATTTTTATTAATTATGTCAAACATATAGCATCTTTTTTGCTCTTTACCTTTTGTTTAATACATAGACTTTACAAATAAGTCAAATTTGTTTGGCTTCTGTCTCTTTCTGTGCCTGAACTTCATTATCCTTAATTTATGGACATGAGTGTATTACAAAAATCATGTTAAAATAATTTTATCCATACTCATGATTTCTTTATTGCTACAAAACCAAACCTTTTGAGATAAAATGACATGTAATAAAACAATGATTTTTTTTAAAAATAAGTTTTTTAAATTACATATGTTAAGAGAACAAAATATTCAGAATGTTCTAGTTTATTATTTACTGATTTTTTAAATTTATATTGATTTTTTTAATTTTTTTTAACAAAATTCAAATATATTTAGTCAATCCGAGCATTAAAATTCAAAATTAACTTCAGGTAAATTCAATAATAGTGCGCAAAGAAAAAATAAACTAGCCACCCTGAAAACTTTTGATCTAATGATCGGATCTTCACGTTCTAGAACACAATCTTAATGGTTCGAGGGGGTAAGCTCAAGTATTCAATTAATTAGCGTAGGCGATATTTTAAGTTACGAAATCAGACACAAAAGTACACTTTCTTTGAATAAACATACCTTTTTAAGACGGATTAACAATATATATGGGGCAATAATAAATAAAAATGTGTAATTAAGAATTGTTAAAGGTAACATAGTAGGTAGTGATCGTTAAAGGTAGTAATTGTTAAAGGTAAGATTGCAGCTACCCCAAAATATAAGGGGTAGCTGTAATCTGGGAAATAACGTCACAATACTTTGGCCAGGAGAGCGGTACTAAGTTTGGACCCCTTTTAATGTTAATTTTATTTTTAGCGTAATTTGACATACCTCCAGAGCATTTTAAGCGAATAGAAAAAATTTTTGCACATAATTATAAAAAAAAAATTTGTCCTGTTGAAGATAAATTGTCCTGTTGAAAAAAATTTGTCCTGTTGAAAAAAAATTTTTGAAGATAATTCCATTCAAAATACAACTTTTAGTAAATATTTACTATTTTTTATTATGTTATTGAATAATAGTCCAAAAAAATTTGAATTGTAAGGTATACAATTTTTTACAATATTTTAAAGAACCTCATTCTAAATGGCAAAAAACCCGAAGTTTGAACGAAATCGGTCGAATAGTTCAAAAGAAATCGAATTTTAAAAATATGGCTTTTATAAAAATTCGATTTCTTAGAAACTATTTGGCCAACTTGGTTCAAATTTTGTATTTTGCTATTTTTTGCTATTATGTACTTGAAAATAGTGCAAAAAATTATGTACGCTACAATTCAAAATTTTTTCGTCTATTATTAAGTAAAATAATAAAAATAATAAATATTTACTAAAAGTTGTATTTTGAATGGAATGAAAGTTGGATAAACGAATTTTAAAATTGTGTGCAAAAATGTTTCTATGTGCTTAAAAAGTTCTTGAGATATGGAGAAATACGCTAAAAATTAAATTAACACTAAGGGATCAAACTTTGAACCGATCTCCAGGCTAAACTTTTGGGACCATATCTCTCAGATTGCGGTTACCTCCAATATTTTGGGAGTCAGAAAGCCAAATCCGTCGAAATAAAGGTATGTTTATTCAGAAAAAGTACGTTGTTGTGTCTGAATTCGTAACTTAAAATATCGTCTGCAATGATTAATTAAAATATTTGATGTCACCCTCTAAAACCTTTAAGATTGGGTCATAGAATGTGAAGATCCGATCATTAGACCAAAAGTTATTGAGATTGGTCCGCTTTTTATTTTGCGCACTTTTCAAAATGAACATATATCCCCACAAATGTAAAGTTTTTAGCTACCTAAAATAAATAAAAAAATTTAATGTATAAAAATAAATTATAATTTATAGCTGACTTTCTTCCCTAGAAGGTGTCCTTCAGCAAAACCTTGAATTGCAAGCTAATTAATTGATTTGAGAATGAACAGAAAAGTTTTTAGGTTAAACAAGCGACATTAGCAAAAAAAAACTTTACAATGAATATCAAATAAGCTTGAAATGAATCTCAATTCTACAAATTTAAATAAAACACATTAATTATCACTACCAAAAGCATACAAAGGAACAAAATTAAATACTTACAAAATGAGTTCGGAAAGCCAACAGTGACTTGTGTAGAAATTTTTTTAAATATCATTAACAAAAACAATTTTTGGCTTAAAAAAATTGTCATTTAAATGAGGTTTTGAGTATCTTAGATCAAAAGGATTTAATACTCAGTTACAATATCAAAAAAAAAGTTTAATTTGTGATATGACACAATAAAGTAAAGAGGGTCAATTCCCAGAGTATGTTTCAGGGGTGATTGTGAGCCCAGTTTAAAAATCCTGAAAATTTCTTGAGTAAAATCATTAATGACGCATTTCAAGAAAATTAATGTCTTTATAAATTTAAATCATTGATATTTTCAAAACATGAAATTCTAAAGAAATTATTTGCAGCATCATTTAAATGAATAATTATTTATAAGTTTACTTTTATTTCTAATCACATTTATTCTGCCAGAAAAAATATTTACAAATGAAAAAGATGCCAAGTATAAATTCTAGTTCTAATATTTTTAAATAAAATATACAAGAATTTTTAAACATAAATGTGATCGATGATTTCTTGAAACTTCTTGACCTTGGATAGCCGGAAACTTCCGAATCGTGGTAAGCGAAAAATCCGGAAATCCAGATTTTTTCGGAAGCACAATCATCTCTATGTTATATAAGGTTATAAAAATGTATATGTACAATAGTTGTAGCTCACTTTAAAAATAACCAATATAAGGTATAATAAAATAACTATATAAGGTATATGATAGGTTTGAAATTTTTTTTTTCTTCTAATGCCCGCCTGGAGAATGGCCTACGTCATACTGCCATCTGAAGGGCAGATTTGCTGGCCACTGCTCCAGAGGCACCATATTAGGTGGGCCAACGTTGCTCCCACAGTAAGAACAGATAGTACAGAGAATGAAAGAACATTCATGCCTTGTCCGGGATTCGAACCCAAAACCTTTCTGATGCAAGGTCAGTTCCCTGACCCCTGCACAGGCCGGTCAGCTGATAGGTTAAAATAGATGCAATTATTTTTTCTGCAACAACCAAATGACGCCTTAAAAGAATTAACAAAAAAACTACCTTTTTATGCAGCTAACAAGTCAAAATACCTATTGCAATAATTTTTTAAAATTTTCAATGAATACCTTAGCAACTCTTTTGACATTTTATATAAAAGTTTATGAACATATAGCTACAATTCAATTTTCTTTCTTTCCTTTTTTGGCATTATTTTATAGATTCAAACTTTCACCAAATTTCGAAACCGAGAAAGTCAAATACTAGGTTTTTGTTGAATAACAAGACCTTAGAGTTTTCAACTATGTACTTGATTTTTTTTTACTTGTGTTTTACTATTTAATGGTAAGAAAATAATATTTAAATATGTTGCTCCATTATTATTTTTTTCTTCAAAAAGTCAGTAAATATTAATTTTCTTCAAGAGAGTTTCGCAGTTTTGTTTTTATTTTCATTTACATTTCAACTCTTCTTTATTGCAGTCTTATTGATTTAGGATTTAAATTAACTTGAAAATTCAACTCCAAAGTAGGTAATGGCCCATTAATCAACTACACCATTTCATTTGTTACATAACCTGTTCAGGATATTAAATAACGCCCAGACAAAAAATAAATAAATATTTCTTCCCATTTAACTTCTTCTTTCACTAGAAAGGAAGAAATTCTATGCATCTATTAGCATCAGTTTAAGTTAATTATTTAGGCAATCACATGACCATGTACATTAACAGATGAGTTGCCTCTGATGCCAGAAGAAGAAAGAATAAAGGTACTTTGGCTGTATTTGATTGATACAAAATCAAAAATATCTCAAGAACCTGCATTTAAAATCTAAAACCACCAATTCTCAGTTAATGTGTGGTACCAAGCAAAACACTGGAATGTTTTCAGATACATATTCTTTTGGGGATATCTTTGATTAAGATTCTGTTTTTCTCCTCTCTCATGTTAACCTATGAAAAATTATATGAATACCAGTCCCCAATTTATTAAGCAATTATTATTTTAGAACATTGTTTGCTTGCATTGCATTATCAAAACTTGACCTATGGTTGACCTATGGTTACTTGACCTAAGTTACTAAGTTTTAATTGTTAAAGGATATCTAAAATTACTACAGTAGCTTTGGCAAAGTTCCACAATGTTTAAAAAATTCTAAAATTGAAATTTAGTAACTAAGCTCTATAAAAGACATTTCAATTGAATAAAACAAAAAAGTATTCAAAAATAATAATTATTGACTCAATAAATAGAGAATTAGTATTTGTATAATTCTCTATAAACTAAAATTAGAGATGGGAAAAACAGAATCTAACTAATTCCCTTAATACACCCTTTAATAAATATAATGCAAATTTAAACTACAAAAAAATAATTTTTCACTGAATAACTTCAGATACAGTGATCAAATTGCTTCATACATAAGTTTTAAAGTTTTTCAACTTGGAGGGTTTAAAAACCTTCATCTTATTTAGTTTATATTACTGAAAATTTATCAATGATATTGCAACAAAAAATAAAGTTTCTATTAACATACAATTTTATGATGACTTTGGATTCAGTATTTTCAAAAAACATTGAACTATAGTAATCGCAATTTTAAAAATATGGCACCAGAAGTTTTGTGAAGAGAGTGGTTGTAATTTGATTACATAAACAGTATCTTTATGTTTTGAGATGCACCTTTGAAAATAATTTTTGAACCTCATTTTGTTAATAACATTATAGAATTTGCATACACATGGATAATTACAGATAGGAAATAATAACAATTTTAAAAATATGGCACCAGAAGTTTTGTGAAAAGGGTGGTTGTAATTTGATTACATAAACAGTATTTTTATGTTTTGAGATACACCTTTGAAAATAATTTTTGAACTTCATTTTGTTAATAACATTATAGAATTTGCATACACATGGATAATTACAGATGGGAAATAATAACTTCACTTATTTAATGAAATTATCTTTTATATTTTACACCCTAAAAAAAACATTAAATTCTCGCCTGGTGAGTGCATCGATATTTCTTTAGCAAAAGATACAAAAATAATAGAAGAAAATTTAATTTAATGTTACACAAAATTCTCTTCTATTTGCATAATTTTTTTAACTATTAACCAAAATGAGAAACTAATAGTTCAAAAAGTTCTTGCAAAATAATAAATAAAAAAATTTGACTTATTAAAAAATATAATTCTGTTGACATGCATTATACGTGACTTATAATTATATGATGTATACATATCATCAACCAATATAACTGAAGTATAGTTTAGTCCTTGAAGGCTTAAAGGAAAAAAGATCTATACAGTTTTAAAATTTTGCAAAATTAGAAATGAATCTCTAAGGCCTAATTACTGCACAAACCTGTAGTCTTTAATACACAAAACTCCTAAATTTTATTAAAATATCCACTAACTGTAAACTGTTTCCATAATATTACTGTTTATGAATTAATTGCTGAAAAATAATAAAAGCTTGAATAGAAAGTTAGCAATTAATTCTGAAATACAATTATCATTAGATGAGTGGAGTTATATCTCTGATATAAGGGTTATAACTTATAAATTCCTTTAACTGATTAGAAAAAATCCAATTTATTTATAATTATCAAATAATTTGAATTTATAACTCTTTAGTTAGCTGGACTCTGTAAACAGGAGCAAACACCTTTATTGATAGAATAGAAAAAAGGAGGATAAAATAAAGAAGGGAGGTAGAAAACTTTTGAATGAGACTTAAATTTTAAGAGAGAAAAACAATTTACTTATAAGGAAATTAGTTACACTTGTAAGAAGAGATGCAAATAACTAAGAAAAATATTAACAACTTTATTAGTTGAAATGCTTTTTTATTAAATAGTACAAACTTATAATAAATTTATGGACATCAAAACATGATAAAAATGCTAGTCACATGTCAAATAAAAAATATATATATATAAAGCTACTATAAATTTTTACTCATGCAATAAGATTGAAATAAATTTGAACTACAATAGAACTAAAAAGTTTCTATTGTTCTTATATTATTTTGAAATTTTTATTAATATTATTAGAGTTTCTAATATATGAAACCAAATTCATAATACAATATTTCTCCAAAGTAGGGTCAGGTGGGGTAAAATGGGCATAAAATCAAGCTTTTTTTTAACTAAGACTCTAAAACCAAACCATTAAATTCATTTTACTGAAAACTTTTATCCTTTTTAAATACATTGGATTTATATAAATTAAATATGAAACGTAACTTATTTATTTTGTTTAATTGTTTTCTCACAGTAATGCATTTCAAAGAACATGTTTTGATATACCCACTTTACCCCAGAGTGGGATAAAGTTTGAATAGTTCTAAAATTTCTATATATTTCACTAACAAACACATGTAAATATTGTTTTATGAATGAAAATGCTCTTAAATAGATGTATCATGATTACATTTAAAAAAAATAAAAGCTAAAAAAAAATTTTTTTTTCTTCGTAATTTTAAATTAAAGAGTTAATATTTATGTCTATCAAAATTAGGTTTCACTTCGGATGCAGTATATTTTGTTGAACTCTACACAATTTTCAAAAAGCAAGAAAACTGTATTAGTTTTTGATTTCTTTGAAATATAATTGAGAATGTTAAACTTAACATCTATAGTGGTAATTTAAAGTGTTTTCACTATTTATAGCAGACATACATTTTTATTCAATTTAGTTGTTTCAAGAAAATTGTTTCTTTTCCATGATTGTTTCTTTCCCAACTCATCTATATCTTTAAATATACTTAATAAGCAGTACCGTTATGCTATTTTGGATTTTTTTTTAAATTGTGTATTATGTCTGTTATGTTGTCATTTCCTATCATTATTCTTTTTAAAAAATAGAATTTAAAAGTAATGTTTTCTGTGTTAAAATTATGGCGTAGAGTTATAAACAAACAAGTAAATTATTTTTTTAGCTATTTCATTATAAAATAGAGCATTAGACACTTTCAAAAGCTAACACAGAAGCAAAAAATATCCCTATCATATAACACTTAGTTAAACCTAACCATATACCCACTTTACTCCACCTCAGAAAACAATTCATAATAAATAGAATTTTGAAATCTATTCTTAAATTTCTCTGTAGATCTATTCTTCAGAGGTCCCTCTACCATTTTGAACTAAAACTAATAGTTTCTGGCAGTTTTTAATGATATTGATATTAGAAGAAAGTTCATCAAGAGCTTAAACTAACAAGCTTTAAAAGTTGACCAGATAGTTTGTAAACATTAAATTTTTTATCAGTTTCTAAAACTGATATAAATATGCTTACCCAATCCCAGTAAATGTCTCTAAAAATATTAAATAAATTATTTCAACTTAAAAGGAGAAAGTAGATGTTTTTTAACACATGGGTGATTCTTACAAAATACGACAATTTACAGTCCCTTGCTCCAAGATCTAATACCATACTACTAAAATGACTTCTTTTTTTTTTTTTGAAGTTTAATAGATAGCATTGCTGTTAATATTTTAAAATGACCTTGTACTAGAATTGACTGTTTCGTATATTAAAAAAATTTAATTGAATTTCAAAATTTCATTTTCCCTGTATGTCACAAACAATATATACAAATTGCAAAATTATATATAATAACTAGCTTCAAAACTTCCCAAAAATTTTTCGATATCTAATTTTTTTTTTATCTCAACCATTGTAAGCATTTCTAGAATATATGCAGAGGGTATTATTAATAAAAACTTTGTTGAAAATAATTTTTTCTGTTAATAATTTGTTTGTCACAAGAAAATCTCATTTTCCTGGCTAGTTTTATTTAGAGATTTATAACCAAAATAGATAGCGTCAGCAATCAATATCTTATGTTAATAGATTCATTAGAATACCATCCTATCTGAACATGTCTTATTGCATGAATAAAGAATCAACTATCTGGTTCAAAACCTATTTCAAAAAATTTTCAAGGTGAGTAGGTTCTTATGTTGTCATTTTCCTGTCTTCTTGAAATCATTAATAACATAAACGACATCGAGTTACCTGAGTTATTTCACGAAATCCTGTTGTTTTCTGCGGAATGTAAACATCTTAGGCCAAAATATTAAATTAAAGTAAGGTTAAATGCTATATAATGGCAAATTGTCATTATCCTGGCTTACGAATGCCAGGACATTGAAACAGTTACCAGAAATTTTTTTAAAATAGTTTAATGTAAAGAGAGAAAGCAAATGTTAACCTAATATCAAGTTTATGTAAGATTGTAATATGCTTGAATGTAATCAATGTTTTNATGCTTGGATGTAATCAAAGTTATTTATTTATTTAATCAATGATTATTATAAACAATTTTATTCTGCACATATCAGCAAGAAAAACATTTATGATTTTTTCTACAGTGGATAAAAGAATTAAGTTAAGCAATTCATGATCCATCTAATGCAAAGGCTTAAGTTAAGTTACTTACTATTAGCTTAAAATGACTGTTTTTTTAACTTATATATAATATGTCATTTTCCTGGCATTCAAAATTTGGTGAATTTCTATTATATTTTTTTTCTTGAGCAAATGTCAATAAACTACACTGCTGTATGTAAGATAGAAAAAATGTAACTAAATAAATATACACAAAAAAAAATTTAGATTATTTTGAAGATTTTAAATATGAATAATTTTTTTGTTCCGAATTGTCATGCTTCCAAAGAATCACCCATATACCTATTTCCCCCACCGGACTAATAGGATTGTGGCTTTTAAACTCTAAGAAAGCAACTATGGCCTTATGAAAATTGCTGAAAATATATCAAAGTACTATGATTAGGGTTAAAATTCTGCCATATCATTCAATAACAAATAAAGAATGTCAATGTAAAGCAGTATTTTCATTTTTACCATTTATAGTTCGTTTATGTGAGTGATGGAAGTAATTATAGAGAAAAAATGCATAAATAGTAAAATGCAATTTTCAATTGATGTATTTTAATACATAAACAGTACAGCTACAAAAATACAATTGTGTTTGTAAAAATAATTATATACACTAAGCATTTCACAAAAAATAAGATGTTAAAAGTAAAAAAGATAAAATAGTGGAATTTCTTAATTTTTATAATATAACAAAACCACTTCATTAACACTTTAAATGAAGAATGTAATTTTAGAAAACAAAATATTTACATTTAGGCAAAACATGAATTATTTCTAATTTTTAAAAACTTCTCAAAATCTTTGTGCCAACAATCAGCAAATTAGAAATTATTAAAGAAAAAATGTTAAGAAAAAAATATATAATTTTACGCTTGCTTACAAACAACAAAATCAACAAAATGACGATTAATTAGAAAACTATGTATGCAAAAATTAACCATTAAGCAGTAATCAAATTTGCTAAATAAAAATGTTAAATATCTTCAAAAAATTAACAAATACAAATAGTTAATAAAAATTTAACATGGTACGAAATCTTAGCAGTCACATTAATTAATAAATCATAATATAAACAAAAATATGTGTTAATTAAGTTTATGCTAGTGAGTATCCACATATGAAGAAATTATAAATATGGTTAAAAAATAGAACATTTAAATTCCTGACAGCACTATCACACTATAAAATATTTGCAGCAAAAATAAATAACAAATAAAAATATAGGAACAGTACCTGTAGTCAAAAAATCAGTGCCAAATATAGTAGTTTTATGGGACAAATGATAAAATTTTAATTGTCTTTAGCTTACTTATCACTTTACAATTTTAACATGTTTTCAAACACATCAGATGCTCCCTTTTACTTATACTATTATGCTCTAATAAAACTAATGATAATATGAGTATTAAAATATTACATAATTCCCTTTTGTAACTTTAAACCAAGAATTAATAAATGTATATTGTGCCATTAAGTAGCTGGTCAAAAATATTTGTAAATTTTTTTTTTCTTTCTCTTGTTTTAAAAAAAGGTGATTTATGAAAAACTAAATAATTGGAATCTGCTTTTTTTGTAAATTTATTAGTATGCAGTGGGAATCTTCTGCATTTTTTCCGTATCTTTTGCCTTATAACTATCCCCTTTATAACTAGAGGTTGGAAGCTATGTGAAAGTTAAGTTTAAATATATAGTTTTACTAAATCTACTCAAAAATTAGGAATAATTCGTAGCCATTTTAAAATAAATAAGGTACAAGGATGCAGTTAGAAAATTTATCTACCAGCAGAGCAACTAAGAAAGAAAAGTAGGGGGTAGATCGCAAGAGGTTAAATACTCATGGCATAAAAAATGCTTAATACTACAGATACAAATTGGAATAAATTTAAATTATTTGTAACTTGTGCTATTTAATGACAAAATTGACTAATTGGTATGATGAATTGATAATGTATGTCAAAGTTTTACCATTTTTATTATATACTATGAATAATTACACAGTATTTTTTAATTAAAAACTTCTTGCACTTGAATAGTTCTCGTGATTATAATAACAAGCAATTTTGTTAAGTTACTGTATAATTTGAATGCTTATCATTTAGAGCAGCAGTTCTAAACTCATGGGCCTTGGACAGCATAGTACTGGATCATGGACTCTGGTCTCTAGTCTAAGCCAAAATAAAGCTTGAGGTCTAATACAATTTTTTTGGGATGATTCTATTACATGATTAATGATTTTAATAAATTAAAGAAAAGTAACCTCCGCTTTGAAATTGGATGAAACACCTTTTTTAGCTTCCACTTTGTATAGGGATTTAGGGTAATAGTCATTTTGTAATTCTGAAGGTCAGGGAAGAGAAGGAAGAGAAATACATTTTCTGTTCTTCATGAGCATCATTCTTTTGTTTACCTCACCACTTAGTGCAGGTTGAACATTCCTTAATGCACTAGGCCGATATATTTGAAGATTGTGATTGCACTGACAAGTGCTAGAAATGCACATCCTCTTTCATTGCTTAGTGAATGCTGTCCCTCAAACAATAGGAGAGGGTTATATTTATATCAGTGGAAAGGTGACCTGAAGTACAAAATATATTCTTCTAATTTACAGTGAAATCACCTTGGCTGCAACATGTAAACATTTCTCAGTAGCTGACAAAGCAAATATTATCCAAATATTAGTCCAGTTTGTACAAACAAAAACTGAATAAGTAAAAATTTTAAAGGACTTCCACCAAAATCATCCTCAAACAGCTAGGTACTGTAGTCAAAATCCAATGTTTTAGGAAAAGTTGCTAAAAAAGTTAAAACTATGAAAACCTTCCCATATGCAAAACTTGTGTACATATGGGTCTATTTAAAAATAAAAATCTAGTAAAATTTCATCTCATATTAATCTGGAAGAATTTATCGACTTAAAAAGAGACATAATTTAGTATATCGCTCAGCAAGCAGTTTGCAAGCATTAATGATGTAAGTGACGTGACTGTGGAGGAATAGAGCCTTGACATCTTTAATTAAAAACGATGTTCCAAAGAATATTTTTAATGGAGATAAAACAGGTTTATTTTTTAAATATCTTCCGAATAAACAGTGAAGTCATATATAGTGTAAGGTGAACAATGTCAGGGTGGTAAATAGTAAAAAAAATTAATTACTGTGTTATTGTGCCGTAACATGGATGGCAGCGAAAAACTGAACCCCTTGTAATTGGCCACTCCAAAAACCCACGTTGTTTTAAAAATGGCAAAACATATCCAACAAAGTATAAATCAAATGAAAAAGCATGGGTGACCAAAGTCATTCTCAGAGAATATCTACTAGAATTTGACAGAAAAATGTGAGTACAAAAGTAAAAAGAGATATTATTCATCGATCAGTGTATGGCTCGCAAGAAATTGGACTTACAGCTTGTGAAAATGGCCCTGGCTGAGTTTGAGTCTTGTACAACTTCAAATGTCTAACACAAAAGGAAAAAAAATTGTTAAAAGCTTTATCGTCTGTCTGGAAAAAAGATTCCAAAGACAGTATCGTTGAAGGTTTCAGAAAAGGTAATCATACAACAGTTCTGACAGTTCAGCATTTCAGAACAGAATGTTGAGCCTGATACTGCCTTTATGGAGAATTTGCAAATCTAAGATGTGCCTCTGATTGCTCTGAGAATAAGAGGTAATTTGAAAATATGGAACCTAATAGTGATGAACACTAAATATTCAGATCAATCATTATTATTTAATGAAGCAGAAGTTATGCTGCAAAGACTGAAAAGCTTCTTCCAAAACATAAAAAGCGAGAAAGAAATTGATGCATTGAAATTGTTGGGAAAGTCATTGTATACCTATAGATAAAAAAATGAGCAAAGAAACAAAGATGACAGATTTTTTTATCAAAGTAATGTAAGTTTTTCTTCTTTACTAAATAAATTGCATTTAAATTTCGAATCATATATTTAGTCATTTGTCAAAATGTAATTAAATTTGAACGCATTTAAATTTTAGTTTCCCATGGTAATTTTCAGGTCTCATGAAAATATATATATTCACATATACTATATATTCACATACATATATAATATATATGTGAATATATATATATATTCATATATATATATATATTCACATACATATAGGTATCTATTTGTCATTGCATTTTTTACTTGTATATTTAGTAGTTAATAAGCCTCAAAGCATTTTTTACAAAATTGGTGGTCTCAACTAAAGAGCTCGGGAACCCCTGAATTAGTGTATTAGATATTCCTCTTTGTCTCCAGATTTGAAATTACGAAATGAAAAGAAACCGCCTAATAATAAAGATTATATTATAGAAAAAGTCTGAGAATTCTATAGTTATTCTTTCATATTTAAACATTTTTGGATGTTTTAAAAAAACATATGGAGTAAATTAGTACTATTATAATAAAAAATTTAATATTTTTATCAGATAATTTAAAGATCTTTAAAAGAGTGCATAATAATAAAGAGATGTTTACTACGTAAAAAAAATATTACACATAACATAACGATAACACAAAATATTTACTATGTTCTACATTTTTCCCTATCTAATAAATTTTAATAACCTATTTATTACCATGCTTAATTTCTAGATATATTACAGTATTTCTTTAAATTTAACTCAACTAATTTCAAATAAGCTCCCTCAACTGATATTTCTTTTTCAAATTTCAACCTGTGGATTTTTTTTTTTTATTTCAATGTTTCTGCCATTCTTTATTGACTATTCTCGATTTTCAAATTTTAAAAAAAAAAACTTCTTTATATAATAAGTATTGTAGGTTTTATGAAATAAGAAAAACAGTGAAATAAAATTATTATTGTCTTTTTAAAAAATAATGAATTGTTCAAAACAAAAAAATATTTTAACATTTGATAACAAGATATTGAGATGTATACATCCAGACGATTAGGAACAGTTGAGCAGGGGCAAGATTTTGCATTTAACAATACTTTCTTTAGTATAAAAAATAACAATCTAAAAGCACAGTCTGAAGAAGGCAAGGAGACTTTAGGAATAAAAAATGCTAGAAGTATTTTACTGATGTGAATTAAATGCATATTTTCAGGTGAGGAGGAATATTTAAATAAAGTATAAAAAAAGCTTTTATCCAATATAAATCATAAGTGTCATCATTACTTAAAATTAAAAAAAATACAAAATCAATAAACTCGAAGATAATAAGAAATGCACTTGGAGATTAAATCATATTAGAACACTGAAAAACATTTTTTTTCTTCTGTGTCGTAAAAACAAATTTTAAATTTTCAAAAAGAGTAAAAGTTAGCTATATAACATACTTAATTTAAAATAATTACTTTAACACATCTAGAAATAAAAAAACAGCATAAATTTTTTATAAGTATCTTAAACTTTTAATGTTTTATTTCTTATTAATAAAAAGTTCACACTTATTGTGAGATGTAATGTGATGTAAACCAAAATAAAATCAAACATAATTCCGCATTTTTAATAACAAATATTATGGAACTCAAAATATACAAGAACAAATTATAATTTTTAGAAGAAGAATATAAACATTTTTTCACTTAAACTTCAACCTAACAAATAAGTATGAATTCTAGAAGTACATAAGTTATGTCATGAAGTTCATATCTGAAATAATTTAGTTAGTTAAAATATACTAGTTTCTCTGAAACATACAATACAACTACAATGAAAGGTTCATTAATCCATGACAATAGTTTTAAAACAAGTACTTTTAAAAATTTATGAAGCAAACCACTTCAACAACCAGTTGTTGGCTAACAGCCAGTGGTGCAAATAACACCTCTGCAACCCCCGTGATTGGTTTTCTTCAGTTTTTAATGTCTAAAAGAATTTAATTTTATGCAAATATATTACCAAGTTAGCCAATAAAACGAAAAATAATTAATTAAAAGAATTAAGATTTTAAAAAAAATTATAATTATTTAAAGGAATTTAATTTAATGCAAATATATCACTAAGTCGACTGATGAAACGAACTATGTCTAAAACACTTACGTTTACATTAAAGTTAACGTAACTGCCATCAACATATATAAGTACTTTGGCACATAATCCTTCATTCAAAAAAGTTGTGCACCCCATAATATGAATTTCAATAAAAATAATTTTATACTTTCTAAAATATTTTTATACTTTACAAATTACTTTTCAATTCATTTTATAGAAAAATAACCCTTAACTAAACTTTGATTATAATTATTGCAAGATAGTTAGTTATTTTCCTGTATTATTAAGATAAATTTCATTTCAATGTTGTTACTCATTAAGTGTATACAATGTTCTAATTTAGTACTTTTTCTAAATTCTACCTTTTCATCATAATTATTAATTCTTTATTAATGCATATAAAAATAATTTAAATTAAAATCTATAAATTAATATAAATTAAAATAAAACAAATTATTATGAATTCCCAAATGTCTTTTCATAGTGTTCTTGTCTCATATTATAATTTTTTAAAAATTGTCTTCAGTCTAAGATAGGGTGTATTTATAATTTTCGCATGGGGGTGCAACTAAGTCTATGTACACCACTGCTAACAGGGTTATGGAGGTTTAGGTTCCATAATTTTCCACTAACAATAAAAGCAACATTTAAGGTCAGCATTGCACATCAATTGCTTACATTTCCCTAACAAGATGGTACCCATCAATCTGAAGTTGTTCAGGCTTCAGTCGCTATCTGGGATAAAATTCTGATCTTACATAATTACAACTTTCACCATAGTACAATATTGGTTCAATTAATAATTTTACTTGTTGACAACCTTTAAAAAAACTAGTCAGTGAATATTAAAAGATAATGAATTGTAGCTAACTAACAATTAAACATTATCCATATGCAAATAATTATATGAAAGTGATAGCATGAATATAGTGGAAATTTAATATTCAATGTGAATATAAGTTAAATAGAGAAACAATAAAGAATCTATATTCATTATATTCATGTATATTCATTAGAACAAATAATAAGCTATTAATTATCAGATATTTATCATCATAAAACTATGAGTGATTTTATTGATTTTATTAAAGATCGCTTATCCCATTCACCCACAGTATATTCAGACAATCCAATATACACAGCTACAAATATACCTATAATACTTGCAATGAACATGTGTCGTCGAAATATAATGAAAGTAGCTACACAGAGTCCTAAATATGTTCCATAACGAGTGACTTCAATATATAAAGAGCGCCTCCAAGTTTTTATTTCTAAACAAATAAAAAGAATAAAATATTATGGAATGAAAAACAGTTTACAGCAAATTTTAGCAGAATTTTTTTTTTTTTTTTGAATATCTTAACCAATAATAGATTTAACTTAAACGAAATAAAGATTATTGAACTAATACTACATAACAAAAAAATTTTAATGGACAATTACATTCAATTTTTTTAATGCATTCAGAATCACTCGAAACCCCTAGAAAACATTTCATTACTTCTCTCAAAACAATAATTATCAAGTTATTTTTACTTAAAAAAAATCATACTTTCCTTTTTTAGCTGATCACAAACTGATGTCAGTTGTGCCTAGTTGCTATTTATTTAGAATCGCTTTACATTTAAAGCCATAGCATTCCAGCTTTCATTTGAATTTTTGTAATTAAATCTATTTCAAATTGCAAATAAATATAACAAAAAGATGTATATTAAATTATGCCTCAATGAATATGCATGTAAATTTGGGCTTAATATAACAAATTTTAACATCATCATTCAATTTTAATGTTTACAATGAACTAGAGTCGACAAAAAAATTTTAGGTCTGAATATTTAAGATTTTTAGTTCAGTAAAGGTGTAAAAATTAGTTACGGGCAACTGATATTACTCCTTCATATGCTGCTTAAAATAAAAATAAAAATTTTAATTTTTTATTTAAATTATTTGAATTTATTTTATTTGTATTATTTGAATTTTTTAACCATACATGTTTAAAAGAATATTTTAGATTTTTTCTGAGATTTATTTTTATGTTATGAAATCTCATTTTAAGTTGAATAAATGTTAAATAATTTTTTTTTATAGAACAGTTTTAGATTTCAAAAAATGTAAAAAATTAAAGTTAAGGATTCCTTTTTATTTATTCTAGCTTGAATTCACTGCAGGGAATTATTTTCAGCATAACAAAAAACCTTTAAAAAAAAGCTGTGATCTCAGCAAAACTTTTAATTCCCTCTTTAAAATTTTAGATTAGAATTAGATCGAAAGATAGATAGAAATAAAATACTGATTTTACTGATAATATCGAATTACATTCAACATTATAAAGCCCAAAATTACAATCAACAGTATGAAGAATACCAACAAAAAATATTTTTTAATTATTAAAATATTATTTTAAAGTGAAAAAGTGGAAAAAATATTTCAGCAAAATATATTAACTTCATTTTATTTACATTCATATATATTATAAGAGTATTGAAATCAAAATCAGGCATACACATTTATTTATTTCTAAATGTAATAAAAAGTATACCCATGATAAGTAATTAAAGAAAACAAGTTTGTTTATGAATGTAAGTCAACAGGGATACCTGTAATTTTACACTTATTTTCATTTTTCTTATTAAAAATATTTAAAAAATTTAAGAATTCTACTTTGTTGAGCATAAAAAGAATTTGTTATTTGAAGAAACAGAGGTAATAAATTAGCTGTAACCAAACTAGTTAAAATGCTATATTACAGAAACAGGGATTTAATTTTCATAAACATAAAAAAATAATTTCTAGCCATAGCAAAACTAATATTTACTGAAAGAATAAAAAAGTTAAGAATAGATATCAACATTACTGTCTATTTAATAAGTAATTAAAAAAAGAGCATTAGAAATCACATTCATTTTGTGTGATTTTTTTTTTTTTAATCTTTCCTGAAACAAAAATGTGTAACTCAATAATTCACTGAAGTTACATAGCTACATTAAATTATATCAAGTGAAATTTTGAGCATAAGCACATAGACTGAGTCAATAATGGACATGTTTTTCAGTGGACTAGATTCTTGAAAGTGTTGACTCATTTTTCGATTAAAATTGAAGCCATAAATGACACTCGTTAGTCATTGATATCAATTATGTTACATGTACTTTATCTAATCCGCCAGTGATTTAAATTAAATAGTTAGGCTATAATTGGTATTAAAATATTTAATATTTATTATTAGGTATTTAATGTTTAATACATAGTAAAAAAAAGGAACAAATATTTACATATAAAAAAAATTTCAGTTCTAATATAAGAAAGGCTGTTTGCTTAATGCTTCACTGAAATTATGTAGTCAAATTAAATTGCATCACCTGAATTTTCAAGCATTAGCACACAGATTGTAACAATGATAGATAGTTTTTTCAATGGACTAGATTTCTGGAAGCACTTTTTAAGGCAATACCAAATACTTAAATCATCAACCTAATATCTTAATTTTACTTTTATTCAATCTGCAACTAATTTCAATTAAGTAATTAGGCTGCAGCTAAATCTTAACTCAAAAAGAAGTGAAATAAAGTAATCTTTTCCTTAAACTTTCACACCTCTTATTTCAGCCAAAGAGAAATATTGAGCTGCATAATCATTTCTTCAGTTATTTCAGTGATAAGTTTGTTCAGCTATTTTAGTGATAAGTAATTTAGCATGTTTTCCATGTCTGTAATAAGTAATTCTCACTACAATTAAAAAATGGTTGATATTGTTAAAAGAAATGATAAAGGAGATGATTATTTCACAGCAAAATAATTACTGTGATCAATTATGTTCTGTAAATCAATCATATAAACTTCATGATTTATATCACTCTACAGCTCTTAGACTTATGCCAAGATATATAGTGAAAATTGTTTGTCTTACCAATGCACAGAGGGTCTTCATATGTATAGCCACTTGCACATTTAATGCACATATCAGGTCCATCACCAGTACATCCATCACATGATTTATCACACGCTATAAATAAATAAAATATAATGACTTAAAATCAAAAAGTAAACCATAAGTCAATTACAAGGTAGGAAGTTTCAAAAAATTCAAGTAAAAACAATAATTATTTTAATTTTAAAGATAAATCAGATAATGAAAATTGCTAAGATAAGAAATTGATAAGATAATGAAAATTGCTTCAAAGTTAAAAATAAGTACTAACTATAAGTTTATTAACTTTATATATGACAATTCATAAAAAAAAAACTTTTTTATCCAATTAATACCAATTTTATTGAAATTTGAATTTAAAAAAATTGAAAATTTGTATAAAAAAAATCTTTATGTAATTCTGAAAACAAATTGTTTAGATTATATCTTATAACAATTTAAAATGTCACTAAAAAGTGATAATTTTTTTAAGTAGCCTAAAATACAAAACTTTTTTTGAAAACTGCTTCAAAGTATAGCAAAATGCAACTAAGCCAGTTATGAAACGAAATGCTCAGATATCAGGTCATGGCCAAAACATCCCATAACACGATTTATCTCAAACAACTGTCTAAAATTAACAGTTGACAAGGAAATATTAACCCAACAGTAGTCACCATAGTTTAAATACAAGTTATATAAATTTTCAATAATTTTAAGGTCAAAATAGTAATAATTTTAAGAATAAATATTTTTATAAAAATAGTTTCTGTGTTTTATTATCAAACAAAAAATTTATAAAACCTTATGTGTACCAATTGTTAAACAATTTTATTAAAATTAGTGTTTTTTTTTCAGACATAAATAAAAAAATAATATAAATCTATTTAAAAGTATAGCAAAATTTAATAAAAATCATAAAACAGAATGCTTATGAATGTAGAATGCTTATGAATACAATGCAAGTTTAAGAAACAATTTATTTTTATTCCTAAGGTGGCTTGCTTGATTTAAATTGATTGCACAAAATGTTGATGCAGGATCCACACTGTGCCAAATTTAAGGTAAAATAATTATTAAGTTCTCTGATTAACAAGATTAATAGTTAAAAATTTATCTGTTAAAATAAAAAGAAGTAAAAAAAAATTGAAGAAAAATTATGCCACTAAGGTACTTTTAGGCTTTGGAACCCCTGTTTAAATTGAGAAGTTAAATTCCTTGATAGGTTGCAGTTAATCTGAGTAAAAGTTAAAATAATATGGTAATCTGAAAAGTATTGTATTCAAGTATATAAATATTTAACAATGGCACATGACTTTTAGTGTTTTGAGAAGGATAAATTATGCAACACGAAAATAGCTATTGAGAATTGAAAATTTAGAAGTACAGTAGAGAACCATTTATCCGGTATCCAGATAACCAGGAAAAATTTTGCTCGGTTTTCCCGCCATTTTAAACTAGAACAATTATGAAAAAAAAGCTGAAATTGGACTCATCCGTGAAGCTCAGTAGAGGAAAATGTGAGAAGGGGAGAATTTTTTCCCCCGTTTACCCAGAGAATAGTAATTTCTTCCGTGACCTTGAAGTTCTTTAGATCGAGATGAGGCAGGGAAGGGATGAATGTTTTATTTTCTCCTTTAGGCAGTCAATCAAACTCAAAGGGGTGACATGCTGATTTCGCTTTCCCGTTGATTTACGAGGGGGTGGGGAAATGCATTGCACATGCATATCAGTGAACTGAAGATGAAAGAGAAAAATATATTTATCTATTTGACATCGCTGAATAAAAATAAAATCTTTTTCTTCTGAATAAATTCTGATTCTTTGGAAGTGCAGTATCATTTGCAAGTTTTTCTTAATGTGGAATCACATCTGCTTTAATTAAAAATTGCGTTTTTATAAAAATAAAAAAAATGGAGAATTGTTTATTAATTTAAACATACAATTATTTTATGAAGCAGATTGCAGTTTTGTTTTTCTGATTCCACCACGTTTGATTTTTTTTTCTTTTCACTATAAATTTTGCACTCAATAAATTAATTCTTTTTATTCATAAATTTTATCATTAGGTTTGTTTTTTTTTAAATTCCGTTGATCTTGCCTTGTTCCGGGTTTTAATATTTAGGCTAGAGCCTTTTTTAACTATCGTTTTGGTTCCATAATTTTCAAGTGTTGTTTTTATTTAAATTAATAAATTTTCCCTTTATTTTATCGTCCCCCCCCCCTTATAATTAGGTATGAAATATATTGCGCTATTTAGTCATTGGTTTTGCTTATATTAGTTAATTTATTAATGGTAATTAAAGCGTAATTTTTAAAAAATAAGTGTGAGAATTTTGTATTTTTTAAACTTGTTTTTCTTGTCTAAACTTGCAAATTTTTTTATTCCTTTAAATGTTATCTTTCTACCATATTATTTTTTTTAGATTTAGAAGTGTTTTTCATTTTTCTCTTACTTTAAAATGTGTTACACTTTTTCCTTGTAATTCGGGTTCCATAAAACATCGCTTAACGACACTTTTTGGTCAATCCAGAAAACCGGGAAATTCAGACATCCGGGATAGCAATAGTCCCGAGCATCCCGGATAATTGGTTCTCTACTGTACCACTTTTTTTAATAGTTTTTTTGGCTTTAAAATTATTTCACCAGTTCGACTTAAATTTTAGATTTTGAAACTTTTTATCATGTAGCTTAAATTAATGTAATAATTTGTATATTTAAATACGCAAAGAAATTTCAATTTAAATTAAAATAATAGGAAATGGTCATAAAAATTATTTATTGTGTGGAAATATCTCTGGACAAACAAGTATTACAGTTGAGGAAATGTTTTTTTTTAGTTCACTTAAATAATTTGAGAGCTAAGAAGTGTGTAAAAAGTAAAATTATCATTAAGGTTCAAATAATCTTAGATTTATAATCCTGGAACTTACATAATTATTCTTATTAATTTTCTGAACTTATGCATTTTTTAATGCACCATTAATTTTTCACATTGAATTAAACCCAAATCGAAAATTATTAAAGAAACAAATTATATTTCTAAATCAGGGTACATAAAGAGAAACTTTTTGCACACATAATTTTATGTATTTACAAAAAAAAAATTTAAAAAATGCTTAGCTTACAGAGGAAAATGCTTTAACCAACATTCATTGATAATCTTTTTGTTCAAACATCCTTTTAAAACATAACGAGTAAATAAAGGAAATTAGTCCTAATTAAAATTTAAAATTCCTTCTATAAATGAGAATTTTAAATCTTTCTAAATCATATCCTACAAAAATATTTATTATTTTTGAATTAAGAGATAACTCAATTAAAATTATTCAAAAATGATCAGTAAAAAATGCAGTATGTATGTTTCTTGTTCTGAATACTGAAACATTTATAACAAATTTAATTAGGAAAATATTAAGCTGAAAAATAAATAAATTGCTAACATAACTTATGAAAAAAAAAAGAATTAAAAATCAATATGAATACAAATCTATTATTCTAATATATAAAACATTGTGTACAAATTTATAAAATAATTTTTTAAAAAAATTCATAAAGCAAAACAATTTATTTCTACTTGCCAACACAACGATATGATCCAATGGAATTAACACAGAAAGTTCCAAGCTTACAAGGATCTGAACTTAGTTCAACACATTCATTCACATCTGAAAAAAAAGAAAAGAAAAATATTTTTAAGTTACAACTTAGTAAAGACCTCTGAAGAGAGGTCAGAAAAGTCCAACACTAAGACCCTTAGTTAATTGCACTATAGGTTTTAGCTAGAGACATTTTAATAATCAACAAAAATATACATATATACAGTGTGCAAAAAAATTAACACCCTGAATAACTTTTGATCTAATGATGATTTTCACGTTTCAGGACTCAATCTTGATGATTCGATGGGTGATCTTCAATATGCAAATTTATAAGTGCATACGATATTTTAAATTATGAAATTAGACACAAAAACATACTTTTCATTAATAAACATATCTCTTTTTCAACAGATTTGGATTTCTGACCACCGAAATATAGAGGGCATCTGTTAACCTGCTTTTCAACCAACAAAATATACTCAGAAAATTATAGATAGCTCCCAGAACTAGCTTACAAATTACAAGGATTGCAAAGAAAGTGTTAATTTTCTTTGCCTCAAATAAGTATATTTGAATACATAAATTAGTCAATACAATTGAACCTCCATAATGTGAATTTGAAGAAATACAAAAAATTTATTCATATTATAAGTTAAAAATTTCATTTTTAAATTGCGCAGAACATAGACACTTTGCTTTAACTACATATTAACATGCATTTCATTTCATGCCAACAAAAGCATTTTAATTTTTAATCTAATATTAAATTAATTAAAATTCCTATACTTTCATAAGAAACATGATTAATTACTACGGAAATTCATAAATTTGTGTAATTTATAATTGACTAGAACAAAAACTTTTTAAGTGTTGATAAGTTTGATGTCTAATAAATGTACATGTAGATATTCTCCATGTTTTCTTCAATTTTAAACTTGCAGAAACAAAGGCAACTAATATGTTCACACTACAAGTACTTAAAAGTATAAATACAATTACAGATAATCAAAAATTAGTTTCTATTTACGTTAACAAAGTTGGACAAAATAAAAAAATTCCTAATTGTATAAAAAAATTAACAGCTTAAATTCGTTATAAAAATAAATTAATAAAAAATTATAATGCCAAGCATATTTTTGACATCAATAAAAAAAATTAAAGATAAGACATAAAACTGTTAAGAAACCAACCAATGCATCCAAGCTCTACGGAATACTGATAACCAGTTGCACAGACTTCACAACCTCTTGGTCCACCTTTACGACAATGAGCTTTGCAAGATTTGTCACATTTTAAGCATTGCCAGGAATCACCAGATGATTCATTAAAATATCCAATTTTGCATTGGTCACAAAATTCCCCAATATATCCAGGATCACATCTACATAAGCCTGAACCTTTTCTTGTTCCACCACCCTAGAAAGAAAAAAAAGAATATGATAAAGTTTTATGTCTAACACTATGTCTAAGTACTTCAAAACAAAATAATGCAAACACTTAATCAAAACACTGGTGATAATATTAGTAATGAATAATTTAACAGATCCTGAATACAGAGTACAGTAACATTGCAGTCTTGATATTTTTTATCATAAAAATATTAATTTATAAGCAATTTGCTCATTAATACTTTTGATCATATTGACATAATAAATTTTTAATGAACTTTCCTAAAATTCATTTTTTATCTAATAAAACCAGGCATTAATAGATTTAGACTTTAGTTGATAATCTTTTGAATAAAGATGACAAAGCACTATTTTTTTTAAATTGCTCAACTCAAAGCAAGTTTTCTAATGGTGCACTAAAATTTTACACTTCCTACCAAACTTTTAAAGTTTTTTTCTATTTTACACTCAGAATAGTCTGAGAAATGCATAATACATAGTTTTAAAAAACTTTTTAAAGAAGTTTTTGGATTAAAATTGTATTTTTTGGGACAATATATTCAATCAGCAGTATTATGTTAACATATCTTCTAATACATATGAAACAATTAAGTTCTGCAATAAAGATTCATGTTTGGCTGTTCAATATTAGTTTAATGATATCTAAAAAGGTTTAAAAGAAAAAAAATTAACATGAAATAAAAAAATTTTATAAAGATTAAATTATAATGTTTTATTCATATAAAATACCATACAATAAATATTAGAACTTCATTTAATTAAAAAAATTCTACTATAATAGAAAGACTTTAAGATTTCAATTGATTTCTTTACTTTTTCGCTAACTTCTATTTTTGGTTATTCAGTAGAGAAAAACATGCATATAACTAATTCAATAAATTTTTAATTTTCAGTTAAGTACATACCAATGGTATTTTATGAGTGACAAATTTCTGAAATTTTTTAAGAAATTTTTTTTTTAGACTGTAATATTCAAATCAGCTTAAAATCAATTTTTGCAATCATTAGTTTTAAAAAAGTTTTAGTAATTTTAAAAATAACTACACTTAGGATTTTTTAATTAACTTAAATTTAAATGTATCAACATGTTATTTATAAACAATGTATTTTTAATGAAAGTTATAAAATTTGTTTGATATAGAAAATATACGAAGTTTTAGAACTTTTTAATAATGAACATAAAGCAGAAAATCATAAAATATCAAAGCTAAGACAAAATGCATCATATAAACAGCAACAGATTTTATGAACACCAAGGTTGATTTTAAATTTTTTTTTCATGAGACATTAAGCATATTATTGATTTCTTCAGCATTACAATATAGGTAGGATATACAGTGTAAAGTCGCGTATCCGGAATCGGTGGGACTTCCAGAAGTCTGTATAATAGATTTTTCCGTATAATAGGCCCCCAAGGTAAACAAAGCTTAAAATGATCTGATAAACAATCTGAATCTACGAAGCAAAAAATAAATAAACATTATTTTTAAGGGGAATAATGTTTTAGTATTAGATTATTCAATCAATCAAATATGAAATATTAGAAAAAAAATTATTGCTTAAAATATAGAAAACGAAAAAAAATTGACAGTTATGAAAATAATAATCCGCCATTTTTAACTAGAATGATTCAAGCAAGAAAGGGAAATTCCCGTCATTCATTAAGGTGGGTAGGTGGAGGAGAAAAATTCATTTCCTCCTTATTTGTGAAAGAAAATAAGTGTAGAGAGGAGATCATTCAAGTTGAGGGTGGGGAAGTGACAAATTATTGTTTTCTCTCCAATCATTGGCTATCAATCAAGCATAAAGGTCGGGGCACGCTGATGGGGTTCTCCTTATTTTTTCTTGTATGACTGAAAGAATCTGCTAAAGAAAGAATGTTAACCCCTCCCCCCCGCCTCCTGAATATTACATGGTCAGGGGAAGAATGAATGTTTCTCAAGGACGTGCATCCTTTTAGACCTATTCAAATTTTCCATTTTGACTCCCCCTCCACGTTAATGCTTGCTGCGTTTGCCCTTTCCTTTCAATTAAAAGGTTCCAGGAAATGCCTCTTTCACTAGCCAGCTGCATAGGAAAGGAGGGGGAGGGGACTCAGATGCGGTCTTTTGAAAACAAATCTCCCTCTTTTCCTGCATTCAAAGGTAGTAGCGTCATTAAGGGTCACTCAATGGTCTTGGTAGATCTTCTCTTCCCCTTTGTGATTTATGGGTTCAGTGCAAGCTAGAAGAGAAGAGACCTTTTTTTCAGAAAGGGGAAGATGAAGAGATGTTTGTTTATTTTGATTGTTAAAAAGTGTCCGGAAAATCGATCCTTCCGGAAAAGGGACGTTCGGATATGGGATGTTACACTGTAGCATCGAAAAGGATCTAACATTACTATCCACATAAGGGAATTTAAAATGAAAATTTTACACCAAGAATGAAAATAGCTTGAAATATGGTTGTAGAACAAAAAGACTCGCTTGAACAGTACCTTGCACTGTCCATGATTATTACACGGATTTACGATTCCACCAACACAAGGTTTACAGTCAGGACCATAATGGTTTTCAGGACAGCACACTGAAAAATAAAAGCAAAATTCTTGAAACAAAATTTTTAAACACTCCTGACGTATTAAATTATGAAAAATGTGTAGCATGAAAACTTTCATGCAGCATATTTAATTGAAGCTTGAAGGATTTGAATTAATCCAATCAGTTCATTTAAATGACTGATCTTAGATCCTTGAATAAAATTATCTTATCTTAGATCCTAATTTTAATTATCTTGTAATATAATTAACGTGTTTCCAATGAAAAAGGAATTGGTAACTCAAAATAACTAATTTGGCTTAACATCAAAACAACAATTTATATCTATTCCACAAAATTCCATGCTTTGAATTTTAGAATCATTAGTGAACATAAGCTCTAAATAATATAGTCAAACTTATATACATATAAATAAAATGACAGTATAAGAACCAAAATACATTTGCAGATGGTGCTTATAACAATGAAATGTAGTTATCCAAATAAAAAAGAACATTACAATATGAAGGCTAGTAAATTCTGAAAGCACAGAAACATTGTAAGCATTGACTCATAGCTGAAATTACTAAATAATTTCTGCAAAAGCTTTATTATTTTATAAAACAGCCTGAAATGAATAAATGAATTCATGATATAAGAAGCTATCTTTGCTAAAACATTTCAAAATAGAACAATACATAAACAAAACACAGTAATGATAAAAATGTAAAGTGTAAATAGTGCATTTTAACTCAAACTAAACTAATTTTCTATTATTGTCCGTAGCATGAACAGAATAAACATTGCCTGAGATTTCAAAGAGAAATTTCCAAGCTAAAAAGGAATTAAAAAAGTAAAACCAGAGAAATATATATATTTGATTACTTCTGTTAATTTACGGTGTCACCTTGGTTCTACACATAAGGGATATTTTGATTTTTGCAGATGATGCAAAATGATGATTCAGATTTCTAATGTTATAAATTGTGCCAATCATTATTCTATCACTTCTTTGTATGAATGTTTCACTACCAAAATCAATTAACTCTACTATCACAATAATTTAAAATTTTAATTTCAAAGCACTTGATTGACTTCTAAATACATATGTTCAAAATAAAACTCTTCAACAAATATTTACAACACAAAATATCAAGATTCTTTCAGTCATAGTAAATAATTTATTTAATAAGTATTTATTTATTCAGAAAAATTATTTACATTTGTTTCTTCATGGAGCAAATCAATTTTACATCTTTTCATAATTATATTACAATTTCAATGAATTATATTGCTTTTAAGAGGGTGTATTATGTCCAATTAGGTGAAAATGATTACAAGACATTTCCAACATGTGAAGTAACACCAAACACTATTATTCATATCCTTTCTGTTCATCTTTTACTGTTAATTGAAAAAATTTTTAATAAACACTTTGGTTTGGATAGTTTTAATGATGTATGATGGTTTAATGTGTAGCATGCATTAAAATGAATATATTTTAAATACTTTTTTTAATAAAAAGGGTATTTTTCTTATTTTTAACACTTCTTTTACCTTAGATGTTTTTAAAAATACTTGGTACACAAAGCACTTCATTTTGGTCATTATGACCTTATACCTTCCTATATGTGAGGTTTTTGTGAAATAATTTCATCAGTTATAGCGAATTGTCGCATAGTCAGAACAATTCTACTATTTGGTTCTGAAATATGGTGCCTTAGAAAGTCAGAGATCCAAAAACTTGTGGTTTTACAAAATAACTGCCTCATAAAAAAATTAAAATCTTTTAGCTAGTTAAAATTAGAAAGGAAACAATAATAGAAAAAACAACTTAACTACAATAAGTTGAATGCAATAAAAGAGGGTGGAAATGGACAGGACATGCACTAAATGAAGTTGGATTTTAAAAGAGGAGAATTTAAAGAATTGGAGGAAACAAAATCCCAAGTCATAGACCTGAGATATGGAGAAGTACACTAAATGTCTTATGCGCCACACAGCATGAAGAGCCCAAGTAGGTAATAAACAAATCGAAGCAGAAATTTTTAAAGCAAATCTAATTTTTATAAAACTTTTATCAGAACTTATAGAATGTGATTTTTAGTGTAATGATTATTTTTATATTAATATAACTTATTTATTTGTAGTGGTGGATAAAATTTTAATTAAGGTTGAAGAATTTTTTTCCATCTATCTACACAGCTCATATAAATTAAGAAAATTTAAAGTAATGCGTAGAATCATAGTATGTTGGGTGTGAGACTATCATTAGACATTCTCTTTTAATATAAGGCCTCAAAAAATTGAGATTGCAGCATTATTCATTAAGAATATTTGTAGTATGTGAAAGGATTTAATATGGTTGTGGAGTCAATTTTAAAATTGAATGTATTTATGATTGCTGTGAATCTGTCAAAACGATGATTTAAGATTGATATAATTCTACTCTATTTTGACGAAAAAAATAGGATACATGTTTCATAAGTAAGTAACTTCAATGTGTTTATTATTGTATCCTTTTTTCTATTATACACAAGTCTGGTGTTGTTATATAATAATTTTGTATGTATATATTTTGCTACAACTTCATGAAACCAGCAGCAGAAAGGTAACAAAGCTGTTTCCTGGGAGATAGCATTTGATATAGATATGCCATTTTTTACTAATAAATGCATGCTTTGTGATGTTAAAAATGACGGTAATATAAATCATCTTCCAATTTAATAAGGTTGCATTATTTGATTCTGTTTTTTGGCATGTGAGAAAAGTGACATCAATAAAAATGCACTGATGTGGCGAGGGGGAAAAAAAACAAACATCGGGTGCATACTGATAAGTTTCTTTTTTTTTTTTTCAAAAATAGAAAATTTAAAAGCATGTTGTTTCATTCACAAAGTTTAAAGAGAAAGATACTTGATAATATAGACAATAAACTATAAAAACCTATCAAGGAAGCATAATTGGTAAAACATAACTTAAATTTCTAAATTTCAATTCTTAAATTAATGGTTTTACTTTTTATAGTTATAATAAATTATTTTCAGGATTAAATACAATAAACTAAATAAGTAAAATATATTAATAACATAGTTCTGAAGAAAAGTTGTGATATAACAAAGAATGGAATACATCTGGATGGAATATAACAAAGAAATCACAAATATTTCTCTTAACAGTTTTCAAAAAATATGAGTTAAGCTATCATATAATATTACCTTGAAGTTTATCGATACAAAGGTAATAAAATATGTCTGGAAATGAATTTTTTTTCTTGAACCACCATTCTTCAAGAAGTGATTCATGTTCTTCAGCCAATCGGTGACACTGCAATATAATAAAAAAAACTATAAAAAACATAACAAAATATAATATCAATAGTAAACTATAAACAAAATTTCATAGTATCCACAACAAAAAAATTAACTGTGCATAAGTACTAAAAATAATAACTACACAAGCATTTAATATACTACTGATTCTGTCAGTAATATTTATGCATTGTATGATTAATGTTCAAAACTGGATTAGTGAATAGCAGAAATAAAAGATTAAGACTGGAATTGGAACAATGCTAAAAACATAAATATAATATATTTTATTTTAAAATTTAATCTTAAAAAAATTATTTTTAGTCAAAATATTAAATATAAAACTTAAGAAATATTAATAATTATGCAGTCAACAAAGCCAAAAATTCACGAAATACTTTAAAGTAAAAAAAAAAAAGCATTTTTTTGCACTTGATAAAAAAGAAATTTAAAAGATTAAAACTTTTGTTGTAATTTTCAATTTTATTTACTTATATTATCGTACGTCAGCATTACCGAGAGGGTAGAGTCGTCCCCCTGGAGAGACAGAGATACCGAGTTCGATCCTCAGAGCTCTCAGAAAATGAAAAAATCTACAAATGCAATATAAACTTTTAATTATAATTTCTGTATGTTCTAGAAGTTTCTAGAATGTTCTAATTTGTCATTTCCTGTTCTGTTATTTAGTCCTATAAAAGATCAGGCGTTTCAAGTTAAAATGCCAGTCACTTTGTTCCCTGTACGTTTGAAGGTTCTTAATAAACCTCTAACTTTCTGAACTGATTTAGATTCATTCTACGTGACAATATCATTATTTTAAATATCATATTTGTTTAAGCAGTTTTGTTAAATCTTGTGCATATTCCAATAATTGTGGGGGAAAAAACTTATCTCATTTAGCTTTAGAAACATGAATTTTGAGCAGTAACAAGATCTAAGCAAACGTAGAAACACTAACTATGCATTTCTAAATTTTTTAGCTGATTCTCAATATTCTTATTACAGTAAATATATAAAGAGATTGATAACATATATATAATAAAGACTGGTAAAATAATTAAATTCAACTTTAATGAATTGATGAAACGGTTTAAAAATTTACAACAAAGTGCAAATGTGATCCAGGTGATCTTTGGAAGTTAAAACAATTTATTCAGGATGGCAGTAAATTTAATACAGTTTGTTTGGAATAATGCCTTATAATCATCTTAAATTTTATTTTCAAACAATATTTTAAAATTTTATTCTTAAATGGACGTTTTCCTTCAAGTTTTAGATGTATAAGCAAACTAAAATTGAACAGGATTAATACTCAAACAAAGAGAGAGAGAGAAAAACTTTTCAAGAACTTATGGATGGGTGGTCTAATGTAAACAATAACAAGCGTCCTTAAACCGGAAGAAATTTAGAAAATTTCCGATGTATCCCTCCACTTATGTTATGACTACCAGGCGATGTGTGAACAAGCCTAATATTCTATGCAGTTTTGTTATTATAATTTGGGTTCAAATCTATACATAATTGTACCATTCATAAGAGCTTTCAGAAATGTATTGATTCTCAGAGGTCGTAAGGCCAAAAAAAATTTTGGAAAGTTTATATCTCATTGTGAATAATTCTTAATGTTTGCCATGTTTTGCATTTTATCCCTTATTTGGCTACATTTAAATAAAATGTCTTTAAAAATATCTTTTTAAATTAGCCTTATTAGAAAATATTCTAATGATTATAATATTATTATGATAATGCTGAAGTTTAAAGGCTGAAAGAAAGAACTCGGTACATGTGAAATACTGCAAAAGATATGATGCAATAATATGATGGCGCGTTTTTTCAATCTGCGGTGTAAAAATATATCGGAAGCAGTAACCCGGAAGTCTTGAAAGAGCAATTTTACCACTAGTGCCACCACCCTTAGCTTTACACGATCACCCATCCATAACCACTATTTAAAAGAAAAAAATTTACAACAGCAAAACTGAATTTAAAAAAATTATACACTGTAAATGATTGTACTATAAATTGAGGACACTTTTCAAAGAGAAAAGAATAAAATATAAGGAAGAACTTAAAATAGGATGAATAGTTTTATAACATTCATTTACTGATTCTAATTAAAGCATAACATCTAATTTGTTTTGTTACACATCATAATATTATGCTAACTATTTTCAGAAAAACTAAAATATACTAAATTTTACTTCAATCTATTACTAAACAACAGGGTTGGCATTTTGCGAAACTAGAAAAAACTGAAACAAAACAGAAGAAACTGGACAAAATGGAAGATATTGAGAAAAAATTATCAATACAATAGATATTATAAGAGTACCTTAAATTTAAATAAATAATTTTAAATAATAATACATAAAAATATAGAAATTTTTACATGTGTACTCTTAAAAAAGAAACTATTTTCCATTTATTTATTTCAACAATATGTAATTGTGAATTCAATAAGTTATTTATAGCAGTGTATATTTAGAATGGGATTTGTTAATTTAGAAGTAAGAATGAAATTTGAAGAGTTCTTTACATAATTAACTTTCAATAATAGTTAATAATTTAATAAACCATTCTTCAAACTAGATTGCAATTATAAACTGCTTAAAAAAATTATTTTAACATTCCCACACATATATATAGATATTATTTTTTATTTTATTTTTTGAAAAAAAGTTTCTTATACTTTTACCAATGTAATGCAGTATTATGGCTCACCTGTTCAGCTGCTTTTTCTTCATCGATGCAAAGTTTTTCTTGAATTTCAACCAGTCGAATTTCACTGCAAATAAATTCTTTTCAGAATTTGTCATTGTAGAAAATAAATTAACTAAATAAAAATGTAGCAAAAGCTTAGTCATTTAAGATTATTTGATTTTTTTTAAGATTATTTAGTTTAGTTAAGATTATGTAGCTTATTAAGAAAAACTAGAGGCAATTTAGCTAGAGTCATTATTAACAAAAATGTATTAAAGCACAGCTTTAAATTTCTTGAATAATACTAAAACACATTGAAACTTATGTTTTCTCTATCATAACTTTATTTTTACTAAGCTTGAACTTACAGCTTGGTATCAAAGTTTCAGTAATTTCTTAGTAAAACCAAAGTCAAAGAAATAAGATGCAATCATAAAGAGTAGAATCAACGTCAACTACATTTCATCTTCATTCCCTGTCACCAAGTCTACTAACACACACAATCCTGTAATTCACTTGTTACTCTTTATGCTTTAAATAAAAACTTTACAATGAAAAGAGTGTCTAACAAAAATCGAACCGAATTTTTGTGACTTAAAATTCTGAAATTCCACTACAATACGGAAACAATAGCCTGCCTAAAATGGTTCGTGTCAATTTATTATATAGAATTTGTTGCGGGGATAATTTACTGTGGGCATAGCTCAACTTCAGCACAAATTGCTGCAATAACAATTCTTTGCAGGCACCGTTTGTAACAATGATAGTTCATCTTAGGCAAAATTTGTCATAAGCACAATTTCTTATAGGTTTTATAAAAGCATATAATTTTCCTTAAAGCTTATCAGATCTTTTAAAGTAGAGTCAGTAGAATAACAAACACACTAACTTTACCAAAGAAATTATAGAATATGAGAATTAAGCATTCTATGCATAATATTATATAATTGAGTTTTATACAAAAAATGTAATAGCTTTTAATCGCTAAGATAAATTATAAAAACATACCCTAGCTGACTGAAAAAAATCAAGACACGGAAGTTATTTAACACCAAAAACAAAAGAAAAATTTAATGATCTTAATAAAAAAAAAGAGGGGAATATGACCAAAAATCCCATGCACAGGAAAATAGTATGTAGAAGCTGTACAATTTCAAGGAACACAAAATTCGGCATAAGAAATACTTACCTTGGAACTAAATGGAAATATTAAAATTTTGTTATAGCTCAGAAAATTAGCTGATATAAAAATTTCTTATCTATGTAAATCAAAGGATAACATTTTAAACTGTCTACTTTTATGTTGTCTTAATAGAATGCACTCATATATGTAATATAAGAAAATGATGTGAGTGTCAATATATTAGAAGACCTAATAATTAAAATAGAAAAATAATTAAGTTTAAAAAATAGTTTTAACTTTTAAAGAGACTACATTTACCTATATTTGCAGTGAATCAAGAAATATGAGATAACTAGAAAAAAGCCTTTAAACAATTAATATTAATATTTTTATTTATTTAATTTCAGATTTAATGTGCAAAAAAAATTTTTGACTAAAAGAATCTATTTTACAAAAAATTTTAAAAATAATCTTTAAAGTCATGGAATGTGATAAAGTGAACCTTATGTATAGTTTTATGTATAATGACTCTTCTACAATCATCAGGACCTAATCAAGGCATGAAAAGGCCCTAGCTGATGGCTAACCTTATGCACTAAAATTTAGCCAAAATTGATCATATATTCACTCATAATACAATGTTTTATATAATATTCAATTCCAGTTAAGTGTGTTTTGTTCAAATTTCAGGAGAAAAGATAAACAGGTTTGGTTTTGAAAATTGGTTGGTTTTTATTTGCATCAAACATCAAAATATATTGACTTCTAAGGTTTTATAAAAACAAAAAGAAAAAAAATGTATGAAATCACAAATATTAAATACTTCTTGATCAGTAACATGCTAGTTTTACAGTTTACTTTAGTAGTTCTAAAGTTCAGTTATTACAAAGAGTGAAAACCCAAACATAAAAAATACATGAAGAGAAAATGCTTGCAGTCAGAGAAAAATAAAATAAACAAAAGAAGCTAAAATTAGTCAAATTTATAAAGCAATAATTATTGAAAAAAATGCACAATAAGAATGAATTGAATTGAAAAAAATAAATATAATAATGAAAAGATAGTATAAGACATAAATGAAAGTAAATAAAAAAAAAATTAAATGAATAAACAATATTTTTTAAATACTATTCCAACAAAAACCAAGTTTTTGTTGGAATAGGATATCATTAAAAAAGAGAAAAACATGAATCTTCAACTTTTTTTTAAACTTGTTTTACTGTAACAATTTACAATCCCATAGTCCTCAAAATTGTTTAATTGCTTTATAATTGGTTGCAAGTAGTTAGTTGAGAAGATCAATCTACTGTAACTTAAAGTCCAAAATAATAATCAGTAAAATTAGAGAATTGGGAGGCTGCAGTTTTAAAAATTCACCTAACACATCATCATCATTAGGGACTGCATTAAGTTTAATGTGACCAAACCTAATTTTTTTCTTCTTTTTAAAAAATTTATACTAAAAAAATAGAATCCATTTTTTTAATTTAAAAAAGTATATATCCAGCCCTAAAAATCATAACACAAGACATAAATTCGTATTAAATACAGAAAACCTAGTATTTACTTTCTGTTAGTATCTAGTATTACTAAAATAAAGTATCTAGTATCTCTGCATTAAAGAAAAGACTGCAGGAAATATTGACATTATTTGTAGGCACCATTTACTTTCATTTGTGTAAACATCACAGCTTTATAAGATATTTCAATTTTTTTATACTTTAATATAATAAGGAACTGAAAATAAAATATAAAATCATAAGAAAAACCATTAGTTAAAATTAAGTTACCTCTCAGCATAAGATTTCAATCTGCTTTTTTCCCAAGATGCATCACCACCTTCGAATTTTCCTCTTGAGGTCCTTTCTATTCCCTTAAATTATGAGATTAATAGATATTGAATGTGCAGTGAGTAAAAATATTTCTTAAAAAAAAGTAGATGAGACGGAAATTATTTATAAGCATAAATTGAATACAGCTTGTTCCCTTTTAACAATTTTATTCCTACATGGGTTTCTTATTAATTTCTTGAAATTTTTAAGTTTGCATACAGCCTAAAACCTGATTGAGCACATCCAATTTTACTATAAGTATGTGGGTTATTTTTATACTTTTTTTTTAACATTTTTAATTATATACATTTGTAAAAATAATAAGTTTCTATTTCTACTAATTTTTAATTTTGAAAATTCAAAAACGATGTGCACATTTTGATAAAAACAATGAGCTAGTACAAATTCATAAGCAAGACAATCATCAGGAATTTGGTACCATTGCATGCAGACTTTTTCACATATCTTATACTTCATTGAAGAAATAAACGATCTTATCATATCCTTATTCTAAAAATAAAAAAAATGCTTTATAATTTCTCGTACATAAACATAGCTGTTTGTTTGTTGTTCCATGCAGTTTTCAATACACAATCAGGGGTGCTAATTTTCTACGCTTTAAGGGAAAATAATTTCTAAACAAGGCTTATGTGTTCATGTATGATTCTTTGTTTTGTAAATTTGATTCAGAGTCATTTTCCACACCACTGCATGCGATAGATTCAAAAGTTCATATAAAACACCATTTTGTTCCAGTTCTCATCTGGCGAAGCTTTTAAAATATTGGCAAAATTATCCATAATTCTGAAAGTTTTAGTTTTTTCATTGACTACCAGTCTATAATGAGTATATATCCCCCTCAATAATTAGAAATCTCTTTAAGTACCCCTCAATATTTCAGACAAATGAAGAACATTTTCATAAATTATCATAGATTTAAACTCATGAAAAATAAAATCAAGAAAGAAATTAATCTAGATGTTCAGCAAATTGATAAATAATATGAGGCTGCATAATAAAAATTAGTCACCCTTAAAAACTGGATGCGAGTGACTAGGTGTGAGGAGTAAACAGCCTTGTTAGGTGGGAGACCTGAGAAGTGAATAATTTTCTTATATTATTATTAGCTAAATTATTTGTTGGCGTAATGATAACAATAGGGTTTATTCAATGGTAATTTCCATTATATAGAACAAAATCGATTCATATAATAACAGTTTTTTTTATTTCATTTCCAATGGCATACAAACAATAACACAGAGGAACAATAAAAATAGAAAATAACAAAAGATTGAAGTCATCTTCCCAACAGCTCTTTCGCATGCCAATATCTTGCGGTGTCCGAGTAAAGTCTGTGGAGCCTCCTACAGCAATGGAGGTGCTCTCTATTGGTGCTCCAGAACCACACAGTTGACACTGAAGGTGGTCATAAATACCTATCCAATGCAGGTGTTCTCCAAGACAATCATGAACTGTTAGGAGTCTAAAGGTGGCTACTGCATCTCGACGAGGCTTATCTGGTACTGCCTTCATATCTGTCTCACTCCAGTTCTTATTCCTAATGCTTTCTTGTAGGACAGCAAAGGCATTCATTTTCATTATGTTTTTTATATGTAGCTTTATGGAATGGAATAACAATCCATAACAACTTTGTTGAAGGATTTATGTTCCCTTACAAGCAAGAAAGTCAGCTTGCTCGTTACCATAGATGTTACAATGGCTGGGAATCCAATGGATGACTACTCTTTTGTTTTTTAGTGCCAAAAGTATGATAAGTCTCCGACACTGAAGCACTTCATCCGACAAAGTGTCTCCCCTTGAGCTGATCCCCTGGATTGCAGCCTGGGAATCTGACAGCAATGCAACTTTTTCAAATTTTGAATGGATGGCCAACAGTTGTTTCAATGCAATATATATAGCATGTACTTCACCATCGAAGGCCGTTTTGTATGTCCCGACAATGAGTAGAAGGAAAAGATATCAGAGAAAACACCAGATCCAGCAGCCATTTGCGAGTCAGAGTAAGAGCCATCTGTATAAACGTGTAGCCATTGATGTTTTGGGTACTCAGTATATATGGTCTCCAATGCAAGGGATTTTAAAATTTCAGGTACTGTTTGTTTCTTTATAATATAATTTTTAAGATTTAGGTTTGATATAATTTCTTCTGATTCGATAGGATTTTGTGGTTTTAAGTTATTTTTAATCACGTTGCAAAATTCAAAATTTTCTTTCAAAGACTGAACCTTTTGAATGAATCCAAGTTGCGTTTTCAGGTTTCTCTCTTTAGCTTGATAATTAGTCCAGCAAGGTCCGTTCTTCAATAATGACTTGAACAGGTCTGCTATTTGTCAAAAGTAGCATGGCTTCAATTGGGGTTGTTTTAACCGCACCAGTCACTACTCTCAAAGCCCTATTTTGAATCATTTCTAAGCCCCCCTTAAGAGAGCTCTCCCTGCATGTTATGAATGAGTGAGTGTGGGGTTCATAGTAGACCTACCTCCTCGTGGTGTACCCTGGGCAATACTCTATGCGGCTAAGTGGTCTACATTTTTTGGTAATAATAACAGTAAATCATAACAATATCAATTAAGTAGAGCAAAATTGAATTAAATGCAAACTATTTAAATTAAATCCTACAATAGAACAAAATAAAATTAATAAAATATATATACACAAAGAAATTTAATTACCTGAAAATAACATTCAATTAAATTATTAAAACAACAAATTAACTCACTATTAGGAATAGAAAAATTTTTGACAGCTAACTAAAATTAACCTTTAATCTCCTTGGCTAAATACATTTAATAAGTTTTTAAAGTAAGCCAATAATTAAATAAAAAGTTCAATTAAATAAGAAGTTCAAAAAACAATTTTATGGATTAGATCAAAATGATTAGACCTAATAGAATTGAAAACAAAACCTGTGGTACTAATTCTGTATTAACACTTTGTTGAAAAGCAATTTTACACAGAAACTATGTCATGTCACCGACTATTATTTTGTAATTGAATATGGAAGTAAAATAAAACATTCTAAATAAACTCCAATAAATTTTCTTTTTACTGAATGAAATGAAATTATACTTAGGAATATTCGTCATGGCCGAAGGCAGTGACAAGTTAATTCAGCTCCAGTCAACAATTTATTAATAGAATAAAATATTTGGGATCTTTTATATTAATAATTTTGAATTAAAATGTAACAATCTGAGGAAATAAAAATGATTGAGAATTTTGAAAGGCTAACAATTAAGAAAAATATTTGTACTACACGATTTAAAAAATAAATAAAAACCATAAAATAGAAACGCTATAATTTCTCTCTTGCCACTGGTCTAGTTTTAAAACATATGTCTTACCAATCAGCGACATCCCCTTTTCTTGAAACTACCCCCTTGTCTAATTAAACGTTTTGATGTTGCCCGGAGGAAGGGATGTATCTTCAACAAGCAATGCTTTGGAATCGCACTTATTAATCTTCATTTATATATAGCCTCTTGAACTTGTATAATTTGTAGCTGTGTAATTTTGATTACTTGGCAAAGGGGGTCTCTAGGACTTCCTGATATTTTTGAAAAAGAGGACAATCAAAGTAAAAAAAGACAGGACAGAGTTCGTACGCATCTGGAAAAAATTTTTTAAACTGGTATAAAAAAAAAGTTTATATTAACATTACTACCACTTTTTATTATTTTTTTCCAAGTGCATATAAACCTTGCACGCTCAAATTGAACAGGAACTGAGAGTTGAGTATCTAAAAACTTCATTGAAACATAAAAAAATAAATTTCTGTTACATTTTTAGGTTTCCCTGGTGATATACTATTGAAATTATTGGTGTTTACATTATAATAGAATAAAATAGAATATACTTATTTTTAAAATATATAAGGGAATGTTGTTCATTCTTCTTCAATTCAGAACAAAAAGCAAAACATAAACAAAAAGATTTTTTTCTTAAAGATAAAAAATTTATTATCTATGTCATGATTTGTTTCAACAATAATATTTTGGAAAGTGTATTTAGTAAGAAGTACTAAACTCGAATCTAGGTGTTTCACCCAATGCACAGTTTCATGCTAGCCATATTATCTATCTATAATCAAATAGTCTTAAAAATAGTGGAACTCAAAAGAATTTTATCAGCATTCAAGTTAATACTATATAATAAACACTGTCCATTTGATTAAAATTATTGAGCTTTTGTAAAAGGCAAGAGCAAAACAAAACTAAATTTTTTCTTTTACCTTTTTAAAAGAATTAGCTAACATTTTGCAAGCTTGACAAGGAGGTAAAACTTCTGTCTTTTTCTTTGAAGCTTTAGAATCAACTTTTGTCTCTGAATTAATATCTACCTCTTGTGCATCAATGTATATGACGAAGAATAAAATGAAATAGAAATGAAGATCCATCTATAAATAAAAAAGATAAAAATATGAAATGCATAGATTAAAATAAAGAAATCAGAATATGCATCAAATAATGATTTTGGTTGAATACAGAATTTTAAACAATTGTTAATACAAATGTAGAATACTTAGTTCAGCAAGGTTTATTATTCGACAGATTATAATGAATCAATCAAAATAATTGAAAGAATATCAAAGAATTTTTTTTTCTTACTTACATAAATCACCTACTTTCAAAACAATGAAAGAAATGTAAGCTAAATTTATATTATAATTATTAGCTGAGATATTTTTAAAAAAAGTCTTATCTTATTGATTAATTATGTATCTTAAAAAAAATTAAAACCAATGCTTTGAGCAAAAATGTCACTCTTCCCATTTGTGAAAAATAGTGCTTTAGTATAAACTATAATTTTATGCAGCTTCAAAGAACAGAAGAGACAAAAAAAGAAGAAAAATAAATGTTTTCAACATTTGAATGGGTGAATTTTAATGAAAAAAGCTTGGGAAATGGATAACTGTTTACCAATAAAATAATAAATGGAAAAAAATAAAAGACTTCTTTCAACCAAATTATAATCTATTTAATACAATTTGCCCGCTCTGTTTATTAAAAAAAGAAAAACAATACATTTCTAATGATAAAAACAAGCAATGGGAAGAAAACTACAAAATTTTATAATTTTTTCTTTTGGCATACTTTTAATACTTCCTTTCTCGTTAAAAAATTTCCAACTCTATCACACTATGAATTATTGAAACATGAATATTTTAGTACTGTTTAGTAATAAAACCGCTTTTCAACATCTTGCAAAATTTAAAAGAAATGAAATTAAATTGTTAACACACGATTTAACAATTTTTTTACATACGGAACTACGAATATTAGACGTGTAGCTACAATGCTTATCGCCGGTAAGTACAAAATCGATAGTTGTTTGTTTATATTTCTTTAGTAATACGTTTTAAAATGCCTATTTTTGTCTGTTAACGGCCCTCATAAAACCAGAGTACATTTAGGTAGTCTCGTAGTCAGCAGAAATAGACAGGTGAAATCTAACCAAGTAAACATAGCTTACACGTGGTTTGTTTGGTTTTGGTTTTGAAGTGCGAAGTAGCAGGGAAGTGGAAATTAACGATTACAATTGCCTGACATAGCATTGCATAATATGTTACATCGTACCTGAGGACATTTAATTGGAGAAGTACTCTTGAAAATCATTTGCCATATTTCATATCATTTTCTTTGAAGTGGTAAATATTTTAATTTTAAATTTCCAAATCTGTTTGTTGTATTTGAGTTTAAGGAAAAACTATCCCACATTACAATTTCTACGAAAGAAATTCTATGAAATCAATATTATGGTTGTGTGGTATATTTTGTATAAGGCTTTAACAAATTATTTCTCTGTTTAATGTGATTTTCATCATAACTACGGCAAGGCCAAGTGTCGGTAACCTCTTGGCGACTTATTTAAAAAGGTCACCAGAAACGCTATCTTCCTTCATCGGCCAACAAACGAAACTCGTCGTCAACTTGCCGTAGTTATGATAATCCCCCTTATAAATTTACAGAATAGTTTTAAATGTTATACAAATATGCATCATATAGGCAAATCTTATAAAATATGCTGCTCAATTATAAAGTGCTTAATCCACTTTTATAATTTACAGTAATTTTTAAAGCCATTGTTCAAAATTATGGATGTTAAAAATAAGTGTAAATAGCTAACAAGATGAAAAGTTAATGAAAGATTTCTGTATCAGTACCTATGTAAAAGAAATTGTCTAGTACAGGAGACAGTTTTCACATTTCTCTTAAAAAGGGTCAGGGTGCATTTATTGTAAAGAGCACTTTTTGTTAAGTGAATTAAAACTTCCTCTGATATATTTTATTTTATGACCGTCATTGAACTGCCGACCCAAAATTTTGAGTTTAAGACTACTAATGTTCTACCCTGTAGCCTTGTAATTTTGAACCAATCCAGAAGATGAGGAAACTCCTGGATCAGTACCCCTAGAGGTATGATTTGTTATAGAAGCATGGAGGGCTTTGTGACTTGACAGATTTAATGTGCATCAGTCACCATTTACTACACTGGGAGTCTTCCACTGGAAGGGATCGAACCCACAACCTCTTGGACGTGGGCCCAGTGCCCTAACAACCAGGCTACCCGAGCCAGGCTGTTGTTGTTTCTTTAAGCATTGATTGGATTTAAAAGCCAGTCAAAAATAAAACTTTGTCTAAAAACAAATTAGTCATATCATGAAATTTTGACTACTAGCATTTTTCAAACCCTAAATAAAGAGAAACAAACCATTTAAATGAATATCTTCATTATTTGTGTGAGTGCTTAGATGCCACGATACAGTTTCACAGTATCCTCTGATATTCTTCCAAACTTCAGATAACCTATTCATTTTTATAACTTCTTATGGAAGATTTACTCAGAACTATGTTACCTACATATACAAAAAAATAAATAAAAGCTCTATACATTTTTAAATCTATTTATTGATTTGTAATATGTTGACTTAAAATGTTTATTGGTATAATAACTGGCACTGGTAAGATTGCTAATTTTGTTTTTAAAAAAAACTCATTTGATTTAAATATTTTTTTTATTTAAATCCTAATTATTTTGATTCTAATGATTTGTTTTTAAATTGAAGGCATATTTTGGAGTTTAACAAATGCGTAGTTTAGATTATTTTATTTGAACTTGTAAGAAAGATTTAATTAATTCAAAATTGTCTGCTAATTTTTAAAACCTGTTCTTTTTATATGAAAAAGAAAAAATGAGATTTTTTGCTACTTTCAGTTAACTTCTATTCTTTGATATAATAATTTATCAATACTTTAAAGATATCTTTTAACTTGTTTTGATTTTGAATCAAAATCTAAGTTGAAAACATTAAAGATAAAACTCCACATGAGTTTTGTCTTTATGAGTGCTTATTTAAAAACAAATGTATATGCATAAGTAAAAAAAACTTTATATGTACAAAAGAACTTCACATCTAAGTGTTACCAGTGCAAAATTGCTTATTTATTTTTCGATTTAGAAATGGGATAATAAAGTGATTAATAATTTTTTAAAAGTTTGCTGCTAAAGCTTGATTTTGGTTTTTTAATAAATAATTAACTATCATAGATGCATTTTAGTTTGAAAAACATTTTTCTTTTTCTATTTCCTTTTTATCAAAAGGGATCTGTATTTTTGGAATGACCCATATATATATTTTTTTTCCTTAGATATCACAGTATGGATGAACAGTGGAAAGTAATAAATGAGTTTGAATGTGTTGAATCAATCTCAACAGATGACTTTTGGAATGGAGTCAGTGTTTATATAGAAAGACCTCATCTTTTAAATCGTAGACTTTTAGCTGCCCAGCTATTAGAAACTAAGACTGCTATGCATAATCACTTCAATGAAGACTTAAATGGCACTCTTTTAAGGCTTTTTAATGAAGAAATTCTAAATATGGCGACTCTTCATGACTTGCTGAAAAGCATACCTTCGACTTACATCAAATCTAATGAACCTATAAAAAAAACTATTTCTGCTACAGATGATAATGGTTCTAAGATGTTATTTGTAAGAAATTTGCTTTCAAGAAATATGAAATTGTATGAAGACATGGTAGAAGTTTCTGTTGCTGGTAGGAATATATATATATATTTTAATTTTGAAATAATTACTTATTTGTAAATATTGTTTATCCTATTTTTTTTTCCAGATAAATCTAGCTGCAGTGTTGCTTTTTATCCTGTAAAAACTCCTGATACCTTATATCCTTTATCTCCTGCTTTTCCATATAGGATCCTATTGAATAATAACAAGTGAGAAAAATTTTTTAATAACCATCTTGATAAATATGTATAAATGATTTAATCAAAATTTAAATCGATTTAAATTTTTAATTACAGTAGAGAACCAATTATCCGGGATGCTCGGGACCATCGCTATCCCGGANAGATGTTATTTGTAAGAAATTTGCTTTCAAGAAATATGAAATTGTATGAAGACATGGTAGAAGTTTCTGTTGCTGGTAGGAATATATATATATATTTTAATTTTGAAATAATTACTTATTTGTAAATATTGTTTATCCTATTTTTTTTTCCAGATAAATCTAGCTGCAGTGTTGCTTTTTATCCTGTAAAAACTCCTGATACCTTATATCCTTTATCTCCTGCTTTTCCATATAGGATCCTATTGAATAATAACAAGTGAGAAAAAATTTTTAATAACCATCTTGATAAATATGTATAAATGATTTAATCAAAATTTAAATCGATTTAAATTTTTAATTATTTTTAAATTTGCATTATTTTATAAGAATAAAATCTTCTGCAAAGGAAATTTTTGAAGTATATTATAAACAGGAGGAAGAAACTAAGAATGTGTACATGGTAAAGAAGGCGTAAGTTTTTCTATACAAAAGAGCCTAAGGTTCCCAGCAGAAAGATTCATAACAGAAGAATGTTTACTTCTCAGGGAAGCTGGTACCAGTGACATGCTGAGGGGGACTACGATCCTAGGCGTCCATCTAATAAATTGCATTTAGTTACCATAAAAACATTTTTAAAAATGAAAACGCAATAAATAATTAAAATCCTATATATTAGCATCCATAAGAAAAATTTATTATTGGAAAGATAAGCACCAATAAGATTGCAAAACTTAGTTGAGTAATCCTAGTTTAAAAAGAAAATTATTGAAAAAACATATTATAACAGATAAAGAGAAAATGACAAATATTTAAATAATCCGTATTGCATATAAATTAATCCATATTTATTATATTAAATCGAATAGAATAAATAACTAAAAAATAATGCTTTACATCAACAGACAAGCAACAATAAATCAAGAATAAAAACGTATTTTAATCCTTAACTATAAGGTAAATAAATTATCCTAAATTATGAAACAAAGTTACAAGGTAACAAAAAATAAAGGGAGAACATTTTTAAAAAAAAACTAAAATGCAATATGTTAAGATTTTTTATTTTAAAGAGAATGAATCATAAATAAGATAAATAAATAGATAGAAAAATATAAAGTATGATGGTAAAATGCAAAATTAATTTTAAAAAAACATTTAAAAAATTATAAAATTTAAGCCAAATTGTAATAAACTAAAGACTTATTAAAATCACCAAATTAACTAATGTAAAACAAAATTAATGATTAAAAAATGCACTATGTTTCATACCCAATAATAAGGAAAAAATAAATGACAAAATACAATAAAAACTTACAAGGAAAATGATAAAATACAATCATAACGCTTGATCAAATTAAATAAAAAGACTAAAATAACCAGATGGAAAATAAAATTAAAAGAAGCGCTAACTTAATTTCAAAACCCAAGATAAAGCAGGATATAATGTGATCAACTGAATTTTAAAAAATAATCTTTATCATGAATTGCATGAATAGAAAGGACTAATTTATTAAGTACTATATTTTTTATGATCAGGGGAAGAAAAAAAGACTAAGTGGAATCAGAAATCTATCACTTGGTAAAAAAAGAACGCTGCAATCTGCTTCATAAAATATCGTCTGCTTTTAGCAATAAATAATCTTATGCATATGAATAAACAATAGTTTTTTTTTTTTACTAAACTGAAAAAATATCATAAAAGACGATTTTTCACGGAAGCAGATGTGATTTCACATCAGGCAAAACTTGCTAATGTTACCCCACCTCTAAGGAATTAGAATTCATTAAATTAAAAAAAAAAATTCTTTAAGAGGTATTTAATAAATAAACATAGTTGACGTTAGAAATAAACATAGTTTTATACATAATAAATGAAGGATGAGGAAAATTGATAGACAAAAGTGAATTCAAAGAACCGAACATGTCATTACACTCGAGGCAAAAGTTTCCAATTATTTAAGTTGGACATCTAGTTGACATTACTCCAAAAACGCTTAAGAATAATAGAATTTCGAGGACATACTTAATGACGGTCAGTACAGGAAAAAAAATTTATTTGTATTTTTTATATATATATAATTCTTTACTGCACATGCGCAAATTATGGTTGGAAACAGAAAAGTGAAATCTCAAAATTTGATAGGGTATCAAATTCCCTGATAATTCCCGGTTTTGTGGTAAAATTACCCTTTTCCCTGACTTTTTCTTTGTTGAATCTCCTTTTCCTTGGCAATTTCCAGTTTTCCCGATATTTCCGGTGCGTACGCATTAGAAACGCTCTTTGAAAAATTCTGTGTCATAATAAAAATGCTGATAAAAATAAAAGTTGAGAAACAGAAGAAAAAAAATTGTTTTCTGTTCAGAAATGTAACTTTAATGATGAAAATCACAATTTTCAAGGTTACCTGTTACCGTACGGGAAAAAAGTTCAATAAAAAATAAAGTATATAAGAACCACTCCGTTATAATGCTGTGCTACAATTAGAACAGAAAAACAACAAAAATTAAACAAACTTAAAAAAAGTTCTCAATTCTTGAAAAAAAAAGTGTTAAAAAATGACGAATAGACTGGCTTGAATTAATTTTATGAAAAATCAGCAGTACATAACTTATGGTTCAGTATAAAGTAATCAAGTTACAATTTCTCCAAATTTTGCTTTTCCATATGTCCTTCAGAACATAAATTAACAAGTTTTAAAATGTAACAAATATGTGTAAAAACTTTCTAATAGTTTATTGTAAAAAATACGATTTTAAATTATTCTTTATGAAATCTATCCAAATTCCCCCCAAAACAACTCTGTTGAAAAATACTTTTCTAAAAAATGCTTTGCTGAATATTTTGCCGATTATCTGGCCAAATATTCAGCCAGCTGGATTTTGGACCAAAGAGGGCAAATACCGCATAGTGACCGAATATTCATTACATCCCTAATTATAACCCCATATGAGTTGCCATCAAATCAAATGTAGTTAAAAGAGTTCTAACACAAATAATAGATAAAGTTAAAAGTGGACTTCTTGTAAATACTTTATTCCCTGGGTTTCACTTAGTAAAGAATTTTGTAGAGATTTCATTGCAATTATAATTTTATTATATTTTTCATTTACCCTTTAATTTTTCAGGCTTATGTTAGAAGTTTCACGTAACTCTTGCGACCAAAATAATGCTAATAACTGCAAATCAGAAAAGTGGCTTGCATCAGATATTTTGCCAAAGATCTACAAATGGTGTAAATTTCATCCTGAAGAAACTGTTTTACCCTCTCTTAATTTGGTTTCAGCAAAGCTCTATAATGAAAATCTTCACAAACTTAAAGATAAATATGGAAAACACTATGTTAAGGTATTGTGCTTTGTATTTAATTAGTTTTAGGAGCTAAAAAATTTCTATTTCGTTACTTAGTATGTTTTTTTTTTTCAGATTTGGCCTGATTACAATAGCACAGATCCTTTTAAATATGTTTATGAAGACATTTCTATTTGCGCTTATCTCATTGTAAGTCACTAAAAAAAAATTTCATTTTTCTCTTATACAAAGCTGAAAATTTTTTTTAAGAAATAAACATTAAATTACTGAAACACTTACATAACGAACCTTCCTCTTTTGCTAAAATGTCTGTTTTAAAATTGCTGGAATTTTAATTATTTTTGTGGAGGAAATGTAGTAGTTAAAACCCTTTTCAATGCCATCTTGAATTATTTCTAAACCCTATTTAGTGTCATATATTTTTCTTTACAGATAACCAGGCAAAAGTTAAAAATTATCAGATAATCCAGTTATTCAGAAAAGGTTGTTACTAAGAGCAAAGATTGCATAATTTAATATTAACTTAATTATATAATTTAATTAGTAATTTAATTTAACTAAATTCAATGTATTATAAAGTTAAAAACTAAATGTTATGTTCATCTAGATTTAATTTTTCCAAGTTGATTGAACTTATTTAAACTGTACATTTATGTTATAGGAATTCTAATTTTATTTCTATAAAATATTTTTAATTTTGTTACATAGATATAATTGTTTTAATACAAAAAAGTATAAATATTTTTTTTCTAAATATATTAATTAGGTTTGGTATATTAATTATCTAATAAAGTATTCTCTGCTGATATAAAATACATCTTTAAAAAGATACTGTTATTTACAAATCTAATTTTTTGAAGAATGACATTATTCTGTAAATGCTAAGTTCATTTTACTATGTTAGAAAACTGGTAGAAATACTTAGAATCAAAAGTAACTAAAACAAATTATTGAAATATTAGAAATAAAAATTCAACTTACACAAAATGAAGCATACATTATACAAAATGAAAAAAGACTTTGGGAGAAAAAAAATAACTTTTAAATGACATAAAATTGTAAATGTCACAGTCAGTGATAGTGGTCCTTGGTGAGTTTGTTGTAATATTGGTTAACAATTCATAATTTTGTGTTGATTTAATTGAAAAAATTTGGATACAATTTACTATTGGTCACATTATGATGTTATGAAATCAGAGCCAAACGAGAGTCTAAGAAATTTTTAAACTGCACTTAGGACAAACAAGGCATAGGAAATTTTTCGGTTATTTACCTTTTTCATACAATGCCACAAATTTTATGAAATTGTTTCAGTGATGTTAAGATGTTCTCTTTAATGCCTCAAAAACAATTGAATGGGGTAACCATTAACTCTGTATAATCAGTTATTTACCTATTTATGATCTTCCCTTACATGGAGAATTATTTTCAATCATATTTACCCTGTCGCTTAGTTTACAAATTTGTTATGAATTCAGTTGCAGAATATTAGTTCTTACTCAAAGAATACATAGGATTCACACCAGTAAGTTTGTTCTAGTGCTGTTGAGTTGAATAGTTATAATTTTTACAGAACTATTTCGATTTTGGATTTCAGCATATGATTCTCAACTTTGAAAAGAAAAATTGCTTGGATAAATATATATATATATATCTTTAAGCTTAAGAAAGACATTGGAAAGATTTGTATAGTTAAAACAGTAAGTTAGCATTTTAAAATATTTTACTTGCATAATATAATTGTTAGATTCCTATATGTATTGTGCATATAAAATTGTCAGTTTTGTTTTGATTTTTTAAAAGTAGGTGCAGGTACAGCAGAATCAGGGGGCGGAGGGGACTTGAGCCCCCTTACATTTTAGAAATAAAGGGACCCAGTCCCTTCTAAAATTGCAATTTTTTTTTTTTTTGTGAATTCTAAAAAAAATTTTCAATTTCAAGAGAGCTTTAGCATTTTCTTAGTGAAAACTGCTACTTAATCATCTTCTATTCATCTCCCTGCTAAGGAAATATACATCTTGATTTCAAATGTCAAAGCAAACAAAATAAAAAACTGTGAAGCAGAATTTTTAAAAAAAATACTGTTAAATGGTAAATAATTTACTAGCAAACTATTTCTTTTATTAATTATATTTTAATTTTAAAACACTTCAAATTATATACACACATATATATATATGTGTGTGTGTGTAACATANCCAATATATATATATATATATGCATGCATACACAGGGAGAGAGCTCCCCCACTCCTGAGATACTTACGCAATCACTGAGTAAGTGATTGTTCTATTTGAATGCTCTTTGGATATAGCAATACAGGTTTGAAGTAAGCCAATTTATTGTTGTTGGTGAATACTCTAAATCAAAGTTTGACAGCAACTAATAATTATAATATATTTTAACTTTAGCAAAAACTGCCATTTCTCAGCTATAAAACAATTTATAAGATATATTCTTTCATATACTCAGGGCTGATTGTGCTCCTGAAAAAATCCGCATTTCCGGAATTTTTGCTAACAGTGATCCGGAAGTTTCTGGAGATCGGAGGTCCAGATGTTTAAAAAAATCATCAATCACAGAAGTTTTCGGAAATCAAATTTTCAAAGGTGGAATTTAAAAACACAGTTTATTTTATTTGCTTGTCAGGGAGAGCCCGAGAGATACTTTATAAGCTTACATTCATGATTAATATTAATTTTTTATCAGTAAATAGTTGTTTTAATCATAAACACAAGAAAGAAAGACATATTTGTAAATTATAATTACTTCTCTGGGTCATCATAGGCATGTTTAAATGGTATAGGTATGTGTAAAATTTTAAATATAGTTTAAGTAAGCTAAGAAATATTGAGAAAATGGAAAAATAACCTAGTTTAAATCTTTTTCAATTTAAACTTCTTCTTTTTTTTAAACTCAAGAAATTTTTCGGAATTTTGACTTTGGCTCGCAATCACCTCTGTATACTCAATCATTTAAAAGAAAAGCATCTTAATACATCTTGAACAAACGTTGCTTATTTGCAAGATATATAATGCATGCTGTAAAACTTGTTTTACAATCTTCTCTTATTATTTTTTTTATTAAAAAAATTAACAAAGTGTGCTGGTCCTTCAAAAAGTTGATTTTGTTACTCAGTTTTTATTTTAAAATTGGTGATTGTCTTCCTTTTTTCTGCATTGTAGAATATTATAAACAATTTAACTATCCTTAATCACATAGCATTCTTCATCATTTCTCCAACAAACCAGTTATTTTTTACTAATTTATTCAAAAAGAAAAGTGCATACTAAGAAGAAAAGATTTGTGTGAATATATATATACCTATATATATATATATACGACCGAAAGCTCAATAGCTTATAGGTTTTGACAATTAAGAACAATAACCAATACAATGTAGGTATGTCTGATTATACTATTAAACAAAAGTAAAATTAAAGGTTTTTTTGACAGAAATATTACTATAGAATTCTTTTAGTATCAAACTATGTAAAAAATTTATTTTTAAAATTTCAATCAAATGGCAGAAAGAAATTTTTTATTTTGTGATAAAAGAGTGTTGAAATCTCTATTTTCAGCAAAGGCAACTAATAAAAATAACTTGTTTTATACTAATAGATCAAAATTCGTCAAAAACAAGCTTATGTAATATTTAAACTGTTATCAAAATACACTTATCAGTGTCATCCTGAAGAAATTTTAGGTAATAATTTCTTTCTTCTATTGATTTTTGAGGGATAAAATTTAAAATTAAGGAATAAAATTTTAAAACTGATATTAAGTTTGTAAATCACTGCCATTAAAATCCTCTGCTGATGAAGATTTTTTAATGCAGATTATAAAATCTTCATCAGCAGAGGATTTCATCTATAAAGATGAAAATCCTCTGCTTTTTTGTGATTTTTATTCATTGTTATATGATCAAAAAATTTAAGTATCAAAGAAGTGAAATCCAAGGTTTTGTGACTTTGGCTTTTCACCTCAGTAGAACCTCATGTAAAAATATTACCTCCAAGTTGAGAATTTTTGCAAATTTGTGATGAATAAAGCGTGTGTTAAAGAAACAATAGAAAACTTATTGCTATAACTGTTGACAAAACTACGTAGATTTACAACAAAATCATAGCAAATATAATACATCTAGAAGTAATTCCTCAAATGTACAGTTTGAAATCCACCATGAAAAATAATTTTGCATTGAAAACAATATTTTAAAAAATTACATGAAAATCTTTAATAATAACTTGCGAAAAAGCAATCGACAAAACCACACGAGTTTACAGTGGAATGGTGCCATTTCGAATGAGTCAAAAAGCTATTGTTGAAATATGTGATTCGAAATTCATGGTACGTTATAATGTCGTATAAAAACATCAAGGTTTGAAAAACCATGAAAAATTCCTTGGTAATAATTGCCAAAAAAGCAATTGAAAAAGCCAGGCTGATTTATGGTGGCATTGTTACTTTATCAGGAATCGAAAGAATTCAAATGCTTTATTTAAATTTCATTTGTTTTAAAAATGTTTCTGGAAAGACTGAGATTTTAAAAACTGTATGAAACTTGTCATTAAAAAAGTGTTTTAATCTGTGTATTCTTATGCCTGTAACTAACAGATAAATTATACCAAGTAAACACTCTAAAATTGCTGCTAACCCAAAAACAATATTACACTTAAATTTCAATTTTTTTTCCCTCCATTTACGTGTTACTTGTACTTAGGTTACTAAAAATATTATTAATGAAATATCTGGAATTTAAATTTCTATGCATTTTTTATGTTTCCTCCATTTAACAGTATGTTCGAAGTTTATGCCATAATTGCCATATTTATTGTTGGTGTTAAAAGATAGTCTGATGTTTCACTCAATAACTGACCAGACAATCAGAGAAGTACGTCCAATTGTTGTTCTATAAATTCAGAGGCATAAACACAAACAAGATAAACACATCTCATATCAGCCACTGATAAACAAGTAGAAGTTTGTTAATTCATTGAATCACTTATAGCAAAATCAATGATTCGAAAACAGTATCCTAAGATTCAAAGCTCTGAGTTAACTTTTCACTCCAATTAAAACATAGTGCTGAGTTATATGTCTTCACTCAGAATGTCTGATTTCATTTCCAAGCACATCATGATTACAACTGAGCAGAATGAGTGACCTTGTGAAATTCAACTATTACAGCAGATTCATCAGCATGCATCCATGCAAGTAAGGCACAATATGGTGCTTGAAATCAATTTTTCTTTCTAATGTAAATAAATTCCTACCTGCAGAACTCTGGCAAATGAGCAAGGTAATACTGGTCACAGAAATACCCAGCTTTTAGCCTTAACCTAATTTATATTTTAATTGAGGCAACAATTCAATTTATTTTAGAATAAAAATGTATGTTAAATTGCATGTTTCATATACAAGTCAACAGCTTTGCTCCCCGTCGAACCACCATACACTTATCGAAAGAATGTAAATTAAGAGAATAAAAGTTTTTTTTTTCTTTTTTTTAATGGCAGGCACTTGGGGTTTGTCCTATTGGCCACAGAAATGCCAGAACTGCTATTCTCTTCTCGTCACCCAGTGGGCACCTGTGGCGAAGCCACAGCGGTGGAGCAGCGTCGTCCACGTCACACAACCACAAACCCGTTTATAGAGCGGATCACATTTACACAAAGGAGGGAGGACATAGAACACAGAGAGAGAAAAAAACTTCCATGCCCTGGGCAGGATTCGAACCCGCAGTCAATCACGCTAACCACTCGGCCACCTGGTTGGCAGAATAAAAGTATGCAAAACTAGTTTGATCAGTAAGATCAGTTTCTGTTGATCAATGAAATGTTACAAATCTTTCATGAGACAATCTGGAAAAGTCGTCTAAATGCTTATCACTATGTAAAGCTTGTTTTTTTTTTTTTTATATTCTATTTTGAGTTGCAAAACCTCTTTTAAAAGCAGCAATAGTTATTGATAATGTCAGAGATAACGGATATGTTTTGAATAAAAATGTGACCAATTTAGCTTTTCAAATTTTTAACATATACCAGATTTTTTTAATCATGAAATAATGTTTGTATGCTCTCAAAGGTGACCAAGAATATAATCTGCAAAAATAAGATAATATGCATAAGTTGCTTAAAAGCCTTTTTATCTTTTTAGGAAAAGAAAAGTCCTAAACAATATGCTTAGGTGTACTGCTATTTATATTAATTTAGGCTTTTTTCCAGAAAAAAAATGGGTGTTTAAATGACTTTAGTAATTACCTCTTTTTGGCCAATTATTGATTTGGTCACTTTTATCTTGCAATGTGCTAAAAAAATATGTTGCCTTATGTATTCTGTCTTTAAAGTCTTAACTTCTGATAAGGCTGTTTCATTTACTTAATAAATCTTACAGTTTGTACATTTTTAATTTTATGCATTTAAATATTTATCTTTTTTTTTTCATATCCTAAAGACTTTGTGGGAAGAAGAAAGGATAAGAAATGGTTCAGAGAAGAAACAAACATTTCTTGACTTAGGTTGTGGCAATGGACTTCTGGTTGATATATTATCCTCTGAAGGGGTAACTCTCTTTCACTTTATAAGATTTTAGAAACTTTATTTTTTTTCACTTAAAAATAAACTAAATTATGATTTTGGAAGTACTTATTCATGTTTTGAGTGATTGCAGAGAAAATTATTACTACTTTTTGATGTTTTTATAACATAGATTTGTAACATTAGTAAATTTCTAATTTTTTTTACAGTACGATGGACTTGGAATAGATCTGAGAAGAAGAAAAATATGGGATGCTTTTGAATCCAGAAACAAATTGTTTGTAAGATTTTTTTGTTTTACATGTAGCATGCTTTCACTCTATTTAATTTTTGAGTCTGAAGAAATCACAACCGGGGTCTGTTTGCTGGTTTATAACATATAACAGCAAGTGAATTTTGAAATAAACTACAATTTAAGTTCAAATTATATATTTTCTAAGTAATCAATAAAATTTCTCAAGCATACAAATTTATAAGTAAAGTGACGTAATGTCTGGACAAAGATGACACTTACAGTACATTCTAGACAATTTTTGTGTTGTAGTAAAGTCATAAAAAAAAATGGTATATGCCTTAAAATACAGTTGTTTCCATTTTCAAACAAATTTTCTTCCGTTCTAAACATGTCATGTTTTATGTTTAACTCTAATGCAAAATTTACTGTAATTTGTTTTTCTTTACCTGGCACAGATTGCTTCAAAATCCTCTTGTAGATCTAAGCTTATCAATGAACAAAAAGGAATAATGGCTACTATATTAAATTTCAGTAGCTCATGTGAAAATATTTTGCATTAAATATTCGTTCAGTAATATGCAGTGAAAGCCAAACTATCTGGAATATAGGAAGGATTCAAGTAATTGAAATTTTCAAACCTTTGTAATAAAGACATTATTTTTAATAATAATCAAATGGGTTAAAATGTGTAAGTCATGTTTAAAAATAAAATAACTCAAACTCATGAAAATATTCTAATTTCTTTTTTTTTTGATTGCCTTTATAAAAGTAAATTATTTGTTTTAATTATAGATATATAGCAAGTACTTATTTATTCCATTTTTCTTGTGAATTTCATAAAATTGCATTATAATCTTTTCATTTACAGGAAATGACAGTGGATCCAAATCAACATTTTTTAGAATATGATTGGATTATTGGAAACCATCCTGATGAGTTAACCCCATGGATACCTGTAATTGCTGCTAGGTGAATAGCTTTATAATTCTTATTAAATCAAATACATCTTATAGGTTTTTTTTTTTAATTCTGATAAATTGAATGACGCAATTTTGAATTTAATCTTATATAAACCTGCCATCCAAATGAAAAATGGATTTTATAATCTGAGGTCACTTTGTCTTGGGTGCAATTAAATAGTGTAAATAATCACTTATTGCTAATAAATGCTGGCAACTAATACTGCTCAAATTGTGCTATACTTTAAAAAAAATAAATAAATAAAATAATTTATGATAACTCAAAAGGTTAAATATAATGTATTGCGAGTAACCATTTTATTTACTTTGATATGTCCAGAGAACTAGTAAATCTCAACAAAAACAAAATCTAAGAGAGTTTGATTACCACATGCTTTAATTAAAAAATAAACCATCCAAGCAAATAAACCTGACACAAAAATGCAGAATAAAATTTTCTAACAAATTAAAGTGTGCTTCATAAATTTATTGTGCCCTTTGAAAAGGAATTTACAAAGATTAAGAATGAATGCATCAATCAATAGCATGGCAGCCCTGGGTGGGCCAAAGCTCTTGTATGACAGTGAAATTTTCTTTTTTAATTACACAGAGGAATTTTTTTTTTATGTAAGATGAGATTTTTGAACAAATCTTCTATAATTTTGTATTGCTGATTTCAAATCTGCAATTCTTTTCTCCGACTACAGTTTTTTAAAAATATTTTTGGTCTATTTTTTGTCAAAATGTGCAAGTTTAAAAACATTATACATAACAAGGGGTAGTGTAAATTTGCAACAAACTTCTAGAGGAGTCAGGGCACATCATCAGGATTAGAATTGAATAGAAACCCATGTTCAGAAATGTCATGAAATACCACTAGAGATGCTTCCCTATTATGAACTGTTTCTTCTTGTACTTCTAAACTGTGTCTAACAGGGAAACGTCCCCAGTCATGTACGATGACATCTCCAGACATGGCTCCTTATACAGTTTTAATCCTGATGATGTACCCTAACCTGCTTAGAAGTTTGTAGCAACATTTACGGAATTTTTTGTTTTATATAATGTTTTTAAACTTGTACATTTCAACAAAAAATAGGCTAAAAATGTCATTTAAAAATAATCTGTGGCTTTAGGAGTAAAACTAATTTTAGATTTGAAGTCCTCATTCCCGAATTAGGCAAGATCAAGCATTTGTATAAATGCAACAAAATTTAACCCCAGTGCTATCTATATTTTACAAAATTTTAGATTATAGAATAGAAACCTAGAGGTCTTAAAATGAATTTGAGATACATGTTTGAATTGCATTAAAATCAAAAGAATACTGGTTTAAAATATTTCTTTTGAAATTTCACTTACATATAAGTGATTGTAAATAGAACCGTTTTGTTTTGAAAGCACCAAATTTTGTAACACTTGTTTTTGAAGATATTTTCTCAAAACTTATAGAGAAGTTTATCTAATTTTCAGTCACTATTTCAAACTAAGTGACTTGGTTCAAATGTTCTCACGAGTATTTAAAAAACATTATGTCTGAGAAATAGCAAGAGGGACTTTATGTATGAGTTTTTATGTTTATAATAAATGGGTTGCTGTTATTGAAGGTTAACTGTATATGATTAAAATTATTTATAAATTTCATCTTATAACAGATGTTATTTTATATTTTATTCAAGTGCAATTCTACTAAACCTACTGGATTTTCCCAGTTTCTCCTAGTCTACTGGTTTAATTAAAATTCTCCTGGATTTTGTAAATTTTAAAAAATTCTCTAAACATCCACATCCAACTATGTCATCCACATGGTGGATTTCTGACCCAAAAAAAATTTTTCGTATCCTTCTAACATTGACTTCAACTTAAAAAGAATGAACTCCTATATAAAATAGTAGTACAAATGGACCTAAAAATTTTTCTTACAGTTAATTAGCATTCTTGGAACATAAAATGAGAAAATATGCTAGTGACAGAAGTTAGTTTGGGTTGATAAACAAAAAAAAACAAATTTTGTTATTACAGAAATTCATAACTCATGCAATGGCCATAGTTTTTAATAATTAAATTTATTTTACTCTTCCAAACAATTAATTTTTTTTTCTAAATGTGTTTCTTTCTAAATTAGTTTCTAAAATTGTTTATCAAAAATTTAATTTGTTAATTAAACATAAGTTTTTAATAGTTCATTATTTTCGTTTAGATCTAGTTATTCGATGAAGATATTTTTAATGCCTTGTTGCTATTACACTTTTAATGGAAAATATGCTCATTGTGATGCTGGTCTTTCTCGCTATCAATCCTACTTAAAGTTTATTCATAATATATGTGAAATATCAGGATTTGTTGTACAGAAGGATAAATTAAGAATACCATCTACTAAAAGGGTAAGTTATTAATTTTAAATGCAGATAAATATAAGTGCTCTACATATATGAGATGTATTGTAAATTCCCTACACAACCTCTTCACTTCTGAATAGTGCTAGCCAAAATCATTTAAATGTTGTGGCCCCACCTAGTGACTTTGTTGGTAAGTTGGTGTTTTTAAATTGATTACAGTGTAAGATATGATTAAGTGTAGTATGAAAACTTCCCCAAAAAAATTTTTTTAATCAAATCAAAATACTTTATTATATAAAACAGCTATATTGATAATATTTTTTAAAACAGAGACTTCACAAAATTTGATAAAATTATTCTCAATTAATATCTTGCTGCTTACGAAATTTTAATAAATGGTAAATTAAACTTATTAAATACGAATTGTAAATATATTCTAGAAATGTTGCATATATTTGCAATTTTTTAAAAAACATAGCAAATTTAATTGTTTGTGTCTTCTATCGGATATTTAGTCAGCCATTAGCGATTTTTGTTTCACCTGTGTTTGGCTTGATTAACGCTTCAAAAAAGATTAACACTGATAATGAATCGATAGAAAATTTATGAACTTATTTATAAAGCAAAATTAATATGGTAAGCCTTTAGGTCAAACTTCATGTAAAATAAATTATTCTTTTCCTTTGTAAATAAGTATTTTTTATGTATTAAAATAAGCCTTTTTAATATTATTCAAAGAGCAATAAAAAAAATTTGAAGAGTTTTCTAATGCTTTTTTTTTATCTCACTTAAAAAATAAATTAATAAAATTATAAATACAGTCTACATTCTTTAGTATGATCCTATCTACTGTGATTCCATCCATTATAGTGACAGAGACATGAAGTTTGGTTATTCTATAGACTCAGTGTTATTAACACCCATTTTAAAGTCCAAATCGAACCATTCATTTTAATATAGTGATCCTGATTTTGTTTAATTTTATTTATTCTAAAAAAATCTTTCCCATAACAGATAAACAGAAAGATGTTAAACATTTTTGCATTTTTAAAATAAAAATTTTTCAGTTGAAAATAAGTCAATGGTTAAAAAATTCGAAGAACTGATTCAAACTACTGTTTCTTTTGATATTAACACTCAATAAACCTGAAACATCTTACGTTCTCTGTGAATGAAGAAAGAGGGACAGGACACCTATTCTTATTCCTAGTCAAAAAGTTGATACTATAAGGTCAAAAAGTTGAATTGTGATTATTTTTAATTTCAGAGTATTCATTGTAATTTTGGAATTACTGTTTGTCATAAGTTTCAAATTAAAAAAAATTATAAAAGATTTTATATTAAATATGCTTTGTAATTTTAAATATTATTTTTCAGAGTTGCTTTGTCTGTACAGCTCGATCATATGAAATGGAAGAAGAGGCTGCAGTGGATTTACAACGTACACAACTTATTAATTCTGAGCTGAAATTCAATGAAAAGTTGAATAAGAAATCAAGTGAACAGCTTTTATATAAGAGATTGAAAACATCTGTTGGTTCAGATTTCAAGCACAGGGAGCAAGTAGAACGTATTCAAAATTGCACAAATTTGGATAAGAATGTGATCAATAATATAGTTTTTGAAGTCATTAAAATTTTGCTTTCAACTGAAGACTATATACTTATAAATCGAGAGGAAGAGCTAATATCTTGGAATTCTGGGGGTAGTTACATCTATTTACTCATTTTTTTTTAAATTTTGTTGTAAATTTTTAATAATTTACTCACACACACACACATATATATACAGGGTGGTCCCGAATTCATGGTACAAACTTTAATGGTAGGTACAGGACATTGTAACAATGATTTATTGCATAGGAATGCATAGTCGCAAGTGACGCGGTGAGGCGTAAACAGGGGAAATAAAAGGAAGGAGAAATGTAGTGATCGGTTGGTATCATTGCCGGTAGAGGGCAGTAGATGTCTAGCCGCCGTTGAAAATGATGCATCGCAGTAGGGAAAAGCGCCATTCACAATTGTGCTGCCGTAGACGATGGGTGACTTTACGTATGCAGAAAAAGCAGACATGCATTACATGTACGGCCGTGCAAATGGTAACGGCAGAGCTGCGTTACGAATGTATCGCGCTGAGTATCCTGATCGACGAATGCCGGATCATAGAATTTTTCAACGGTTACATAGTCAACTTTGTGAAACAGGTGCGTTCGACGTCAACAGACATGAAGCTGGTCGATTAATAGCTGTACGCACTCCAAGGCTGGAAGAAAGCATCTTGAACATTGTGGCTAATAGACCCGAGTCAAGCACAAGAACTGTTGCGCGTGACGTAGGTGTGAGTCATCAGACTGTATGCAGAGTGTTAAACGAAAATCGCTTACACCTCTTCCATTTTCAGAAAGTACAAGCATTGAATCCGGCAGATTATCCTCTCCACGTGAACTTCTGCCTGTGGGTGATGCAGCAATGTGTGTTGCAGCCGGATTTCGTTGGTGATGTGCTATTTACAGATGAAGCGACATTTTTACGAAGGGTGTCTTTAATGCGCACAATTCCCGTGTGTGGGCAACCGATAATTCACATGCAACTCATACATGTGTTTCAACATGTGTTTCAACAACGTTTCTGTATTAATGTGTGGGCTGGTATTGTGAACGACTTTTTGATTGGCCCATACTTACTACCCTCGCGACTCAGTGGAGGAAGCTATCTTATTTTTCTGAAAGAAGTGTTACCACAACTGCTGCATGATGTTCCGATCGCCATTCGTAACCGCATGTGGTTTCAGCACGATGGGGCGCCAGCACACTTCAGCATTGATGTACGGAATTACCTGAATGCCACGTTTGGTGCTCGCTGGATTGGGCGTGGTGGTCCAATCCCTTGGCCACCCCGATCTCCCGATTTATCGAGCCTCGATTACTTTTTATGGGGACATCTAAAGCATCTTGTTTATGAGACTTCCAATTGACTCAGATGAGGATCTCGTCGCTCGCATATCTGTAGCTGCTGCAGGTGTGCGTGAAATACCAGGCATCTTTGAACGTGTACGCCAATCGCTCCACCGACGCTGTCAAGCATGTATCGCTTCTGGTGGACACAAATTTGCACACTTACTGTAAACATGACACTTGTCAACAACGCTTTCGATAAAATCTTTGTTTTTCCTTTCGGCCGTTATTTCTCCTGTTTACGCCTCACCGCGTCACTTGCGACTATACATTCCTATACAATAAATCATTGTTACAATGTCCTGTACCTACCATTGAAGTTTGATCTGAATAAATAATAGCAC
>NC_092214.1:28581996-28665103 GCF_043381705.1 Parasteatoda tepidariorum | reverse complement strand
ATAGATTGATTAGATACCCTCCTATCTGAACATGTCTTGTTGCATGAATAAAGAACCAATTTTCTGGATCAAAATCTATTTCAAAAAATTTTTCACGATGAGTAGGTTTTTGTTTTGTCATTTTCCTGGCTTCTGGAAATCATTAATAACATAAACTACATAGATTTATCTGAGTTATTTTAAGAAATCCTGTTGTTTTCTGCAGAATGTAAACGTCTTAGGCCAAAATATTAAAGTAAAGTTACATGCTATAAAATGGCGAATTTGTCATTATCCTGGCTGTCATTTTCCTGGCTTATGAATTCCAGGACATTGAAGTGTTAACAGAGTTTTTTTTAACTGCTAATACTGTAAAAAGGAAAAGCAAATATTAACCTAATACCAAGTTTATGTATAATTGTAATATGGTTGGATGTAATCAAAGTTATTTATTTATCTAATGATTGATTATTATACACAATTTTATTCTGTACATATCAGCAACAAAAAAATTTTATTCTTTCTACAGTGGATAAAAAGAATAAATCTAAGCAATTTATGGTCCATCTAACATAAGGGCTTAAGTTGAGTTACTTACAATTAACTTAAAATGACTGTTTTTTAAACTTCTAAGCTAATATGTCATTTTCCTTGCATTCAAGATTTGGTGAATTTCTATTTTATTTTTTTTTCTCGAGCAACTGTCAATAAACTACACTGCTGTCTGTAAGATATTAATAAATGTAACTAAGGAAGTATACAAAAAAAATTTAGATTATTTTGAAGACTTTAAATTTGAAGAAAATTTTTGGTCCGAATTGTCATGTTTAAAAAGAATCACCCATATATCTATGTAAATATGTATGCTTATTTCTAAACAAATTATGTGTTCATATATTATTTTATGTTTACTGCATATTCTGTTTAAAGATAGAATTATCTAAAGAATAAAATATCACTTAACCTAGTAAAAGATTAATACAAAAATTATTTCTTTGTTAAAATTTATTACACCTATTAGTAATTTATTACAGTTATTAGTAAATCTTAAGTAAAATACTGGGAGGCTATCAAAATATGAAAGAGAAGAAAAGTAAACTTAGCTATAACATGCATATTTAAAATGTTTATGATTTTGAGCTCAAATATAAAGAAAAAATACATTTAAATTTGCTTACCACTTCATTTTTTTTTAATTGTATAAAATGAATATTTAATTTGAAAATAGGAGAAAGATCAGGAATTCATGAATAAAACCATACATTTAAACATTCTCAAGTTATTTATAAAAATTAGCATTTATAATTTTCTAAGTGCACAAAGTAATGACAATCAATAAATGTGCACCTATCTACACAATATTTTCCTACTAACACTACATATGCTACTTTTGCTTCTTTTTTTTTCATGATATTCAAATCAATTATTAAGAAAGCTTAGAAGTTGTTTACTATTTTATCAATATGTTTTTTAAATTTTATGTAATTAATCTTGATTTACAAATAAAATTCTTAGATTTACTTTATAAATTATAATTAACTTATTATACTATTAAGTATGTAAAAATAATGTCTGTATTAAATATATCTATTGATAAATAACTTCACTATACAACGTTCATTCTTAACACTTGATTGCTCAAGGAAGTGATTTTGACATCTTTTTAATTGCAAAAAATGTACAAGTAATAATGCATAAATTTATTTTTTTTCCAAGTGAAGTAAATTTTTTATTTTTAATATTTACTAATAACATGTTATATATCTGTGAATAATATAAAAAATATTAAAATTAATTGAACAAATTTATTTACACATTAATTTTTCTTTCATAATGCAGTCGTTTTGACTGCTTTTGGACAATATAGGTATAGACTAAGTTTCAGTCTTTCTAGTGTTAACACTATTTGGTCACTAAAATTAGTATGCTATTTGTATTTATGAATACAATGTGTGATTTGTAGTCTAATACAATAACAAGAAAGTTTCTTCCACTTTTGTTGGAAAACCTATTTCTTCCAGAAAAATTTTTCCATTGTGGAAGAAACTTGCGTTTTTTGCTAAAATGTTACTTTCGACCCCTTGTAACCAAACCTATACTATATACAAGTAAATTTCGATTTAAATGCTTAACACATTTAATATTTTTGTAGCTACATATATATGTATATATATACAGCTTACGCTTTTTAGTATGACCCCTTTCATTGTAACAACTTATGATGTATAAGGTATTGTTTACTATTCCATAGACACAATGTTAATGTTCATTAGACTGTCCACACTAAACCTGTCATTCCAATAATGCCGACCAAAATTTAGTCCTTTGATTTTAAGAAAAGTTTCAAAGAAATTATTTAAACTATAATTTCTTTTGATATTGCTACAGAATCTAAACTTCTTGTAATCCCTTTGAATATAGGAAAAATGACCTCCTAAATTTTTATTTGAAATCCTAGATGGTCGTAATTTATAGTCGTTCATTACTTGTGTAACTTTCTTTTCAAAGAATACAATAAATTTATCGATCATACTTTTTTGTATAAAAGTTGTATTCTTTTTTTTTGTGAAATGCCAGTCTTCTTGTGTGGATTATTTTCTAGTTAACAGATGTGGTTTTCACAGTTATCTTGATGTATGTTATTTATCGAAAATGGCAGGTCTGAACCAGCATATTATTAATAATGCATTTTTCCTATGAAGTAAAATATTTTAAATGGCACTTTTTACGCACATATTAATGTAGAAAAAAAGGTTGTATTATTACCAACCTTTTTGTTAATTTCCCAATTCTTATTAAAGCAATATTTTCTTATAATTGGTCAAGTACTTTTAGAACTATCACAAAGGTCGCCATAGGGATCCTCGACTGTATATGTGCAGTGGAAGCCCGATTTTACATTGTCCGCTTCGTATGTTATCCCACTTCCTACATCATTTTCTGCTAGTACGTGAATATTACCTATACCGATTATGTCAAATTATCCCGAATTTTACATTACACTTTTTAAGAAAATCAAACTTTATGCATATTTTAACATCAAAATCATTTTTCCCTGAAAAGTTCACACAAACTTTTCCTTTTGTTTTTTTTTCTTTTTTAAAAAAGGAGAGATTTGCTTAAAGCTGTTCTGACATTCTTTCTATTCTATCTTATTGTCCTTTTGAGTATGAGAGGAGATTTTACCCTTCAGTCAGTGGTGGGATGGGCAATGCCCAAGAAAGGAAATATGAGAGCTGTTGTAAAATTTGCAGGTTGAATTTTTTCCAACAAATTTCAACCCTTGAATCTTGGAATAATTCAGTCATTTAAAGAATGCTACACAAAGCAACTGGTTAGATAATGTTTTTTTTTTCGATTCCAGAAATAAACAAAATGCTTCAAAATTAAAAATAGATGTTCTGGAATTTGATTTCTGCAGTGTTGGACAGTGTCAACTGGAATGCTTCATAAATGAGTTAAATAAAGCAGGCTTCTCGGTATTCTACGGGAACAGTGGCCCTTCGGAATAAAATTGCATGGCTGAAGATCTTCCAAAATCGATGGCTCAAATATCAACACACATCTCATTACTTTACAATTTCTTTAATATCTGATTTAATTCCTGCTCCCGACGATAGTGATGATGTTGAGTAAAAAATGATTGAGGATATACCCACAACTGATCAGGAATTTCAAAGCATCAAAATTTGAAACAATATTTGCGAATGTAAACCAAAAAGCAAATTTTCAAATTATTTAAGTATTGAGAGGGATATTGTTGAAATTGTATCTAAAAACAAATAAAGTTTACACAATTTTTAAAAAATATGCTTATATTTTTTACCCCGATTTTACATGTTATTGCTTCGTGCAATTTTTAATGCTAGTCCTACAGAAAATGCAAAATTGGGATTCGACTGTATATACTCTGTAAGTCTTTATATTTTCATAGCTCATCAGAAAAATTTTGTACTTTATTATGAACATTATAAAATGGAAATATATTTAAACCAAATAAGAATTAATAATTAGTATGACTCCTTATCCTTCATATATATGTGAAATATAGTGCATTTTTTCGTATAATAGACCCCCTAGGTAAACGAAGCTTAAAACAATCTAATAAACAGTCTAAATCTAAGAAGCAAAAAATAGATAAACATTATTTTTCGGGCAATAATGTTTTAGTATTAGAATGATATCTAATCAATCAAAAACAAAATATTAGAAAAAAAATAATTATTGCTTAAAATATAGAAAACTAAAAAGAATTGGACAGTTATGAAAATATTAATTGCTCTCTCAGCCATTTTGAACTAGAACGATTCAAGCAAGAAGCGGGAATTCCTATCATTCATTAAGGTGGGTGAGTGGAGGAGAAAAACTCATTTCTTCTTATTTGTATAGAGAAAATATGTATTAAGAGGAGTTCATTCAAGTTGACAGCAGGGAAGTGACAAATTCTTATTTTCTCTCCGATCATTGGCTATCAATCAAGCGTAAAGGAGCGGTATGCTGATCGGGTTTTCTTAAATTTTTTCTTGTGTTAATGGAATAAAGGGACTTTCGTTTGTCAAATTGAAATTCATATTTCAGTAGAAGGGAGTCTTGAAATCTTTTTCATGTCAATGCTGAAGAAAGAATGTTACCCTATTTTTCCTCCGCCTCCTAAATATTAAATAATCAGGGGAAGAACGAATGCTTCTCAAGGACGTGTATTCCTTTAGACCTATTCAAATTTTCCATTTCGACTCCCCCTCCACATTTACCCGCCACGTTTACCCTTTTCCACAGTATTTCTTTCCCTAACACTCTAATAAAAAGGTCTCAGGAAATGCCTCTTTTACTAGCTAGCTGCATAGGAAGTAAGGGGAGAGGAGACTCAGTTGCGCTCTTTTGAAAACAAATCTCCCTCTTTTCCTGCATTCCAGAGGAGGAGCGTCACTAACGGTCTCTCGACGGTCTTGGTAGATCTTCTCTTCCCCTTTCTGGTGATTTATGAGTTCAATGCATAAATCATTAGAAACTAGAAAAGGAGAAAACGTGTCCAAAAACCTCCTTTTTTTTCTTTATAAGAGAGGGGAAGATGAAGAGATGTTTGTTTATTTTAATTGTTAAAAAGTGTCTGGGAAATCGACCCTTCCAGATATGGGACGTTATACTGTATGGAATTGTATAAGAAATTTGCAGTTAAATCCTGTTTTCGAGAATCCCCTGATGAAGGAGTGAATAAAAACAAAGTTCGAATTGTGAGAGATGCGAGAAGGTGTAAAATTTTTCTAAGCTACATTTTTCAACGTCAGATTCTCCCGGCCCCCTGCTGGTCTTCATAAATTCAGAATATCTTACAAATAATATTAACTTTTACTCATTGGCGCAGTATGTCCTCGCTTGGACCTTGTACCGCTAAACCCTACACTCACTCAATCAACTTTTGCTCATAATTTCAGTTCCCACTCAATTTTGCAATGTTTGTTTGAATTTTAAATTTGTTTGTAGCGTAAGCTTGATTATTACATCAGGATATTATTATCTTTAATACTTAACTATTCATTCTTTTCATATTATTAATAAGTATGACTAATTTATTATTGTTTATGTTTAATTTTGTGCAGGTAATTGTTACTTCTAATAGATAAAATTTTGCTCTCCAGATACTGCTAATTATAAATCACATATTTGCTATCAAGTGCTTTAAAAATTCTAGTTTGCATTAAAGTAATTTACAAGTCACTCATTGTGATTCACATTAAGGTGATTTATAAATCAAAAATTACATATCAGTAATTGAAAACAATTGTTTTGAATGTATGGAATCGTTTCATGTGCAAGACAAACAATTTAAACAAAGTATGCATGCATGAACGATGGAAGTGAAAATATGTATGAATCATATACATTTAGTTTGTTAAGTTTCAAATATATATATACTTTTAGACATAATAAGGCTATGTTTTACCAGATTTCTAGATCTATATGGCAAATGGATCTAAAACCAACAAATGTGGTACTTTCAGAATAACAGAACTTTAAAAACAAAATTAAACATTGATGACAATTGTCTCTATAACCATAGAAAACTAAACAAAATCATTTTTTATGTGTCATAGATACTGATATATCACTAAACCTTATTATTTTTTTTCTGATCTTGGAAGTCCTTAAAAATAATTGCTTTTTCGTTTTAGGTGCAGTAAAACTAGAGGATTTAGTGAAATTGTTAAAACCAGATATGTTGAGTTCTTTAAAAAATCAAAATGGAGGTTTTCAAACTCTACTTAGAAATCATCGCAATGTTTTTGAAAGTATGTTTTTATGTGCATATTGTTGATTCTTTATTCAGAATTTCTTATCAAGTAACTTGCTGCAGAACTTCTTATGTTGCAAGTAACTTGTAATAATTTAAGTATGTTAGTTTACTATTTTTAACCATATTATACAATTTTTAGCTTAACTATACTCTTATTATAAGATACTATTTTTAAAAGTAACACATCTTTTTTTTTTCATGATTTATATATATTGCAGATATTTCTTTTTTTTTTTTTTTTTTTTTTTTTTTTTTTTTTTTTTTTTTTTTTTTTTTTTTNTTTTTTTTTTTTTTTTTTTTTTTGGCATGCTAAACTTAATTTTCCTTATTTTTATTATTTTGCATCTATGTACAAAATTTTCCATAAAGACAGCCCTTTATGTATTTTTAGAATCCTTATCAAAAAGGAAAATAAAAAAGCATCCATATTGGAGGTCACAAATTAATATTTAAGCATGAAAAAACACTTTCGAAATCTGACATCATATTACAGGAAGATGAAAGTATTAAAAATGAGACATGTTAAAAAAAATAAGAATGAAAAACGAATATAAGAAACACATTAAAGTTTCAACATTCAATTAAACCTGTTATGATGTTTATTACATTAGCATTCCTATACTGTAAATTGTCAGATTTCGATATTATTTGTTTTTTACTTTCTTAATTGTCAATTTGTGACTAGCAGTGTGTATATTTTTTTCATTCTTCATTGGGACTCTAAAAATATGTATGGTAGGGCTTTTTGTAAAAATTTTCCCTTAGTATCTGTCGGAATGAAAGGGTTAAGAAAAAATAGGTGATTTTTTTCTTACTGATTTAATGTAAAAAAATTATTCATATTATATATTTATTTGCTGTCACTTTATTTTTAATTAATTGTTTTGCTTTTTCTAGTTAAAAACTGTTGTGTTCAACTTAGAGTACCTGAAAAATATCAAACTCTCAAGTTTTCACAGCAAAAGCCTGACTTCAAACAAAAGAAAAATAAGGATGTTTTCAAATCCAAAAATTGCTTTTTCCATTTTTACCATCCTCAAGGGTGTCCTTTATCATCAAAAGATTGTTCTTTTTCTCATGAAAAGATTGATTAAACAAAAAAAATCTATTTACTATTGATTTTTTTTTTTTTTTTAAGTAATGAGAACCTTTGCTCAAACCTATAAATTTCCCTCTTTTCAGCTACAGTTATTTAAATACAGTTATAACTGTTATTTAACTTCAGCCTATTAACATTATATACTTAAAAAGTGCCTTATTATTGCCATCAGAATTGTACTAGAGCTTTCAAAAACTAAAACGCTTATGTGTGTAAATGATAATACACAATAGTTCTAATATATTTTGTTTATAATCCAATCATTCGATATATAATTATTTTGATATATTGTGCCAAGTGATGATAATTCACTATAATATAGCCATTATATATATTTTATATAATAAATCATTCACTATATTTCTCTAATATGTTTTGTTTTTAATCTTTACTATATATTTATTTTAAAATGTGATGTGATTATTGACTATAATGCAGAGAGTCCAACTAATTCAGATATTCCATAGTTTCTATTCAATTTCACCTTTTACTGCCGACTACAGAAATTATAACCTATTTTACAAAAAAGTTTTATTTTAAACGTTTTCACTGATTTTTTTTAACAATTTATGACAGAAATGATGCAACGTTCTAGCATTTTAAAAATGAAAAATACTTAAAAACGTTTATGATGTTTTCATATTTGCTCTTTACTGGTGAACTAAAATAAATATGATAAATAAAAATGCACTTTCAAAGAAACTTCTGTCGTATGATAATCAGTATAATCGCTAACTTATGAAATTAAAATAAGTTGTGCAAGCACATTCCTTCCTTCTTCCATCATTTTTCTTTCCATGTAGTTTCTTTCTTTTTTCACTAAGGCTTTGAAAGTAGAATGGAACACAGTTTACACCAAATAAAGACTGAACACTTGTCCTCTTTTACAATTGCCAATTGTGAATATTCTTTTTTTCAGGGGAGAGAAACTCAAAATGTGTTATGTTTACTTTCTTTTCTTTATTTTTATAACTGGACTGGATTGATGTTTTCAATATTTTCTATGCATCTTTTTGAAAATTGCTTTTTTTTTTTCTTTAAAAATTAAAAGAGATTATTTAAGTCATTTGAAATATGATTAAAGATTATCAAGAAATATTAAAATTATTACTTTTTCTTTCATTCTTTTTTTTTTTTTTTTTTTTTTTTTTTTTTTTTTTTTTTTTTTTTTTTGCTTTGACATTGAATTTATTGAAATTCTAAATATTTTTTAATCTGCATCTTAATATTACCATCCCCCTTTATAATTGTTTTAGAGCATGATTTTTTTTTCCTTAATGGCTAACTTAATGTATGAACTAAAAATTTTCTGTTCCATTTAATAAAATGTTGTTCATGTATAAAATATATTTGTAGTTTGTTCTCTCTTTCATTTTAATATTTTTGTAATTGTAAATATGTAAGTTTTTTAAATGAAATTTTTCTCTCTATGATTTATGTCTTTAAAATGTTTAAATGAATTTCTCAAACTAAATTTTCTGTTCAATATTTAATAGTGTTTTTTTAATGTAAATGCTAACTTATTGTAACAAAAATAATTTAAAGGTTGAAATTGGAATTTGTAAAAATTATACAGAAGTTTTTTACCAGTTTAAAAAATTATTTATCTGTATATTATGTTATAATTAATGCATTATATAATACATCAGAGTTCGATAGACCATTTACAGCAAAAAAATAATTCCCAGCAAACTGTAAGAATCTGATATTACCCCTATGTAATTTTAGCATAATGAAATCCTAACTCAGTTCAAATATTTTCATATATTTTCATAATATTTTCAAATATTTTCATATTTTTACAAATTTTCAGAAATCATGGCAATCTCAATAAAAAATCAAATCTTTGAATCAAAAGTTACTTTAGCTAACTTTAATCGGACTCTGATCACTTGTTTAGACTACCTATTTGCTCATGAGTTTCTTTTTCCTGTCAATTTCAATCAATTCAAATTAAATTTTCTTTTAGAAGAGAATGAAGAATTGTTTGTACATAGTTCTTACAATGAATTTTTCACCCTATGACATGATTTACTGGGTGCCACTCTGTTTCTTGAAAGCTTTCTGACTTTTTCATGGTCTTAAGTAACTCTTGTTATTTACTACATTATAAATATTTAATTTATGCATTTATCTGACATATATTTATAATTTATTGTTATTTCAACAATAGCATTTTACCAACATAGTAATATATCTTTCTATAAATTATGTATTTTTGTATTTCAATTTCTAAGAAAGATTTTTAACTTCAAAACTGTAATACTTTTATTCAAAATGATATAAAGAATGTTCTTGAATTCTCTGAAGTAGCATTATTTAATTTACAGCAAATCTCCTCTGAAAGATAATATTGTTAGAATATTTCAATGTGCAGGATAAGATTAAAAAAAAAAAAAGATTTCATAACATTTCATTTGGATTCATGCAACAGTTAGGTTAATTTTTAAGAACAAGTGGTGTACAAGACTCAATCTTAATGATTTGAGGGGGTGACCTCAAATATGTTAATCAAGTAGTGCAAACAATATTTTAAGTCTAAAAACCATTTCGCAACATCATGAAATACACCGACATTGGGTGCCATTATATGTGGATATTTATGGCAACGAAATAGCAGGAAAACTCACCAAAGACGGTTGCTGTCAACAGACTTCTAATACCACCAAACTATCATTTATGGAACTTTATTTCATCAAAAAATCTGCTGTTATAAAAGACTAGCTACTACCCCACTGACAACTGGTACATGGCGATTGAACCAGGATTCTCTTTCCCTTTTGGGTGACAGATCTACCCAAACTTGCCTATTGCGCCTCAGCGTTCACCTGAAATGTCTAAAATTTTCTGGTGGAGTGTAGTGAAAACCTGTCCCTTCATCAGGTCACTCCCAAACATATCTTGGACTCAGCTAAGAAAAAAATCTACTCGTCTTCTCTGTTTATTATCCACATGCTTTCAACAGTTTATTTGACCTGGTCTGATGATAAGAAGATATTTTAAGTTACAAAATCAGATGCATAAACATACCTTTTCTGAATAAACACACCTTTTTTAACAGATTCAGATTCCTGACCCCTAAAATATTGGGGTAGCCACAATATGGGAAATGTAGTCCCAATAGTTTAGTCTGGAGAGCGGTCAAAAGTTAGAACCACTTAATGTTAATTTTTGTGTATTTCTCCATACCTCAAGAATCTAAGAGAATCAAAAAATTTCACACATTAATTTTTTATATTATAAAAAAAAAACAAATATAAAATTTATTCATTCAAAGATTATTCCATGAAAAAAAAACTAAAGGGGATCACATACAAGCACTTAATTTAAGTAGGACAAACCTCAACTGACTTCTACCTTTGCATGTGTTTTTTGCAAATTTCACCTTCTCAACATTCTTTGCAGCCCCACAATCTATGATCATATTCCTGATTTTTTTTGGTCAAATTTTGGAACTCTCTTGTACGGCGTTTTCAGTACATCAGAAACAATATCTCACTCATATAATCCAAACATCTGTAATCCATTACCTCGGTTCACATATGTGGAGCTTAGCTTCTAAAAGCATGCTTTAAAAAAATTTATAGTTATATCCTCACTGAAATATTTGTGGATGTTAAAGCTTTCTGGGGATTTCAATAGATACAGAGCATGTAAGTTATTCAAGTAGAATTTCAGAAGTTATTTTCGAAAAATGACGCTGAATCCACATGCTCAAAAACTTAAGTAATTTAGAAAATATATATATATTTTTTTGGGACTTAGTAGCTCTGTGATCTGTATGAAGCTTTTACATTTACTTAATATTGAAAAATAATAGTCAAGAATATGCAGGTTCACACATGTGTTCCTAGTTTCGTAAAGTGAAATTTTATATTAAGATGCATGCATATATACTTTTAATAACTTTTTGTTTTTTCATATAATTTTGAAATACTGCACCCAAGAATTTTTTTCTATAATTGTTAGATTCTTTTCAATAATTATTTATTTTGTGTGGTTTGCATAATTAAAATACCTTTGCAGTATTGCATCATACTTAAATAAAACTTCATATTTTTTTCCGCAATAATTATTGTATCTATTCATTATTGTATTTAAATAGACTATAATATAACAATATACATGTTTTGTATATTGTTATATGTAAGTGCAAGTTAACATTTGAAAAATATATGGACTAGAAGATCTAACTAGTATATAAAGTGGAATTTTCAAACTCATTTTTCATGGCATTGGCTAGGGGTTAACACATTTTAATGTATGCTATTATTACACCAAGTTTTCTTCCAAAGTGAATTTTTCAAGTCATAGCCTCTCCTAATAAATAGTTGAGCATGATTTATTAATCAGCTAGTTGAGTACCTTATTTAAAGAAATGTGTTTTTCAAAACGAAATTTTTTTTTTTAAACTTAAAGATATTACATTGTTTATTGTGCTGCATACCACTAATAGTTGTATTTTTACAGTAACCATGTAAATTAACATTACAACAGGGTTCCATATATACATGTATCAAAATAAATTTTAACTCTTATTATAAATGAAATAAACTAAATCCAAGTGAAAAGCATTGAAATTTTATTAAAAAATAAGCTATTTTTGTTACTATCAAAATGTTTTAAGGCCATATACAGTAAACAAACATTTTGTGGTCTAAATATATATCCAAGCAACATAAAATTTATCTAGCAATTCAAAAAGCAAAAACAAAACAGGAATTATATAACAAATTAACATATAAAAACGTAACAAAAGGAATAATAGAATCCAAAAATAATAAGCATTACAAATGAACTAATAATATAGTTAAAAGATTTCACCACTATAAAAACTGAACTTAGCTTCTAATTTGACTGTATACAAGAGACAATCACAGTTAACAATTTTGTTTCTCAAAAATGCAGAAAAAGTAATTTAGTAAATTCCTTATGCTTCAAACAAGATAAAAAACTTAAGTATAAAGTTTTAACGCAAGAAAAACTGGGCCTATGTAGCCCTTCCCATTATTTGTTGTTATTCCAAAAGTAATTAACTTGAAGCCATGTAATTTTCTGACTTTTCACAAGATTCTAATTAGGTGTTAAACTCATACAAGTAAAAATATTGGAACTTATACCTAGAATAATAGTAGTGGCCCGAGCAGCCCCCCCACCTCCGATATTTTGCAATATTACGGAGAGAGCCGTGGTGGTTCAGGGGATAGAACGTTTGCCTTCCAATAAGGCGAACTGGGTTCGAATCCCAGCCATGGCTGGTCGATACGAATTTCGAATCGGACTCGCACTGACCACAGTGCTGACGTAAAATATCCTCAGTGGTAGACGGATGATTGTTAGAGTCCCCTTGCTGTCAGGCTCACTGCGGAAGTTTTTACCTCTCCATGTAACACAAATACGGGTTAGTTCCATCAAAAGGTCCTCTACGAAGGCAAATTTCTCCCAATACACTATCCCTGAGTTCCCTTGTCTTCTGGATTGGATTCAAAATTACAAGGCTACAAAGTTGAACTTCAGTGGTCGAAAACCCAAAATTGGGTCGGCTGTACAAAAACACTTATATAATATTACAAAGAAATTCATTGTTTCTTGCAAAAGCAATAACAAGTTTTAGTAGTACTAAATTATAATAGCACATCTGCTATAATTATGTAAATTTTCTATAGAGTTGACCCAAAAAATGGAACTTAGTCACAGAAATTTTACATTCCATATATGCAAAGAGCTCAGAGGCATGTCATAAAAAGAGCAGCTAAAAATTGGAAACCTGCAGACCTATCTGTAAACAGATATGACATCACTCTAAAAAAAAAAAAAAAATAAGAGCATTAAATTTATGGTCGAAATTTCCTATAAAGAAGTCTTACTTGGAACGTATACCCATATTGCAGCAAATTTGTTGTTAGGAAAACTATAAAGGAATGAAAATAAATCAGATTGGTTTGTGTCATAAATTTTCAGTTTCATTAATTGAATGAGTATTTCAGATTATTTTTTATAATCAATAGCAATTATCAGTTATTAACTGTAGAAACTCAATTATTTGAGCAACAAAAATGTAAAAGAAAAGTTATATTCTATTTAATCAGATATTTTTCTTATCCAAATAAAAGTATCCCATGGGATTCTAAAGATCAAGCTTTACAATATGTTTAAGAATTATTTTTTACTATTTTTTCAGGATACACATCAGGATCTACAGATCAATAAAAATTTTAGATGCTTATTAAATCTACAGTTAAAAAAATACTGGCTCTTTCCGATTTTCTAGGTCAGCAATTTCCAGTCTTTCTAGTGTTAAAAGGCTTCCCTCGACCTACCATATATTTTGTAGCAAAGAATTGACACATTTAAACTATCCAAGCACATTTTTGAGTAATAAGAATATTTAAAATTAGTTGGTTTACTGAATAGCTTTCGTGAGAAGTCTTCCAAACTTGAAGTCTGAGGTTGTCTACTGCTATGGAAACTGGAGTAAAACCATTACTAATGGGGGAGAATTAAAGAAATGATATAACTCTCTTAACATAAACCGTTAACGCCTCATCCTTACTTAAAGTGACTTATCTTCATAACCTCAATAACCACCAGCACGAATCTTGTGTCTGGAGGAGCTTTCAAGATAGCCAGACAACACAAGATTTACATAAATATAGCATAAGGGTTACGTAGAGAATAGATAAAAACAGATATGTCAACTGGTAGTGATGCTTTCTCGTAGTCACAATAAAATTCTTTAGAGTATGATGATAATTTTCTATTGTAGAGAAGGTACAAATATGAGGTAGGGTATAAATACAGGCTAGTTGATAAATAATGTACTAGAAAGTTTAGTACAATATAACTGTTTATAAAAACATGAAAACAATATATTACATTTAGACAAAGAAGAAAATACTAATTACAGTTAAAAGTAATATTTTTCAAATCACAAAACTTTTGTCAGGTAAATGACCTGGGTTAATGTTTTGTTGTTACCATTTCAAATTAAAAATAAAAAATTGCATTTTTATCACTTTGAACAAAAAATAACCAACAACGTTACTATTAAATAAAATTTAAATAAGCTAGTCTATTGGCATAAATACAGGCTGCCCATTTTAAGACTGTTTTTCCAATCTCTTAACTTTTTGCAAGAAGTCTCTTTAGAAAATAATTTATAGATTTTTATCAGGGACCTCACAGGGGTCCAATTTTTGAAAGAGACAAAATTAAGATACTTAACTGATCTATAAATTTCTCACATAAGAAAATTCTTATGCCTGCTAAATATTTGAAAAAAGATAAGTTTATCTCTTTCTTGTTTAAAACTTAGATGAATTTAAATCATAGATTCATGAAACTTTTCTGTATTTAGATGAAATATTGAGGGGGACTTAGAGATTTCTAATTATTGAGAAGGACATAAACCCACTGTCCCCCTCTCAAACAACACCCTTGATTTTTAAACCTAGAATTACCTATTTTATTGTATTAAATTACTGTCCAGTTGTATTTTTTCGTACGTAAGTCCTTCATTTTTCAATATTGATTTTTTTAATTATTATTTATAAAGATTTTACCGAGTAGCCCATATTTATATTACCAATTAAAAAAGTACAATTTTGACACCTTTTGAAAAAAACAGTATTAAAACCCAGAAAGTTCCAATCAATTTTAACTTTATCTTGATTCTAATCAGTTGTTAATTACATTGGTAAATTAACACCATGAAATTAGCAAAATTATGAAGAATGCTCATCAGTGCTTAAAATTTAACTTAATTCTTATTAATAGTCCACATCTTACATTTTCCCCATATATTAAAACAAGCTTCAATTTATCCAATTACATATTAACAATCAGAATTTATAGATGTATTGCACTGATTGCTTCCAATTTAATTATGGAGCAAATTAATAAAATAGAGAAATTAAGTCTCCAAGTTACAAAAAAGTTCAAGGGTCATTTATAAATTAAAAAGGTATTAGAAAACAAGTGGTCATTAAAAATCTTATATTTTGTGTACTTATTAAAAACTTCTCAGAATTATGTACTCAGAAATTAAATCCATTGTAATTAGCATCCCTGTATGAAGAATTTAGTTCTTAATAGAGGAAACCTTCAACATAATCTTGAACTCGTTTTGTAACTTGGTTCTCTTTTCATAAATTTACGAGAAATGCAAAACATTATTTGGTTGCTCAGTATGAGAAAATCTATAGTTAAACTAGCCTCTCTCATTTAGGCTTAACCTTTTCAGACCTATCATCCTACTATTAGAACACATCTTTACATTACTCTATTACTCATTTTTATAATTTTTAATGGCAAATTTTACCAATTCAATGTTGAAACTCTTAAAAATAAGGAACATTGGCAAAACATCATGATATTTTGCTAATATTTCATATTTAAGATAGTACTTAGAATACAATGTATATAACCAGTCGTCAATATCACTCTAATTCATAACTCAGGGCCAAAGGGATTAAAGTAAACTTATAACTGAATCGGGTTTTACAATAAAAAGAAACACACTAGCAAATGCTAGGGTTTTTGTGATAATTTAAATGTTTCATAAAGAAAAAAATGTGTTTCTTATATAAAAGTTCGTTAATTAATGACAGTCCTCTATTAACATAATAAAAAAAAAAAATTTTACTTCAGTATTTTGCTTGATTGTGAGAGACATCATGGAAATATATATATAAGGTTACATGCTTCATTCAAAACTTAATTCAAGTATACCCAATGAATTTGTAATAGAAACTAGATGTAAATTAAGTATAAAAATAAAGAGTTCATGTTTTACAGTACCATGTTTAATAAAGTCAAAAGAAACCAAATCAGGACTGTCAAATGAATGATTTTTTTTCTTCTTCTAAATATAGCAACCATGTCACTTTTTCTAGCAATGCATGAATATCATATAACAAAATCACCAGAATTAATATCTTGAAGTGCAAAAGATTTGAACTCGTGCCTTTCTTTTATTTTTTGCTGTAAACAAAATTAAATTTGAAAGTACTGCCTCAAACAAAAAACTGTGGTAAGCAGCTGTCGTTTCTCTTACTAGAAGTAATGAAGTTAAAAACTCAAGATTCATTTCAGCTTATGTTTATATATATATTGAGAACATCTATAGAAAAAAAATTTGCAAGCAGAAAATAGAAGTAATAATTAGATTAAAACAAGACATAGGAATTGATCATTTACAGAAAAGCAAACTTTTTTCATGGTACTCAGCCCATAATTTAATTTTGGAACAATCTATAAGCATTAATACTGAAGTTTATATAATTATCATTTAAAATTTCATATGTTTTGCTAAAATTAAAATCAGTCTGAAATTAATATTCGTTGAGTTTTTACAGTGTTAAATAACTCTCTGCTATACTGTTGGAGAATAATAATCAACTGTGCAAGAAATCTTAAAATAACTTTTGATCATGAATGCATTTACAAAAATATTAGTAGTTTATTAAAACATAAGCTATAAATACACTAGCTCAAAATTTTGCTTAAGTTCATTCTTTTTTAATTTTTTAAACTTTTATCAACTGCCACAAATGACTTGATTAACAGATCCTATTTTCACGAAAATTCTTTCAAGAAAAAACATTTTTTGAGTCACTTTTTTGTTTATTTTATGGAATTTTCTACCATTGATAACTTCACTGGAAAATTTTAGTTAGTCAATTCTTTATAAAACTTCCTAAGTGCCAACCAGATCTTATTTATTTATTTATTTTTATTTACAGATTTCACAGGCAAACAGCAGTTTAGGTTCTGTTCTTTGTTTTTAACAAAACTTGAGAATAAGTTGCTATAGCAAGCAACTATTTTTCATTTAAAAAAAAATAAGAAGAAAACTCTGCCACTTATGAAATTATACAGCTGATAGATTCATGTCAAAATACTTAATAAAAAACATTCTGAAATATATAATTAAAATATAAGCTGGTTTCTTGGTGGAATGTTCTCTTTAAAATATATCATTTTTTCATAAATTCTATGTGCATCCAAAATCTAACAGGACTATTTTTTTTTAAATTTTATATGCAGTGTACACATTTTTTCACTATTTTGTTGGAAAATGTTGTATAAAACAATATAAAAATATAATATTTCTCGATACTTTTCACTTCAAAAATGAACAAAAATTGGAACGACTGTGTTCAATGCAACAAGTAAAAACTAAATTTTGATACAGATGCTTTTAAGAAAAAATAAAATTTGTTTGCTGTATTTGTCATCATTAATCAATTTTTTAAAGAGAAAAATGATAAACTGACTTGTTAAAATCTCCAAAAGCTTAAGTTAAAATCCCACTATGAGTACCTCTTGCATTGTCCTTTCTCAAGAGATCTTTTTTTCTTTAAGCAATAGCAGTCACTTTATTTACCCTTAAAATTATTAAATCTTTAATAACTTACAATGTATATATTTATAAACACATAATAGAATTAGAAAATAAAATAAAACAAAAAAATTTTAATGCCGAAAAGTAAAGGCTCTCTTCAGGACACATTCCTTTACGTAGTGATATTTCGAAATAAAATATTTAGCCTAAGATAAAAATCCCTCTTTATAATGAATCGATACCACTAAAAAATAAAAATGCAATTGAAAATGAGTTTAAGATGAAAGCAGAAAACAAACTATGAATGAGGAGTAAAAAGTAAAAATGCCTTAAAAATAGATATACTAATCTAACAGTTAATCTAACAGTTAATAGATATACTAATCTAACAGGAATCACTGAGAAGAAGAAAAAATATAAAAATGTGCTTATAANGCAATTGAAAATGAGTTTAAGATGAAAGCAGAAAACAAACTATGAATGAGGAGTAAAAAGTAAAAATGCCTTAAAAATAGATATACTAATCTAACAGTTAACAAAAAATCACTGAGAAGAAAAAAAAATATAAAAATGTGCTTATAACTTATATCATATAAAATAATTGTTAAAAAATATATTTGATAAAAAAATATGAAGGAAATTATATTTTAGTACAGCCATCTATATATTCAGAAATTCATTTACATTTGCCATCATTAATAAATATCAGATTATTTAAATATTTAGTTTATACATCTTTAAGTTTAAGATTCTTTCAAATCACATTCGTAATCACAAGTGACAGTTGGCAGCTATGTTGTAAAAAAAAAGAACTAAGTTTTTTTATAGAGCTTTCTTCAATATTTTATAACCATTTAATTCAAAAATCTAAAATAAAATGGTTGATTACAAATTTCAAGAATTTTATAATAAAAATTACAATTGCACCATCTTCTAACAGCTTCACATGATCAAGCGTCAGAAAATGCAATCCTCTAAATTTTAAAAGCAGTAATACTATACTGGGGAAAAAACGTTTTAATTAATCCGTTACTGGATTTCCAATGAAAATGGTTTGTAACTGAAACACAATGTTAAATAAAAAGGAAATATCAAATTTTTTAAAAAAAAGGATGATTATCTACAAGTTTTTATTTTTGGAAGCTCTTAAGAATATGAGTTTCCCAATTGCATAGATAAAAATGATTAAAGAAAGGATCAACTCTTTCAATTAAAAGCTAAAACAAATGACAGAGTTTGGAGTACTGCAATGTGGCGATACAGTTACAAAATGGAGCATCATTTCATAATCATTGTTACTATTTTTCTAATTAATTTCAAGCACTTTTTTAATAATCAAATGACATGAAAAATTAGGTTTAGGTTTGAAAAAAATCTGAAAATATAAGAAATTTTAATACCTTACTATTCAACATTTTTGCATCATTAACCAATTAATAAAAATGATGTATCTAAATTTCTCACTATATTATATATTTGTCTTTAGGCTGAGGCTTTATAACTTTTTGTGAAAGAATCATTTCAATGTAATAAATTCTTCAAAAGATATGATAACAAATATGACAAATTAAAATAACAGAGTATCAAGTTTTTGAACCCTTATAGTATAGTTGAACTATAAAAGCCAATTCTTCAAAACTTTATCTCCCTCCCCCTTGTAGTGATAAATCCGAATTTTATGAAAAAGAGGTATGCTTTTTCAGAAAAAAGAGAGATTTTTGGTCAAAATAAGCATATTCGTTTACAGTTAAATACTTAGAGATTTCTTTGAGATATTACCAGAACAATTTACAGAATGAAAATCTGACCAAGCATTCAAAAGTTATAAGGGTGATTTTTTTTTTCCTGCTGACTACATTCAATTTTATACATTTCCACCCAGGCTGTTAAGTTACACAAAATATAACTTAAAACTAATGTATTTAACTGCTCATACCTGATTTTCATATTAATCAGCAGTCATACAGTAAATTACTAAGTGTTGCACAAACTATATTGCATATATCACCTTGCAGTTATAGATAACATTAAATCAAAAATTTTATATGGGCCTATCAAATAATAATATAATTTCTTTAATGTAATCGGCTTCACCTTCAATCCATTGTAAAATAATAAAAAACCTAGTTTCAATAAAAATCTAAAACTGGGTGAAACATATTTTATAATTAATATAGTCACTTAAAAGCAAACCTTAAGAAATTCATAAATGCAAACACCTTAGTACAGGAAAAATATTAAAATAAAAGTCAAATATAATAGTCAAGAATAATACTATAAAATTCCTCACCCTTGATAATATTTGCATCTTAATGTTATTGGCAATCGAAAGGGGCTACAGGTGGGTAGAGCAGAACTCTCTACCTACGGCAACACTTTACATGCTTTCCCCGTTAGACTGTGGAGAATCATAGCAAAAGGAAGTACGTTAGCTTCTGTCTTGGTTTTCAAAGAGATTAAAATTTTTTAAGTTAGAAAACTTTACAGAACTGAAAACTACATTAAACATAGTTCTAAAAGAAAGCGTCATGGAAATTTTAAAAAATATTTTTAATAATTAAATACAAAAAAAATTAAGAAAAGGAAAAATATCGTAGTACAATTCTCTACAAAAACTGAGAAGAGGGAAGAGCCAAAAGTATGGAATCGGTCTTCCCCCAGATGGCATATTCAAGAGTTGCAATTGCGTATATTTTATGAGAAAATTATGAATAAAAAAAAAATCTTTGAACTTTTATACAGATGAAACTGAGTCATTTATGAATTAACAAGTTAATCATTAACAAATAAGTCATTATCAATTAACAATATAACGTAATCAATATCAATTCACTATATAACGTAATCAATATTAATTCACAATATAACGTAATCATTATCAATTAACAATATAACGTAATCATTATCAATATTACATTATCAATTAAATCATTAACAAATTTTCTGTATTTTAAACTTCAAAATTTTTTAAAATAATTAAAAAGTTTTATACTTCATGGTTAAGAAGATACATAAATCAATATTACACGCTTGTTTTAATAATTATCTTTAATTTATTGAAGTCATAGTGCATTTATCCTATACAGGCTTTCTACAGCTTTAAATCCAAAATTACGGTTCATTTAAAATTATTGACATTAGATTTCTATCTAAAAAGGAATCGATTATGATTTAATACACAGAAAGTAATTTCCAGTTAAAATTTTTCACACATTTTTAGTCATAAACCATTTTTAAATGTTTGGATTATTATCTTACATATTTTAAGGACACTTGTCATATTGTTTTTTTTTTCTTTTTGGTTAAACTTTTCTTGCATTATAATTTAATTTTTAACAAACATTAACACATTATTATTCTAGTCTAATTAACCTATTTAAGACATACATATTGTAATAAATTACTTATAAGAGAAAGAGACACTTTAAAAATCCAATAACTGGTCTAAAGAGCCATAAAAATAAAAAAAAGTCAGATACAACTGTTTCAATCATTCAGTATTTTTTTTTCTTCATAAATTACCCTTTCGAACCATTGTCATACAGTGCGCAAAATAAAAATCAGACTACCCCAAATAACTTTTCATCTAATAATCACATCTTTGCATCCTTCTATTCAATCTTAATGGCCCAAGGGAGTGATTTTTAAATATTCCAATTAATAAGAGCAGACGATACTTTAAGTTACGAAATCAGACACAAAAACGTACTTTCTCTGAATAAACATACCCTTTTTTTTCGACTGACCCCCAAAATATAAGGGTGTAGCTGCAATCAGGGAAATATGGTCCCAATAGTTTGGTCAAAAGCGCTCTTAAATTTTGACCCCTTAATGTTAGTTTTACTTTTTGCGTATTTCGCTATATCTCTAAAACATTTTAAGTGAACTGAAACATTTTTGCACATTTATAAAATTCGGTGATCCGAAGATTATGTCATACAAAAAATAACTTTTAGTAAATATGTATTATTTTACTTGATAATGGCCGAAAAAATTGTGAATTGAAAGGTATAAAAATTTTATATCACTTTGAAGAATGTAATTTTAGATGGTAAAATACAAAATTTGAGCAAAATCGGCCAAATAGTTCCCGAGAAATCTAATTTTTTAAATATCTGACTTTTTGAAATTGAATTTCTCAGGAACTTTTCAATCAGTTTTGTATTTTGCCAGGTAAAATTATATTCTTTTAAATGATGCAAAATATTTTATACCTAACAATTCAAAATTTTTTAGACTATTATCAAATAAAATAATAAATATTTACTAAAAGTTACTTTTTGCATTGAATTATTTTTGGATAAATGAATTTTATAATTGCATGCTAAAATTCTTCAATTCGCTTAAAAAATTCGAAATATAAGCAAAAAGTAAAATTAACATTGAGGGATCCAAACTTAGGACTGCTCTCCTGATCTAACTATTGGGGCTACCCCCTAAATTTTGAGAGTTAAAAATCCAAATCCGTAGGGAAAAAAGGCATGTTTATTCAGCAAAAGAACGTTTTTGCATCTGATTTCGTAACTTAAAATATCGTCTGCACCTATTATTTAGCATATTTGAGGTCAACCCTTTGAGCCATTAAGATTGAGTTTAAGAATGTGAAGAACCGATTATTAGATCAAAAGTTATTCAGGGTGGTCTCTTTTTTGTTTTGTTTGGCACACTGGACATTATCCAGAATATCTCTAACTTACTACTAATTTTCTAACCTCATATCTTTTTATTATTAAGAAGAAAAACAGGAAGAAAAAAATATTGCAAATATCTATACAAAATTATTAACATTAGACAGAATAAAAACGTCTTTTTTTATATATATATTTTAAGTATCACTTAATTATATATATTTTTTCAGTTTCACTTTACTGTATTATTACCAGAGAGCTTTTCCATGCAATTCTTTGCTTTTTGTTTATTATCGTTACGTGGGACATTTTAGATTAGTCCTACAGTACTAAGGCAGGATTAATGATATGCCTATACATTTGGCACATCATAATGAAATGATGAGAAGAAAATCACTCCTTTAGTCTGCATAACTCTAATAATATGTTAAAAGTTACCCATAATTTCAGATTTAATATACATAAAGAATATGGCTAATACCCTAGTAAAGGATGGTAGACCTTGAAGTGCCTCTAAAAATCACAGACTAGAATATAGGATAATGAAGCATACATTTAAAAAAGTAAATGTCACATATTGGCTATATATACATATTTTTAAAAAAAACATTTATTTCATCATTATTATAATTGTTCAACGCCTTTAAATAACTTATTAAACAGAATGATAAAGTGTTATACTGAGTGTCAACGATTTCAAGAGCCCATGACCCTAAGAACTTCTGAAAAAGTCAGTTCTTGTGCACCACTTGACGAAAAACATCAAGTAGAACTAGCTATATCGCCATCTACTTTGCACTCATGAATTAATACTAACCCTCCACATTTGCACTGATTTTCATTACAAGCAACAGTGCACCTTTTACTTTCAACAATACTAACAGTGGTTGATGATACCATTTTCTTAAATGCAGACTTTCTACCTTTTTAAGTACTTGAAAATTTTTCATCTACTTTAATAGGTGAGAAAAAAAACTGTATTATCAAAGATTGTTTTAAGAGCAGCTAATACAAAAATAGGAATTAGAAAAACTTACTATTTCCAAAATTTCATTTAAGAAACAAATTATGCTTATAAAAATATTCTTATTTAATAACTCTAATGGGTTTTGTTTTAATACACATTTTGTAAGCCACTTCTGCTCAGTGGACTCAAGTAAACTGTAATAAGATAATTTCTTTGAAACAAAACAGGGTTGAACTTAGAAAGTTTGAAGTCAGGAATACCAAATTCCCCAGTTTGTTGTTCTTAAACCATTCGTCTCACACCTGCACCAAAAGGTGACAAGGTCTCAGCTTTTTTTTTTTTCTTCTCCTGAGTGCTGACTGGAAATGTCATCCATATGTGACCATTAGGAACTGACTTAATGTGCATATGAACTGGTACATTTATTTAGCTTAAATTTATGGTTTATTAAGATTATTGTCAAAAATTATAACCAAAGAGGTATATAAATAACTTTTTATTGATATTTAACCAGTGTTCTCCCTAAGCGTTTTTTGAAGGGCTGCCCGCCCTCTGATCCCAATAAATGGGCCCTCTTTGTAAAAATAAACAGACATCCATTAAAAACACTGCCTTTTTTTATTGATATTCCATTATGAAAAAAAATATTTAATTCACAGTTAAAATAATAATTACACATTGGTAAAATTTATCTGTGTTTATAGGTTTAATCTTTTTGATCTTAATGATGTATCTTGCTAATGTGTGAAGATCTAATTTCTAAGATATGTCAAATTATTTCTAAAAAATATTATCACACTTTGAAATAGATTAGAATAAGTTATTAATATTTTATCAGAAACAATGAAAACACAATTAAGAATAATATGTTGAAATAACTTCAGCATCAAAATTAGCTTAGTTCATGCTCTTTTCAATTATATAGTTTGTTTTTTCTTCTTTTGTCAATTTCCTTAACATATTCAAGTTAATAAATATGCACAAAAAAAAGCAAAAATTGGCTGACCTAAAATTTGCTGAGTTTTTAAAATACCTTTTAAATCAGCAGATTTATAACTATGCATGCAAATACTAAATACAACTGTTTCCTTCTATTTTTTAAAACTTAAGAAACAAAAACATGCTAAGTACCACATAATAATAAACTTACAAATACAGGGTAAAAAATACAAATCATATCAAGAGTAGATTTTTACAGAGGACAAATTAAAGTAATGCACATTAAGAAGGAATTTCAATTTTATTAAAAATTATTTTAAGTAATATTTCCTTTAAATTAATTTCAAACTCGAAAAAGCATTTTCAACTATTTTCTAAGTTACTATTTTTTTAGTTGCTATTTTCTAATTTATAAAAGATTATATTAATTACATAATTAGTACTGTTCATTATAGGAACCCAATAATATATAGTCCACTTAATACTTTGACTCTCTGAGTTATGGCAACACAAAAATCTTTAATGAGCTTTAAAAAAAATATTTTTTCAATCTATGGTACTGATCAGAAGATTGCTTTTTATTATTCTAAGGGTACTTATCACTCAAGTTATTATGGTTGGCATTCTTATTGTATTAAGTTGGATTTTTAATAGGTCTTGTGTCAAACAGAAAGGTTAAAAGAAATGCAACCAATAAAGTGGTGCACTTAATATATAAAAAATTTCCCAAGAAAAAATAACAATAACAAAAGTTAAAAAGGTAATGAAACAAAAAATCTTCAGCTTTTCAATGTTAAACTTTTGATTCCAAATTTTTTTTGTTGCTTAATTAGTAGTTTTTCATGTTGGTAACAATGAGCAAAATACAATGTAAAATATCATGCATTTGTACTTAAAATTTAACTTCACATAAACTTAAATTTATAAATTCAACCAGTGGTTATAACTAAAATATACATATTATTTATAAAATAACAAAAATTGAACATGTCTAATATAGAAAATAATATCACCGAGAAACACAAACTTGTTAAAACCATATTCTAAGGATAAGATCTTGATTCGGTATTAAAAAAATATTATACTTTTGAACACTTTCTTTTTTTTTACAAACAAAATAATATATTTAGGGAATACATATTATTTTTATATAAAATTATTATAAAGATGGATTTTAAAAAGTTTATAGAAAAGAGTCGAGAACAGAAAAAAAATAAACTATACTAACATAACATTTGATAATTATCTTCTGTCACACTAACATCAATATGTAAACTAGAATTCATTAATTAGTAGTTATTAGATAATCTAATTAAATATAAATAAAGTCAAACAAAACAGCTTTAAAGATATTTTGATAAGCAAAAACAAAAAGTATCAATACTCACATGTCAAATATAATTTAAAACAAGATAATAAATAAATTTGTAACATAATATATTGCATGAAATGTTACAAGTTACCAAAATATAGGCACACAATCAATCAACTAGTAAGTTAAAATATCCTAAACCCAATAGTTTTAATTGATATAAATTATATAGAATTAAAATTACATAAATGACATAAATGGACTGAATTCTGTTGGTTGCCCAACAACATTTGTTCCATCATGTGAGCTAACTGTAACAACATTTACTCGATTCTGATCAGACATCATAGCAGGAACAGCAGATGGTGGAGTTGGTCCAACATGAGGATGAGGATGCTGATGAGTATGTTGATGGTGGTGGTGATGATGGTGATGAGGTTGGTGATGTCTTTGTTCCATAAATGCTACCTGATAATTATGAGCAGCAGCTGCTCCCAATTGTTGTAAAGCAACTGCAGCATGACTGTGAAGAGCATCTTGATGAGAAGACTCGTAACTATAAACCACCGGTGCTGGAGGAGGATTGTTAGCTCCAATGGCAGATACAGCTGTCTGTAATTCAATATGTTGCTGAGGCTGTAACTGGTTGTTTTCAGATTCTGGAGGCTGGTTTTTATTTGGGGGAGAATAAGCACTCACTTCATAACCCTGCCTCCTTTGTTTCCTAGGCCTATATGGTCCTTTAGCAGTTGCATTTTCGCCATGATGCTTTCGAAAGTGTTCCTTTAACTTATCTCTGCGCGAACTACAATAATCACAGTGTTCGCATTTAAATGGTTTTTCATTTAAATGAATACGTTCATGTCTTACAAGATGGCTTTTTTCAATAAATGCTCTTCCACAAATGGAACAAATATGGGAACGGACAGCTGTATGAGTTCTATGATGGGAACCTAATTGGCTTTTCTTAGGAGTACTATATTTACAATTTGGAAAATGACAACGAAATACATCGCCTGTATGAATTCTCTTATGAGAAAATAGATGTGATTGATATTTTGTACTAAATCCACAAGTATCGCATAAGAAAGGCCTATCTTCACGATGTGATGCTAAGTGTTGATCTAAACTAGCTTTAATAGCAAATCTTCTTTCACAATGCTCACATTGATATGGTTTCTCACCAGTATGACATCTCATATGGCAGTCTAAATTTGCTTTTGTACGACACCGGTGATCGCATTCATCACATTTAAAAGGCCGTTCATCAGTATGCCGCATACGATGAGACAAAAGAAATTGTATTCTGTCACAAGTATATTCACAATTTTCACAGCGAAATGGTGGGCCTTGGAAATGTGTTTTGACATGGCTGTAATATTCTCTATTCCATTTACATGTAAAATCACAAACTTTACATTTATAAGTCACATCTTTTGCATGTATACGAGAAACATGTTGCTCTAATCTGACAGAGCTATGAGCAATGTAAGAACAATTTGGACATTTTACACCATCTTTCCATTTAGATTTATTACCATGTCCATTCACAGATTCTTCCACACTGGAATCTGTAGCACTTGAACTACCTTCATCGTCATCCTCGTCGTCATCATCATCGTCATCTTCAGTATCAGTCTCTGACACATAACGTTTTTTACCAGACTTAGAATTTGATTTGTTACCAGCAGGAACCACTTGTGATTGTTTACTTGAAATTTGATTTTTCGGAGATTTTGAATTTTGTTTGGCAGTTTTTGAGGCACTCTTTGGAGCAGGCTTGGCAGATATAGTACCAGATGATTTACGAGTAATTTTAATGGGAGGAACTGTTTTTTCAGCTTTTTGAAGTAAAGATGATCTTCTTGTAGTCATAGTAATCTTCCTTGCAGCTAAAAAATAAATAAAAAAATTTTTTGAATTATAAACCAAATGAACTATTAATAATATAACTTTTTTTTAATTTACAAAAAAATAATCTTAAATATTAAATCTATCAGTTTTTAATTCATCTAGGAAACTTTTAACTTCAGTATACTCCCAGATATCTAGGGTAATGACTAAGGAAACTTAACTGAGTTTCTTTTATAATGTACAGGGTGTACGTAATAAAATAACCTTACTTTTTTTTATTTATCAACAGGATTAGCAACCAAATGTACATTTGATTGCTAAAACTCTTGATTTAAATTCTAGACTTTTTATCAATATCTTAGCAAAATAGCTCTTTTTGAATTAAAATCTTTCAAGTATCTTTCCTATAACTAGAGGAATCTCAAAAGTCAATTGATAAAAGTTCATATAGAATATTACCTAAAGATCCAAGTGTTAATGAGTTGAATAAAATCTGTCGTTAAAAACTATTCCTAATCATCTGAAATATTTTCTCACGCCTACTAGCATATTTTCTGGCACATTATCTGTGGCGGCCTATAATTCGCATGTGGCATTTTCTGAAGTGAGACAAAAATTAACAACGTATAACCCACACCCGAATTTGAAACAATATCTACGCAAATTTTGAACAAGACATAATTTTTATTAAAATATATATCTGGTTGTTCGAAAAGTAATTTCGTTTTTCCGAAGGAGGATTTAATTGCATTTTTTGGAAACCAACTTCACACTTAAACCGCATTATCATTACATGTTTTGAGAGCTGATATGGCAAGGCTTGTGTGTGAAAAAGTTCAATTAACTCTACTCAGTAGTTTTTGGTTGGTATCCTTTTCAATAGGAGAGCAATAAGCAGCATTTTCGTCATTTTTTACTTTTTTACTATAAAAAAGGTAAAATGCTGTTCATGCCAGAAAGAAATTAACAGGTGTGTATGGAGAAGATGTGCTGACAGTACGCCAGTGCCAGAACTGGTTTGCAAAATTTTGATCGGCAATTTTGATGTCGAAGATGCAGCACGATCTGAAAGGCCGGTTGAAGCTGATAAAGACACGATAAATGCATTGTTGATGCAAATCCGCGAATAACAAGACGTGAGATCAGTGAGAGGTTAAATTTATCGAATTCAACTGTTTATGACCACTTGAAAGGCCTGGGTCTAACCTCGATATATGGGTTCCCCATGTTCTCACTGAGAGAAATTTGTGTATCACGCTGACGTCTGTGATTCACTTCTCAAACGTCATGAAAATGATCCAATTTTGAAGTGCATCATTACTGGGGACAAAAGATGGGTCGTCTATAACAATGTCAAACGCAAGAGATCATGGAGCAAAAAAGACGAACCGGCTCAAAGCATTTCGAAAGTCAATATCCGGCTGTCTGTTTGGTGGGATTTTAAAGGAGGTTTTTTTTATTTTTTAGCTTTTACTGGATAACATAACAATTAATTCGGAAGTCTACTATCGTCAGCTGGACAAACTGAATGATGCACTTCAATAGAAAAGGCCAGAATTAATCAACAGAAAAGGTATAGTGCTCCACCAAGATAATGTGAGACCTTATACAAGTTTGGTCACTCTCCAAAAGCTTTCACAGGTTGAATAGGATACACTGCCACCCCCACCATATTCTCCAGATCTAGCGCCTTCGGATTATTATTTGTTCTAGTCACTGCAAAATTTTTTGGACTGTAAAATCTTTACTTCAAATGAAGAGATCAAAAATCACCTAGATCAGTTTTTTGCCAGCAAAGACCAGAAAGATGGCAAAAGGTGTTGAACCAGAATTGCCAATATATAATTTAATAAAATATTTATTCATTATACGAAAATTGTCTCTCATTTTCTCCCCCAAAAAAGCTAAATTACTTTCCGAACAACCCAATAAATAAAATGGCAAATCTAAAACAAAATTAACAAAATTAAATACATTATTAGCTATAATATATAAATGAAAACAATAAAAAGTATCAGGTTAATAGGTAAGTAAGAAAAATATACACAACATAAATGAAAAATAATATTTAATAAACACAGAAGTAATTTGAAAGCATTTAAAATCTTTCAATATCAGACATATCTGAATCAGAATTAAACAATTCTAAAATGTTTGCATCGGTATCGCTATTGTCATCAGTATCACTGATATCGTCATCAAAATATGTGCTAGTATTGCTTTTCAGCAGTTAAACAATGGGGGATGCCATTTTTTTAAAAACCGTTATTTATTGTCTCAACAGACACATCTTCCGAAGCATTCAAAACCCATTCACATGCGTTATTATAAGAGGCATGTTGATCTTTTTTATTAGAACTAAACTCGTCACAGCCATCTATTCCTTCTAATAATATCTAACTTTAGCCTTGAATGATTTAATCCCCACATCCAAAGGCTGAAGATATTTAGTCAAGCCAAGGAATGATGGATAAACACAGAGAAATTTTTACATTGATTTTTAGTTACTTCACATATGTGCACCCGCATTGCTTGGCTTAAAAAAAGCTCCCTTCTTTTTTCGCCAAGTGGATGACAACCACGAAGTCATGACTTGGTGAATTTATCCACCCTTTTTCATTTACTTCCACAAAGTTTCTTTTGGGAAAGTGTTCTTTAGGTAAAGTTTTTCTCTTAAGAATTATTATAGGATACATTTTTTTTGCCAGCTCCTGAACAGGCTAACACCACAGTGAAAGAAATCTGCTCATGTCCCGTAGTTGCTATGGCAACCAAATTCATCCCGCAGTTTTCTATAGGTCGGTTTGGTGGAAATCAAAACTCATTAGAGTTTCATTTGTGTTTATAATCTCACTAGCTGTGAATTTGTTCTCTTTGATAAGCTTTCTGTTGAATTCCAGAAACTGTAAGACTTTCTCTCTCCAGTGTTCAGAAAAACTTTGCATAATGGTTGTACAAGCTCTATTCGTAAGTTGTGCTGTCGCATGAAGTTGTAGCAGCAGGATGGCCAACCAGTAAAATTTTTATTCTTTTCTTTTGCCAACAGTCGAGCATGCAGTTGTATTCTTATTATTGATACGGGAAATCTCCTTTCTCTTCCGGGGTCTGTCCAGACATTTTGTGAAAAGTCCGTTTTTGTAAAATTGTGAAATAATTACTCGTAATTTGTGAATATAAAATAAACGTTAAGTCACATTCTTTCAATCAGGGTCCGCTTTTGTGAATTTGTGCAAATAGGGTCCGTTATTACAAAAAAAACTTTCTCAAGGAGTCAACACTGTAAAATTATAATTAAAAAAAGTAAATTTTAAAAAATAAACAGCAATTGCAGCTACTAAATTAGCGATGCAACATACAAATATTTGGTATTTAGCCTATACTGCTGAACGCAGAATATTCACTTCGAACGAATAAAGGAAGAAGCGTCTGCAGAAGACAAAATTTAGCTCATTTACATTTGTCTTCCCCCCCCCCTCCTGGGNAAAAAATAAACAGCAATTGCAGCTACTAAATTAGCGATGCAACATACAAATATTTGGTATTTAGCCTATACTGCTGAACGCAGAATATTCATTTCGAACGAATAAAGGAAGAAGCGTCTGCAGAAGACAAAATTTAGCTCGTTTACATTTGTCTTTCCCCCCCCCCCTTCCTGGGATGGGTTTAGTCGATTAACAAAACAATAATGAAGATAAACAAATCTGTGAAGGGTCCGATTAAAAGATAAATTATTTTGTGAAGGGTCTGTTTTTAAGTTAAAATATTTGGTGAAGGGTCCTTTTTTATGAAAAGATATTTTGTGAAGGGTCCGTTCTTATTAAAAGATATTTTGTGAAGGGTTCGTTAACGGACGCAAATTTCTTCTAAACAGACCCCTGCTCTTTGATCCAGAATCCATCGGACCATGTCGTTTTCTGGGTCTGGCCATGAGGGCTTCCCCCTTCTCTTGCACAATCTTTTTTTTTTTATTGGAAGCTTGAAATTTTCTCTTATTCTTCCACCAAAGCCTGATACTGGATTTTTTGGATTTTTTTAAAAAATTAGAACTCAAAAATGTTAATAAGTTTATCTATAACATAATTTTTGATTTAGAAACTAGGCCAATTAAGATTTTAAAAAAATACACCGGGAAAAAAGCTGAGACTGAACTAACAGACTGAAGCAAGATTATTTGTCTGAACATTTAGTAATTAAGGGACAGTCCCTAAATTCAAACTATTGTATGTTATGATTTTTAAGAATTATTAAGTGTGAACATTATCAAATAAAATATGAAGATATAAGCATTTCAAAACAACTAAGTTTAAAAGTGTATCAAAACTAAACAATAAAAAATTAGTGAATAAAACCACACATTTAATAAGTATTTTCACAACTTAACAAAGTAAATTGATCATTAAAAGCATTGACTGTAATCTGAAAACAAAGAGTGCAATATTACTTTACATTTTTAGATGATGCAAATCTATGGCAAAAGTTAGGAATGTTTATTTATATTTTCAACAAAAATTATGCAAAATTGAAATCGAGAAAAAAAAACTTTTTGCATTCAGGGAGAAGAATTGCATCTCAGTAGAAAGTAATAAATAAGCCACATCTAAAAAGAAGTTTATACAAACTGTCAGTAAAAAGGGGGCAGAAAAAATCATAAAAAAATATAATATCAAACAATAATGAAGAAATAAAATCCTTCCATTCAAATGGGGTTTTTTTTAAAAATAGGACTAATTTATTGTGTTTAAATTTAGCCCATTTAAGGGTTCCTTATAGGAAATTCAATACCATTAAATGCATCAAACATTTAAATAAAATATAAACAGAAAATATTTAAAATAAATGTTTTTGTGCACATTAAGCAGGTGTATTTTCAGGAATTAAGGGTTGATGAAGATAGGGAGCCAAATGAGAAAAAGAGGTGATGGTGAGAGAGTAGTGAATGATGGTAATTTTTTTTTGTGACCACTTTTTTTTAACTTGGTCAGCATGTAAGGAATGGCAGCCATTAACAGGGATCTGTCTAGGTTTTTCTGAAGGATACCTATTTTGGAAAAATTTAGACATAATTTTTGAAAAATGAAAAATTATATTAAAAAATCAATACAAAACATGGTAAAAATATAGATTTATCGTTTTTTGAGGGATACAAAAGTAAAATTTTAAGAAAAAGTATTTTGTGAAACTACCGTTTTTCCTTAAGTTGAGTTTGTGAAACTACCGTTTTACCTAAAATTGAATTTGTGAAGGTACCGCTAAACGGTAGTAAATTCGACCCGGACAAATCCCTGATTAATCTTGCCCTTTACTTACACACACTTATTTACCAAGCTTCTAAAGTTTGTTCAAATAGTTATCTCTTTAATGAAAAGCAATGTTCTCCTTAAATGTTTTTAAAAGGGTGACCAGACCCTCTTGCCCTTTTCTTAAAAAATAAGCAGCCTTTTTATGTTATTTTTTGGGAAAAAAGGTTTTCTTAATCACTTGTTTTAATAAAAAAATCCACTTCTGATTTATTTAGTGACTGATAATTATTTAACTTTAATTTGATTATTTCATTTTAGTAAAATTTTTCTCATGTTGTCTAGTTATAGTAAAAATTTGCTTGATATTCAGGAAGAAAGGATATTAATGAATTTTCTAGTAATTTTAAATTTTAACATTATTTTATTAAATAAATACCTTTTATTTAAAAGTGCACCTTTAAATGTTTATTTTCTTATAATTTTCAGTTTAAAATATAAAAAAAAGCTTTAAAGTCAGTTGTTCATCGATTAATCCTTTTTTTAGCTTACTTTTCCTGAAGAAAATTATACACAGAGATTGTCTTTTAGCATGCTTTTAATTTTTTTTTCAAAAGCTAAAAATTTTTCTGCAATTTTCAATAATAAGTGAGGATTACTTTGTGAAATACAGTCAAACCCCTCTATAGTGAAGACTCGGTCGTAGTGAACTTTTCTAGTGGTCCCGTCCATATTCCCATTCAGATAATGTTATTTCAGACGCTTATAGTCAACAGCTGAGAAATTGGTAAATCGGTTTTAGTGTACTTAAAATTTTTAATTCTCCAAATTTCTTTTTCAGCCCTCTAATTTCAAATTTGTCCTCTAATTTTAAATTAAATTCAATTGAAAATTTGTAATAATTTAGTTGAAGATCTTTCAGGTATCCAAACCATGACGCAATATCTGAATACATATTTTAATTTAATTTTTTGCATCCTGGGGTTATTGTCAACCCCTATACCTGTTTCTTATCTCCCTTCTATTATCTTGGTCAAACTTGTTTCTCTGTTCCCATTTCTTAAACCACTATCACATGCTAGTCCAGTGTTGCCAGATTGGTCTACAAATAGCTGATTGGGCTACTTTTAAAAGTCCCTGCTACTGAAAATCAAATTTGGGCTACTCATTATTTTTCGAACGCTACAAATCTTAAAAATGTGCTACCGAAAATATTTTAATCTTTTTTCCCCTTCCCGTAATAAAATGATTCTGAAAAGTCTGCAATTTCCTTACTTTTTAACACATTCGCCTTAGTTTTGTTCTGCTGTGCAGAGTCTATAATCTTTCCATATCTATGTTTCAAATTGTTGACTTGTAAAATCGCAAAGATATGTACGAAAAAATGCACGTCGAACATGATCGGGAAAAAATCTTTAGCTCTAACCATTATTGACCGTTTATCTTTGGACTAATAAATCACATGGCTTTAAATCTGAGTTAAAACAAAATATTGAATTTGACGAAAATAACGTAATGCATTAAAATGTTACTAATTTTCTTTTAAATTTTCTTATATATATATATATATATATATAACACATTTTTTTGGGCTACAAATTGTTTGAATCCGCTACTTTTGGAGTGACCATTCGCTACTTTTTAATCTTAAGTTCTACCAACACTGTGCAAAATAATATGTTATAAATTACTAAATAATATGTCTTGCTAAAAACATATGAGTTTTATAAAAACCAAAATATACCTAGGAATTTGAAAAACATAACAGTAGATAAAATTGCAATGGTAGCTGAGCAAAATGATTAAATGTTATTTGCTTCAATTTTTATCAAAGACTTGAGAACTAAATCTGTGTTAATAAAATAAAAAATGGGGATCTTAAAATTGAATAACTTTTAATAATAAAATAATTTTAATGTAACAATCGGGGTTATTTCCGTATCGTGATCTGCCTCGCCAAGATGCCAAATAGATTTTACACTTGCAATTTTTTTTTAAATAAATATGTTTGCCCGGTGGTGGCTAAGAGTCTGTCCCTTCCTGTAATGTTTTTTTTAGTTTCTCGCAGGCCACTGCCCGGAAGTTTCCATGACTTGGCGATTATTCTGCCACAGATCATGATACGTATATTTCCCCTAACAATCAGTCTACATTAAGAAATAAAAAATTATTGTGTAGCAATCTAAAAAGCCTTAAAAAAAATGGTTGCTTTGCAAAGCAACAAGTAATAAATAGCTACCAAATATTGTACAGTTAAACAAGAAAAAAAATTAGATACAAAAATACTTAGAAACGAAAATATTTTTGAAAAACCTCAGATTTTCATATTGGTATCTACAGCAAAATAATTCCCTATTTTTAGCAACTTCTGGCCAAACAGAGTGGCCTGCGAGAAACTAAAAGAAACATCACAAAAGGTGATCAACTTGAAAGATATAACTCATAGCCACTCAGGAACAAACCATTAAAAAAAAATTTTTAATCATTTTTGAAAACTCAAAATCACTTTGGGGTCTTGGCATGTATAGTTGGAATGAACAGATACCGACACAGAAATATCTCTAAAGCAAAAAACTCGATTTTTTATTAAAAAGCTAGGTGGGCTGTTTTGTTTTGTTTTTTTTTTTTTTTTTTCTTAAAAAAAACTAGACAGGCAACAAAGACAAACTTTTTTTAAAAAAAAACAACATTTTTCAAGCCCTAAATTGATTTTGCAATTTATCACAAATACTGTGATAGAACAGTATAGAGGATATTTTTTTAAATTTCTGTAAGTCACAATTAGGCGATAAAATTTAATGTATCAAATCTATACTTATCTTTTGCGCCAAAAATTAATCAAATAAAATAAATCCTAATTTTTAAACATGAATGATCTTCAATCAACAATATGTGGGAGTGGTGCACACCAAATATTTTAATCTTATTCTGTTCTCTTGAAACCAGTCTTGCTTAGAAATTTCTTTTTAAAAAAAAACAGCAAATTTAATATTTTCAGTGCAAGTAAAACCCCTCACATTGCTTGATTGAAAATAATCTTTATACTTGGAACCCTAAAGGGAAATTCACAAGCTACTACTTACTAGTTTTTAATTTTATTTTGCGAGAAGCAACTTTACGACGATTTGGAGGTGTTTCAGGACTTTGTTTTTCATCTGAACTTTGACTGTCATCATAGTCATTATTAACACCACAGTCAGGAGCAACATCATCAAAGCTACTATTGCTCGAATCATTATCCGAGGATACCTTTGTTGGTTCTTCCACTGGAGGAGGCAAAGGGCATTTTTCTTTTGCTTGTTCTTTTTCTAATGGAGCAACAGTAATGGGAGCATTTTCTTCACTGCTAGCAGCTAAAGGATACTTCTGCAATCCATGTATTGCTGCAGATATAGCTATATTCATAAAACTATCATTATCAACATTTGATCCAGCTCCATATTGAGACTTTAAAGAAGTGTGTAAACTTTTAAATTCTGGTAAATCAATTTTGTTTTCTTCAAGACACATCAACAACAAATACATGCATTTTGGATTCTTCACATAAAGCGAACAGGATTTCATGTGATCTTCTAAATATGGACGTTCAATAGAGTCCCAATTAATAAATGTAAGCAAAGTTCTAAAATCACTTTCCCTTTTACTAGCATCATGTTCTACCCACTTACAAATGAAGTTAAGCAACACATGTTGGGGAATGAGACACTGTTTTTCTTTAAAAAATGCTTCTAACTTAGATATCGTAAATTCTAAAATTTCATTTTGATCGAAAACTTCAACAATGTGATTGTGAATAAAAGCAGATGCATTTTTGTGCAGAACAGGTAAATTGTACTTCTCTGCCATCTCTCTAACTGTCAAACAGTTAGAAGGATCTAAATACCTATCTAAATATTCCGCACAATAATTTTTCAATTTGATTACAAGAAAATGATTCGCCAATCTCAATAATTCAGACACATTGTTTTTATCAATAACTACAGCTCCTGTATACATATAATTTAAGAGTAATTGGAATGCATCCAAATTTTGACAAGTTACAGTCAGCTGTTCTTTGATAACTTTGTGAGTTTTTAATACAGAATCAAAGTACGGGCTGCATGCAGCCAAGACATTTCGATGGGCTTGGAATTTTTGACCCTGAACGTGAAGCACGACATCACAAAATCGTCCTGCTTCACGCTGACTCCAAAGTTTTTCCAGTACAATACATGCTTGCTGATTTTCTGTAAAATTCATGGCACTCGCTGGTATCAGCGTTGGTACTGCCATGACCATTGCTACGCGAAAAAAGAATTTAGTACCAACATAAACTATAAGAAACAAAAATTATTTTGAAGATTCCACTTAATTAATAAACAAGAAACTTCAGCTTTAGAAAATATGTACATTAATGATTATAAGCTTACCTGTAAAAATAATCTAATCGCTGTAATATTAACATTTTTATTAAATTTACCTAAACACGAGTTTTTAAGAACGATAACAAATATGAAATATTAGGTGGACCAGCTCATAATGGAAAATCGGACAAAACTAAGCCTAATCTTAGGGGAAATCCCCAAGATAATTTTGTGCAGATTTAAGTCCAGCAATAAAATTAAAATAAAGCAATAGGTAGTGGACTTTTTCAACCCAGAAAGCATGTATAAGTACTTAAAGGAGAAAAACTTTGTATTTCACATCTGTAGATTGTTTACATATATTATGGCTACTTAGTATCGTTTTTGGTTTTCAGTTAGCAGAAATTCAGACAATGGATGCCCAATTCGAAATAACAGAAATATTTGCTGCCATTCTTTCCCGAAAAACAGAACGGTTATTAATGCATCGCCCCGTTTTGCGTTTGTGTTGCGCTTAGAGGCCATTCTTACTGTATACGATTTTTCTACCCGCTGGTGCGAGTGTTTAGTTGTTGTTATAGCTTATTTACGTCGCACTGGAGCTGCTCTATGGGCTATTGGCGACGGTCTGGGAAACATCCCTGAGGATGATCCGAAGACATGCCATCAGAATTTTGATCCTCAGCAGAGGGGGTGGCACCCTCGCTTCAGTAGCCCGACGACCTGCACGGGAAGTCCAGCACTTTAAAGTAGATCAGTTTAACGAGGGCCAATACCGCACACCCTCGGTCCCTACGGTGCGAGTGTTTAGAAACAACACATAAGATGAATTGGCGATCGAAATGAGCCATAGGTGGCGTAGGGTAGAACTCTCTACCTATGGCAACACTATACATGCTTTCATCATAGCGTGTGGAGAGTCATAGAAGAAGGAAGTACGTTAGTTTCTGTCTTGATTGTCATATAGATTAAAGTCTTCTAAGTTGTGAAACTATATGGAACTGAAGACTACATTAAACATAAAGAAAGAAAGCACAAAGCTATAAGAAAGCACAATGGAAATTTCAAAAAATATTTTTATTATAATATTAAGAAAAGGAAAAATATTGTAGTACATTCCTATAGAACTGAAAAGAGGAGGAGAGGGAAAGGAAAGGGTCCAAAGGCTTCTCCATAGATGTCGTATTCGAGCGCTGTCTTGTGCGCCTTTAGATTAGATTCGAGATTGCAACGCCGTGTAAAGCTAAGCACAGATGGCGCTAGCTCAGCTTGAAAAGCTCTGTATCCAATATTAATATTCTTGTAGTGTTTACAATATAACGCATTCTTTCCATTTGAATTTTAACGAAACAGGCAATAAATTATTTCGGAAAACTCCGTAAGCTTATGCTATTATGCAAACCAAAAAATGACAGGAGATATTTTGCACAAATATAGCCAAATAAGAAATATGTAATACTCGAAACATGGCAATCCTTAGACTTCGTTTATGTTTTTATGCCAATTTTCTTAAGTTTTTTCCAGGCTAACGACGAGTTAAAATTTGTAAATTACAGGAAACTCTTATGAATGGTAAAATAACGCCTAAATTTAAACACAGATTACTATGATAAAATTTCCTAGAATGTACATCGCCAAAGCATAACATAAGCTGTGGTATACGCCGGAAGTTTTCCAAATATCGTCCGGTATTAGGAAGCTTGTTATTGTTTACATTCAGTCAATCATCCATATGCATCTAGGAAGGAACGGCTCCACGTCTTGACCCTTTCCCCTTCAACTTTCCCTTCTACAATATTTCCCCCCTTTAATTGTCTAAAATATTTTCAAAATTTTCCATGACGCTTTCTTTAAAAACTATGTTTGATACAGTTTTAAGTTACACAAAGTTTCCTAAATTAAAAGTTTATAATCTTTTTAGGAATCAAAACGGAAACTAAAGCACTTCTTTGTCCTATAGATCCCCACACGAGAACAGGGAATAATACAGGGGTTCGCGGAAGGTCTTCTTTCACGCCCACGTCTAAAGCAATCAAAGGCAGCATTCTCATTCACTACATAAGAAAAGCGAATTCAGGGATGTGATCGGGAACCTGATTGACAAGCTTTTGACAATTAAATATGTTTTACCAATCAAGCTCTCATTCCTATCACCGAATTCGTACACGTGAATTTTGCTGCGCGCTACGTGAGAAATTATTTGGGTCTATTCCACGACACGACGCTTTTGGAGCAAGCTCCAAGCTGTTCTGACAATTAGGATTGTTGGCGATCGCAATAACGCTCGAATACGCCATCTGGGGGAAAGACCGGTTTCATGCCTTTGGCCCTTCTTTCCTCCCGATATTTTCCTTTTTATTTAATAAAAATATTTTTTTAAATTTTCGTGATGCTTTTCTTTAGAACTATGTTTAATGTAGTTTTTAGTTCCATATAGTTTTCCAATTTAAAAGATTTTACTCAATATGAAAATCAAGACTCAATATGAATATGAAGATCATGTGAAGTGTTGCCATTGGTAGAGAGTTCTGCTCTACGCCATCTGCAGTCCATTTCGATCACCAATATGTGGCACAGACCAGAATTATCTACCTACGGCAACACTTCGCATGCTTTCACCATTAGCGTGTGGAGAATCATAAGAGTGATTTTCGAATAGATTAAAAACTTTTAAGTTATGAAACTAAATACAACTGAAAACTACTTTGAGCATAATTCTAAAAGAAAGCATTGCGGAAATTTCAAAATTTTTTTTATGACAATTAAAAAACGCATTAACGATCTATTGCGCAACGCTCGAATCCGCCACCTGGGGAGAACACCGGTTCCATGGCTTTACCATTTCCCCTTCCCTCTCCTCCTCTTCCTAGTCCACTTCCAAATATTTTTTAAAATTTTTTTGACGCTCTGTTTTGGAACCATGTCCAATGTAGTTTTCAATTCCATATACTTTCCTAACTTGAAGTTTTAAATCTATTTGCAATTTAAGATAGAAACTAACTTTGAAGCTATATATTGGGGAGAGTCGGGCAGCCCCGCCCACTTAAGGAGTATTGCTTATATTTCTGTATAATATTGAGTAATAATCAATATTTTTGTATGTTTCTATTGTTTTCTCATCTAATTAAGTAGTGCAAAAAGAATAAACCAAAAAAAGAATAGTTTAACTTAGAAAAATAGAAATTAAAAAAAAACATGTTTTTCAGCTCTTTTCAAAATGTGTAGGGTAGCCCGCCCAGTTATAAAAATTATGTTTTTTGACTGTTTTTTCAGGTGTAAATGAAAATGACCAATGTATTGACAATAGATAAACCTCATTTATCATTTTTATCACAAAATTATTTTATTTATTACATATTTATATACTTTTAGTGAATTCTATCATTTAATAACAATCATTTAATAACAACAATATTTGTTGTTAAAAATGCATATAACATTCAAATTTGAAGCAATAAAATAATAATCTTTGCAACCGTACATTTATCGACGAAATAAAATTGGGCGGTGATACCCGACATTCATGTGAGCGGGGCTACCCGAAATCCAATTTTTTTGTAAATTTGTAATTACTCGAACAATTTTTTACATATAAACTTCTTTCTTTGTGCAAATTAAACTTAAGACTACATACTTTAATGCTGTATGTATAGAAAAAATTATTTTTTTAGTATTAAAATGAAGTTTAATCGAAACATTCAACCAATTTTTCTTAATTTCATGACTACTGTATTCAACATATTTTCAAAACTATTGTTTACCATGTTAACAGCTGCATAAATACTTGAAACTTTGAAAATAATCTTTTTTTAATCTAACAATTAATGTCCGATGGCCCATTGACTTGAAAAAATATTCTATACATATAAAATTGACAGTGGGCGGGGGTACCCGACTCTCCCCTATATATATTGAATATTTAATTAATTATTTTGATATTTTTTCATTCATCATGAACATACTGTTACAGTAGTTCTGGATTTTTAAAATGGAGAGTTGAAAATCTATTTTACACTCCACGTAAAAGTTCGCAGCAAATAAGTATTTACATCGTTAAGTTTATTATTCTTTTCTAATCATAATGTAACAATAAGCTTTGTACATCCTTACATCGGTATCTATGTTATTATAAAAAGCAAGATATCAAAAATAATAGGGGACAACGGGGAAATTAATAGGAAGAGTCCCTCTTGTGTGGCATTATTTATGATCCTTTAACGTTGATTAGTTTATTTTATTATTGATTTGAACAATATAAAACATTTTTTACCCACCACAAAAACAAACTACGGCTGAAAAATATCAAAGTGAAAATATTTGCTGACGACAAAATACAAACTTACTATCGAAGACCTCCCTTCGCCAGTCGTCAGGAGCACTGTCGATGACTTTGGTTACGAGGTTAAACTATTACAAACAGGGTGTGATAAATACTCAAGACATATTTTAAAAGGGATCGGGAAGAGAAGCATCAAAAGTGCTTTTCTTTAACATGTGCTTTTCTTACTAATAATTATAAATGAATAACATTCCATATATCGGTGCCACAAACGAAAATCTTTCAATATTAAGAAGAAAAATGTTACTGCTGTCACCCGTGCTTTAGAAAATTTCAGCAGGGGCATTTTTACGCTAAGTAAAAACAATCGGATGATGAAATTTAGCAAATTTGAAAAGTGCTTAAAGAACATTTTGGTGTAATAATATTGTCGCTATGTCTTTTTTTTTTTTTTTAAATTTTCCTATTAAAGAATTTTTTTTTGAGAAAACTATTAGCAGTAGAATTGATTTTTTTGTAACTCTGTACTCTTATGTTTGACATAAGCAAAAAAAGAAAAAATCACTTTTTTTAAGCATATTTCAAATATTACAACAATTAGCTACTGGCCATTTTTATTATATTTTATAAACATTTTATCTCTAGAATTGAGATGTTCAAAATATTTTTAAATCTTTTTGTAAAACTCGCTTTACTTAAAAATAATTTGAAGCAAAAAAATAATTATTAATAGTTATTTATTATTCTATTTAATTTATTAATGATAGAAATTTTGAATTGTAATGCATAATTTTTTTTTGCATCATTTTGAAGTATGTAATTTAAAACAACAGAATCTAAAATTTGTACAAAAATATGGGTCACATATGCTTGCATCGAATAATAAAAATATATTAGTGCAGGAAAATTCAATCATTATATCAGAAGTAATTCAGGAAAGCAATTTTTTTTAATTTCACACTTTCTCAAATACAGTAGAAAATATTATTTTTTGTAATACTTTTAGTCAATATCTTTTATATTTTTTTTTCTAGTTCAACCCTGCTTTCTAGATGCATGTGTTTCAATTATTGGTTTTAAGTAAATAAATTGAAGCTTTTAAACGACAGATTCAAATGTTCAATTTATTTAGATATATAAATATGCTCTGTTATGAACAAAATACACAGTCCTAAGACACATTGATAAATATCTCAATATAAACATTTGCATAGATGAGTTAAAATATTATAACAAAACTTTCAATATAAAATGCAAATTTTTGGTTGATTTTCTGATCACACATTTATTACAGTAGCAAATAAAAAGAACTAAAATGTGAAAAGGCAATTAATGAAAACATTTAATTTAGATAAAGATTGAAAACATTAACGATTTCAAAAGTTTCTAATGCATTCAGTTTAAGCAAAATTTAAGAGGTATGAGGCAATAAAATAAAAAAAATAGTACCTATATGAAGTATCTATACAATTTATCATCAAATACAATAGCAAGTTTAAATAAATTTTAAAGCTTACAAACATAAATTATCAGCCAAGTCACAATTAAGTTTGTTAATGTAATGAAGATTGTTAGTGGTAAAATGTTACAAAACTAGAAGATAAAACAAAAGCTAAACCAAAATACATAGATACTATGTAAAAAGAAAATACGTATATTAAAATTACAGTATTCAAATAAATATTACACATATCTTTTAGACTACCAACCATTACGATTTTTGGAAAATATTTAATAGCGTGGTAGACAATTGAAAACCAAAGCTCTCAGAATTTTTGGTAATTTTGCAAACATTTTAAAAGCCTCAACACAAGAAAACTGGAACAAAGTGATATTTCATATGAATTTTGGAATCATTTACATGAAGTGGTGTGAAAAATAACTCCAAATTATATATACAAAATAAAGAATCATACATTAAAATATAAACTTAGCCATCACTAGGAGAAACTTTCCAAAAATTTGGCAGCCCCTGCATTTTTTGAAAATGATTTAACTTAAGTAAAGAACTGAAATCATATCCTATTCAAAAAACATGAAAAGGGACTAAAATAAGGTATGCAAAATCCCTAATTTAAATAATTTAACTCTTTATTTATCAATACCCAAAAAGAGATAGTTGGATGATGTAACAAAATATCTAACCACAATGAAAATTTTAAATTGAAGAACCAAGGATAAGAACAGAAAAGTTTGGAGCAATAATGTCCAGCAAGCTAATACTTACTGCTGGATAAAAAAGAAAAGTTTCTACTAATATTTTAAATGAGGTTTCAAACAGTAGTAGAGGGTGAGATATATATAGCTTTGATATTGAAAAACTGCTGAAACAAAGAAGACAAATAATGTAACTATCATAGATATTATTCCTGATTGAGAGGAATAAATTTCTGGAATTTAAAATTTTTATTAAGAAAAAAAAAGAAAGAAGAATATTGGGAATATGTTAATAGGAAAAAATTCAATTATTGAAACAAGATTTCTTTTAAGCAAAATCTTTAGAAAATTATAAAGATCTCAATTCAATTTTTGTTATTTTTTATAAATTATTTTTGAATTACATTTTAACACCATTTTCTTCCATTTGGGTATTAGCGTTCCTTAAGTTTGCTTCACTAGTTTTATAGCTACAAGGCTCCAAATTTTTCCTGGTTAGTTTACAATCAGGCTGATATCAACTTTAAATTTGTCTGTAAAGGATTTCAATTGAAGTTAATAAGCTAATTGTCATAAAAAAGGGTTAAAAATAAGACATATTAAATCTTAAACTTTTTATATTCAACTGAGAATTCAAAGAACAGCTATTTTTTAAAAAAAAATTATAATAAGCCTAAGGGTTATATAACAGTTTGTTTCAAAATAACTGTGACCACCTGTACTCTAAGGCACAGAAACTTTAGTAACAATTTGAGCTATTAAAATACCAGCAAGATTTTTAAAATATATCAATTTAAAAAAAAAAAATATTAAGCTCATTTATAACAGAGGTAATTTTAAGTGTATTTTAAACATATTATTTTCATGAACAATGAATATCAAGGCGTGAATAAACAAACAATGCATAGCACAATAAAAAAGCACAATTTCACTTAGCAACTTTTAAACTAATAATAAATATTTAAAATAAAAATTTATAAATATTTTTCTTTTAGTAAAAATATGCTTTAAATATCATAGGCTTACAGTAATTTTTTGCAATAAAATAAACGTAAACCAAATAAAAATTTATATAAAACTTGGAAAGAATCAGATAAAATAATTTTTTGTACAAAATGAGATTAAGTATCATGAAACCTGCACATTGAAAAAACAAAAAGTTGCACTTAACGATGTGGTGCAACTTAATTTCCTTTCAAAAGCACCAAACAATGTAATTTTAAAAAACTTTCCAACATTAATTTAATAACAATGCATATGAAGACAATGCTTTTTATTAGGAATTATAGCATGGTAAAAGACTAGACAACGAGAGGAATATTATCATCACACAAAGGAAAAAATAACAAATTTCAAAAAAAGTTATCAATTTAGATAACATTAAAATGAAATAAATCACAAATAATAATATAATAGAGCAAACATGAAGAATAAACAAAGAATTAATAGCATCAACAGATTAAGGCATTCATAAAAATATATTTTCTCGTTGTCATTGATAAATCGGTTGCCAAAATGTTAAGAATGTCTAAAAATATCTTTCCAACTTAGAGTGCAAAAACAAAAAACAAATATAATTGCTATGCTCTGTTGCTTGTACACATTAAAGTAGCAATTAAAATTTTTGTTCACACAGTTTTTATGATGTTCCCATATGAAAGTGATAGTCCAGTTCTACTGAAGAACATTCCAAAATATCTATGGGACCCAGAGCCGGATTATACCTTTCGTAGGCCCTAGGCACAGCCGTTTTCGGACCCTCCTCTCCTTCTCCCACTCTTCCTGTCTTTTCAAAAACAGGATAATATAAGTTATAAGAGGATATTTAAGAATATATTTGTCGATTCTTGGATCAAATGCAGAAGGAGAAAGATCTTTCTCCAGATTAAAATTGATAAAAAATTATTTGCGTTCAACAATGAATCAAGATCGTTTGGCATCGCTCGCACTTATGTCTATTGAATACGACATTTTGCGTAGTTTGGAATTCGACAGCATAATACAAGATTTTGTTGAATCCAAAAATCGCAAAAAATAGATCATAAGATTCTGCAAAATAATTTATTACCGAAAAATATTATATTTTTATTTGTATCTTCATAATTTTGTGCAAAATACACTTGTTGTTTTTAAAGCTAAATTATTTTTGACAAAAAATTTTTTCTCCCAAGTTTTTCGTAGGCCCTAGGCATGTGCCTAGTGTGCCTATAAGTTAATCCGGCCCTGGTGGGACCACTGCAAGTTTAAGTATAAATCTAGTATTCACTAAATTGCAAAAGAAAAAGACATAGGTATGTACCTCAAATTTACTGAAGAAACTTGGTAGTTAAACAGCATGGGTTTTTTTACTCCACAAAAAGCTGTAGAGAATATGAGTTTAAAAAGCTGTACCTAATACCACATGTAGTTTAAACCAGTGTAAATATTTGCACTACGCACTGCATAAAGTTTGCATTCAGTATGTGGGTTTGATAATTGTAACAAAAGCACTATTAGCTGTGTTGACGATCATTTTAGGTTTTCCAGCATTGTGTTATAGAACTCTTTTTTTAAAAATTTTTTAAGCTGTTTAGTAATTTTTTTCAATCAATTTGATTCAAAAATAAAATCCCATAATAACTAAATTTGAAAATAAAATTAGGAAGATAAGTATCAAAACGATATTGTTTTAGGATAAAATACTAATGTTTTAAGAAAAGTAATTTATTTCTGTTAGACATAACAAAATAAAAATAAAAAGGGCATGCTTGCTGCACCTTTGCCTGGTCCAATGTATGTGGTATAGGTCCAGTTTAGCACACTAGAATTTGCTGCTCACAACATATTAAAGCTCTTATATTCTTTGCAAAGTTCTAAATTTTGAAACATTTCCATAAAACATAATTTAGTATTATGTGCATAATTAATTTAATTTATTTTAGTTTATGTAGTCTGCTTAAAACTTAAAAAAATTAAATGTACAAATATCAAAATTCATAAACCAACAAGTTAAAAAGAAAAGAACTAAAAAATGAGTGTTATTCAAAGAGTAACTTCAAATGGTCCAAGACATAATATATTGTGGTCCATTACAACACAATGTTATACCTTAAACCAATTTTCCTTATATGAAAAAGAATTTTTTAATAGAATTATTCTAGAAAAAATTATATCAACAGACAACTGTGCAATGTATTTCTCACAAATTTTTTAACAATTTGAATTATTACTTTCAGTATAAAAAATAAAAGGTTAAAATTAGTCCAAGCACCAACAGTCTCTCCTACTTAGTGCTAAGTTGTATTCAAGTAGCAGAACTTATCTATCCCATTTGTGTAAGATGTTCTTGCACATCATAGTTTAGAAGATAACTTTGAGTCAAACTATACAATAAATCATAGAATTGTTTTTGAAAAATATACGTGGAATATAATTAGGTATTTTTTAAGTATAAGAGGTACTCAAAAATCAAATTTTTAAAAAATATAGTAATGAAAAACTACATTTGTCATGAAGTTAATAAATATCAATATTGAAATGAATCAGAAAATTGTCGTTAGTTAACTAATAATTTTTATTGTAGAAGCAATTTATGTAGCAAGCATTTTTCCATAAAAGCAGATAACTTCAAGATTTTTTTCTTCAGAAGAACAGGCAAGACATTGAATAGCAAACAATAAATTTTTTTGATTTAGATTATGACTTTTTCCTTTCATTAGAATGGGACAAGATGTACTAATATATATTCAGATACACAAAAAACTAACTGCCAAATGTTTCTCTCTTGTTTTAGAATTATAAATAACAAATTTTTAGTACAATTTTAGTTTCTTAAGTTAACTGTATTGGAGTCTTTATTTTTAAAATATGATTTTATTAAAAATACATTAGATTACATTTCAACTTTAACATGAACTTGAACTTTAGTTCATAGCTTTAATGTACATTTTAACACAGAATGCTTATCACCATGGCGATATTCATAATCAAACATGGTGTTAAAAGTAGTATTTTATTAATAAATTTTTATTTAGAATAAAATATTTTTGATTTACCACATTTTTTGTATTTAAAAAAAAATATCTGAAGCTGAAGGATTTATTGTGAAATAGTAGTAATAAACCTCAAAAAGTAATAGTGATATGTAAGACTAAAAAGTAAACTAATTGTGTTTCAAAGTTTTGAAAAAATAATGAATCTGATGTATTTGTATTAGGGTGGTCATAAAAACAAAAGTGTGAAATTTTTTGAAGGTACCCTCTAAAAAGGTTAATTCAAAATTTTACTTTTTTTTGACATTATTCTTCAAGATATTACACATAAAGAAGATATTCTTCAATTAGATAATACAAGAAGACACCAACATTAATGAAACCATTTCTCAAAAGTTCTACCAACAGAAATTACTACAGTTTTTTTTCATATGGAAACAATGAAAAATATTATTTTTTTAAAAATAAAGTGGAGATTATTAATGAATCACAATGATTTATATCAATCACATTTTTCTTTATCCTCATGCTAGGTTTTTTAAAAGGTCCATTTACGAAAGAGATAATGCATTGTACACATTTATAAATAAATGTGCAAATTTTTTCTAAAATTTTTTTAAAAATCAATTTTACTGGGAGACTTATCAAAAAAAAACACTTTTATCTTTTAGTCTATTGATTACAAATAGGTTTCATTCTTAAAAGATGAAGTTAAAAGAATTATCTATAAAATGAGACCAGATTAGAGTTTCTACCTATTCAAATTTTGTACCAAAAAACTGCAATTTTCTCAAAAAAACAGTAGTTTTCAAAATTTGATGGTCGGGTGGGGTCTAAATATTATTTTACAGAGCTGAAACCTTCCAAATATTAGTTATATACCATATGACACGTTTTTTAGGGGGCTGCGAAAGATTTGATTAAAATATTTTTTCCCATGCTTATAAAAACCACTTTAATATGTATTCTTAAGCATTATATTCTTGTATTAGTACTTTATAAAATCTTGTATAATGTATAACGTTAATAATTGTCCCTGGATTATATTAAAAAATATCATAAAAACTAAACCCAAAATTAAAATTCGAATAGACTTTTTTTAAAAATAATGTAAAACTTGTTTAAGTGATCTTTCAACCTCAGAAAGTCGCGAACATTTAATTTAAAATGCAATGTAAATGCTTCTTTTCATTGAGTTTGAGTCAAAATTTTGCTCTGAAAGTCCCAAATGTGGAAAATGAATTAAAAGATAGGCCCTATAAGAAAAACAAACAATAAATGATTAACAACATTAAATTAGAATATTTAGAAGAACTAAAAAAATTGATTTCTCTAAAGACTTGTTTACTATAAAATTTAAAAATAAAATCATAGAACATTCAAAATTATCTGATAGGCTAATTCAAAAGGCATGGATACATTTTAATTTCATTACGATATAGTAAATGGATGGAATCAAGTTCATATAATTTACATATTTTGTTCTTTGGTACTAAGATTGAAAATTGAAGAATGGCAAGTAAAAGTAAACCCTCCATAATGAAAGTTTTTTTTTAAAATAAAAAAATTTATTAAAACAAGTTTTATAAACCAAAGTTTATGTATTCTAATAACTAGGAGAGAAAACATTCCAGTTAGCAGACTTGAAAAACTTATAAATGGCCAACACCATACTGCAATCATCAAAAGAGACACTGAAATAACTGCAAACTTTTTACAAAATAATAACTCGATTTAGTGTTAACATGGGGCATATTAAAGAATAGAATACATACATACTGCTCACACATCTGAGAAGCTTGGTAAAGGAAGGAGTTTTAAGTTATGAACATTTTATTTAGTTACCAGTACAGTTACTGAATTTGGTCTTAGAATAACAAGTATATGCTTGAAAATTTCCTATGCTGAGCATTTACACTATTCTCATACAGTTTTAATATCAGAAAATGCGCACAATTTCATAACAAGATAATATATTTTTTAGATTGATGTAAATAAATACACAAATAAAGGTGAAATAATACCATGTTCCTTTAAATAGATTAAACTAAAAACTCTCAATGTGGTTCTTATGCTGTTAAATTGCCAAACCAACAACAGTTTTTAATGATTTGATCAATGAAAGATCAAATAAGATGTAATTATTCCAAGTGTAAAAAAAGATATTAGGAGTAATTAGGATCTAATAATAATTACTGCTTCATAAAAAAAGCTAAGTCTATATTTATAATTAATAATAATAATGATAATAATAATAAACAATTTCAGGGTTGCCAACGTTTGAACAACAGTAAGAGGAGCATTTACACATAAGAGGAATAGTTTGCCCATTTGCAAGAGGAATAGTTTGCCAATAGTTTGCCCATTTAAATTAAGCAAAATAATTAGATAGCAAAAGAAAACGCAATTTATTAATAAAATGTTTTCAATGCATTTATTTAATAATATAATTATTTAATAATAGCATTAAATCATATTAAACATTTAATAATGCGTAGTATAAAAACACGTGAATATGAATTACAATGTGTAATTCTTAAATCACATGATTACCAATTGCATTGTGCGACTTTTAAAGCATGGAATTGGAATCATGATGTGCAATTTTTAAATAGCATAAATTTGAATAGTGATTAATTATTTTTGAACCTCGTGAATATATATCATGTTTGATTTTAAAATTGTGCTAATGCGTAATTTTTCAACACAATGCATAATTTTTCAATCGCGTGAACATGAACCACGATATTTGATTTTATAATTGCGAGAATCTGAATCAATTGGATTTATTTTAAAATGTATGATATTTAAATCGCACACTCAATTAAAAAAATACCAGAGTTTAGCAAGTTTAGTTTTTCTCGTTTTGGCGCTAAATGTTGCAGGGAAGTATAAAGTATGAGATTTTTCATTTAATGTCGCAAATAAATTTTTGAGCACTTTGTATCATCCTTGAAATTTGGGTATTTTTCTTTTTTCATTTCTTTTCCCTCTTTCTCTTCTTTATAAAAACGATGTTTTTATTATTTTTTTCAAGCAAATGTCAAAAATATTATTATGAAGAATATCAAAATTTGCAGAACAAATGATGTATTCTGCAAATTCAAAGTTTTGAGGGGAAAGTCCGCTCAATGTGAAGAAGTTGGTAACCCTGCAATTTTTTGTTTTAATTAGACAAGTCAATTAGTAACCAGTGGCAATAAACTGAATTTCATATTTTCAAACTAGTAAATATGAATGGGATTTATATCATTACATTGAATTTATCAGATCTAAATCATTATAAGTTTTACCATTTTGATGAACTATCACAGAGTAAGAGAGCATTATTGCTCCAAACACAATCACACTTAGACTTTCAATATGAAAATATTTATGAATTAACTCTATTGCAAGTAGGAAAGCTTCACATTTAAGTTTAGAGGATAATGAGCAGTTACATTAATGAGCTAAGCATTCAATATGTCTATCCATATTATTCTTAAATATGAAAGAAAAAGTCCAAATTTAAAAAACAGCATTACTTAGCATTTTATGGTACTATAATAAAATGTGATATAATATTCTAATAAATTTTTTGGAAAAAAAAATGTTTAGTTGATACTTTGTTTTCATATATTAATAATATTTATATTATTTCTACATAGGATAAACACATTTGAGCTCACATAACAAGAAACCAAGAAAACATTTAAACATAATAAAAACATAACCAAGAAAACATTTCCAGGAATTTGTTGTTTTTTAAATATGAAGAAATAAAAACTTCCTTAACACTAAAAAAGGACGTTAATATTTAGTCTTTTCAGGTACAATAAACTGTGACATAACATTCTACAAAAGACAGTAAAAGATCTATAAAATGCAATTCTATAAACTGCGATTCTCCATAAACCACACTAGTATTGTGGGTGTAAATAAAGAAATTTGCAGTTAATAAATTTCTATACCTAAGTGAGAACTAATATTAGCCTTCAAACGTTTGCTTAACTATTTTCTAAGAGCTTAAAATTTCAAAAGCTAAGTAAACAGAAATTGTTTAATTTGTTTGTTATTAGCTCTAATGCTGCAGAAAATGTAATTTTTTTATGTAAACAATAAACATTTAAGTACATATTTTGAATTTAAAAATTATTTGAATTTAAAAATCATTATATTTAGTATTTTTATTTAAAAAAAATTATTTTTAATAATTTTAAGATTGTTCTGTTTTAGACCAATATGGCTATATTTAATAGACAAGTTTAACATAAAGTGAAATGATTTATATAACACATAATTCTACAAAACGCAAAGCCATAGACTTCAAGGTTTGCATTATAAAGATCTTCTACTGCATTTTATTTTACGAAGGAAATAAATAAACAAAAATAATTTTTAAAAATTATGTTTCAAAAATTTAATATGAGTTAATGAATTTTAAGAAATATCTGAAGGTATAGTCATAGCTCTGATGTTTAATAAATACAAATTAAGAAAGGAATATATTTCAACGAAGGTTAAAAAAAGTTTGAGCATACAATGATAAACGAAAAAACATTTTTACTAGTTCCTTATTAAAGTAAAGTTCTTGAATTTGAAATTTAAATTTCAAAATTTGTTACTTGTTCATGAAACTTATGAAAAGACTGGCTGCCCAGCCAGCTTGCCCTTGAAAATGTTTCACTTTTAAAGAAATATAATTTAAGTAAACCCTTTTTTCAATTTTGTTAAAATGTATGTTGCTATAATTATAATATATTATGATTTTAGGTAAACTGTAATCATGTAGTGCTATTTGCATAATATAAAAATGTAAGAAAGGATTATACCTAAATTACAAAATTATCCAAAAGGAAACAAAAGTAGCTGATAAAAAAACCCTGATAGTTTAAGTTTTAACAGAGCTACAAAAATGGATAAAATATTAGTGCCATAAATTGTAACTGGAGTCTCCCAAAACTTATTCTCTTTTAAAACTAAGTTAATTTTTTGGAAACAAGACAGCACCATCAGAGTAAACTAGTCCATTCATCATTATTAAATTGCTCAAAAGACAATACAAAACCAATGCCCCTGAGCAAACTAGATCAGAACTCATACTTATAAAAGCCAAGGAGGGCTAAGGAAAAAATTATATAGTAAATATTTGGTTAACATTAAATATAATTTTGTAATATTTTATTTGGTGTGTTCAGAATACAAGGGAATAGACTGACATTAGGGACGTATTTCCCCTTACAAAAATCAATTCAATGCTCGTTTCATGATTTTAATATTCATACCTAGAAAAATTATTATTTCAAAATTAACAATCATTGTAAAACTTTTCCTGTAATAAAATGCTTCAGAAGTTGTTTCCTTTGTAAACTGCACACCCCATTCATTGTGCGTGATAACTTTTTAAGGCAAATTAGGCATTCTTCAAAATGTTCATAAAATTTAATGTTACAGAAAACGAAATTTTTCCATAAAATCACAATTTGAATGCTATACAGGGTTTCTGATCCACCCACAAACAGTGTTTTTTTTTTTTTTTTTTTTTTTTNTTTTCTTTTTAAATTTTTTAAAAACATTCACTTAAAAAAGTAAATAAAAAAGTCTAATAAAAACCAGATTCTATTGGGATTTTTTGCGTTTTATTAACCAAAGTCAAAGTCTGCCTTTTCATTAAATCAATTGCTAATTTGTAATAAACTTTACACATATATAATCCTACCTATAAAACTTGGCATATAACTTTACTGAAAAATAGAAAATTAACTTAATACAGATTGTTTAAGTGAGGTTTAATGTTAATCTCAGATATATTGATTCTGGAATTTTAGTAAAACTTTACATACATTTTAGAGCGAATCAAATAGATATAATAAATGTACTTATAAATTTCCAAAACAATAAAAAAAAACAACTAAACAAAGAAAACATATGTCTCTGACATTAGTAACATGCTATTATTTTTAGTCAGGAAGAAAGAAACTAGGAACCTTTCATTAATGCCCACAGGAAAAGAAGAAACTACATTAAAGTAAATTTTATCATATTTCAGTTGCTATTTTGCTAAGAAAGTTTCTCTTTAAACTAAAATTGTTCTTTTCTGTAGTATCCCCAAATTTTGTATGTTTTGTTTGTAGTATCCCCAAAAAATGTTATTTTTGATTTTTTTAGATTTTAATTTTACAAATGAATTATTACTTTTTCACCAAGTACTTAAGCCGAATTTAAAGGCATAACATACATTCTCTTTAATATATTTCATTCATTAAAATGTAATAAATTCATTTCATTTTTCATTCAATGCAAATAAATAATGTTGATTTTTAAACATCGATTATTCCCATTATTCTGATAACATTAATATAACAAAGATTTATTAATGCTAAAAGCCTTTATGTTTTAAGTATGAAATTGATGCATATTATATATTAAATAAGAGGAAAAGCTTGACATTACTTGAAAGCTAATGACATTTTAATTATGAGTGCAATACATGGTGATTTTTTAATACATACTGGAAAATTAGATTTTGATGTTGAAATTTAAGTTTTGTGTTACACCCACACCTTATTGATATTGATCACTTGATATTATAGAAATAAGAAACTGGAGTGACCGTTTTCTGCACATAACAATATATCACATGCAAAATGAAATTTCTATGTTTAATGAAAATCATTTGACAATCCTACAAGTTAGCATTGTTCTCAATATTGAAAAGAGTTTTTTTAATAATTGGTTATCCAATCTAGTTAGATCATGGTGCATTAAAGAAAAACATTCTGAAAACTTTGTCTCTTAGTGAGAGCACTGGAGGGGAAAGAACAGAAAAATGTACTAGGAAGGTTATAATAAAGAAAATTATGAAATGCATTCACAATATCTATTACTGCTTCAATCAGTGGTCGGAAGTAGCGTACTACAAGTAGTGAAACTATAGTCGCTACTCTTTTATAAAAGTAGTGTAGTGAATATTGTGATACAAAAAATAGTAGTTCGTAGCGATTCCTGGCAACTACTTTTTTACGTTAGTTTAGAACATGAACAGGGTTCTAACACAACTAATTTTTTGAATTTGACGGGTACATATCTTTGCAGGTTTGTCAAAGAACGCAGTTTTAAATGCCCATGTGACTGTGAGTTGACAAGAATTGCGTATTTAGAGTCACATATAACTAATACTTAAGTAAGCCATTCTGAATAATAGTTAATTTATCACTTTGGTCACACTTTCACATGCGAATATACACTTGTAAAACAGTGATGTTATTTCAAAGGAAGGAAACATGTTTTCGATGTACTTAATTTCTTAGAGGAAATGAAAAAGCATTAAACACTTAATGAAATTGCAAGTATTTAAAGTATGAAATATTTGATAATTTAAGTATGAAATATTTGATAATTTAATGATTTAATAATTTGATAATTTAATAACTTGTAATTTTACAAGTATTTGATAATTTCTAGCATTTGTTAAATTAAATATTCGCTGTCAAGAAGGACATAAAAGTTGAAGACTAAATAAACAAATTCAAGAAAAATGTTTTAGAATAACAAACTGTCTCATGTATAAATATATTATCATTAATAAATATTTCTAAATAATTCTTTTTGTTTAATAAAAACCAATTTTTTATTCAAAAGCATTTTGAACATAATGTGTAAATTAATTTCTTCAGCAGTGTAAATAATACAGGAGTAAATTAATTTCTCCAAAGTTTGGTTTCTTAAAGTAGCGAAGAAGTCACTACAATTCCAAAGTAGTTTGTAGTCACTACATTTAAGAAAAAAGTAGTTGTAGTTAACTACATTTGTAATAAAGTAGTTATAAATATAGTAAACAACAAAAATAATATAGTTTTTCCAACCACTGGCTCCAATATTTTGATAAATATTAACATTGTTTATCCAGTCATTTTTATAAAATAATTTCTTCATTACTAACATCTAGCATTGAAAATAAATCATATTAATTTATTGCAAATGTGTGACAAAATTTAAATATTATTTTAATATAATTGCTTCAATATTTGAATTTACTAAAAAACATTTAAACAAAAATTACTCATTTGTCAGAAAAAGAATTTTGCACTCCTAAAATTTGTATATCTAAACTTATTTATGATATTAAAATAAATTTTTTTCGGTCTTCAGAATTGCTATCCAATTTAAGATAGTATTCTTCATTTACCTTAGTTCCCTAAATTAACAACCTTTGTAATAATACACTATTAAGTTGCCAAACGCAAACAAGATTTCTCACAATATTAACTAAATACACACACACACAAAAAAAAGACTGCATGCAGTTTTTGCATTAAACATATCTTTATATGCAATTAAAAGGACAAGGATTTAAATCTAATGTGGATAATTCAAGCATCTTACCTTAAGAGTAGACTCAGTTAATTTACCACTAAACTGGATTTAAATGTTTAGCATTTAGAATAGAATGTTGGAGCATGGGAGCTTGTGGATGCAGTTATTAAGATTGCACTTTTATGGGTGTATTAACAATTAGTTTCAACATGTTTCTCTTTTATTCCTGCCTTTATGGAATTTTGTTGCATCTGCTATCCCTGATGATAATTTGGTAGAAAATGTTAATAAAAAATTATGTTTCAGGCACCTTAATCAAGATAATTGAAATACAAGAGTTACAAAGAATCTTATATTGTTAACCAATAGTATATTTACAGACACTATTTGTAACATAGATAAAATAAATGCTTCAATATTTTTAAGGTTTTAAGTGAAGAAACAAAACTAGAGCATATATATAAAATTGTGACTAGATAAACAAGTAAAAGGAGGACTTGTAAATAAATGTAAATCATATAATTTGAATAATTAATGTTAAAAAAATAGTTAATGAACAATATAATTTGAATAAATAGAATACAAACATTTTCATTATAGACATGGAAAGCATTTCACAAGTAGGATGATGAAATTAAAAGATTAAGTACAGTTAAATGTGCTACTTAACTACTAAACTTGTTCAGAATTCCTCTAAATGTTTTTTTTACACAGAGGATTTTTTTTTCTTTAGAATACAAATTTAATGACTTGCTTTTATTTAAATATCATCCCCTTAATACAGAATGTGACAAGTTTATTTTATAATGATAACACATTGGATTGAAATGACTAACATATAAAATTGGTATTTAAAATGCTTTTACTCAATCAAAAATCTTAGCAATACAAAAGAGAGTTAATTTAAATTTTTTAACTCAAAAAATGAAATTAAAGAATTTGTATAAATCTGTTTTAGAGTAAACAAATCCCTGAAAATCCTTATTTAAATTCTTTTTTGTTTAAATACCAATTTTTAATTAATTGTTTTTATTCTGATATCCTTTAAGTAACACCCTCAGTAATTAGATAATTTATTTCATAATAGTAACAAACTTAATATCTACAATTTAAAAGAGGGAAAATGTTTTTTGTAGCATCATGTAAAATAAATTCGTATTTCTTAACAGTTTAAGTTTACTGTAAAAATTGCATTTATTTGGAATGCACCGCCTAAATCCATGTAATCATAGGTGTAATACTGATTTGTTTTACATCTACAGATTTTTATTGAAATATCAAACATATGGATCAGAGTCCTTTTCTTGACAACTCATTTGCAAATATTCTCTAAACATAGATCTAGCTTGGTGCAAGACTCGATGAACATTATGCTTACGCACCATTTTATCAAAATGCATTGCTAACTCATTATAATCCATTCGACTTTTCATTATTACATCACGATGTTGAAGTAAAAGTGTGAGGCACAAAAACAACATGAAAGGATTGCCTCCTCCAAGTTCATATGGTGGAGGAAGAGAAACTTTTTGACACTTTCCACTATATTCCAGAGCTTCAATGCAAGAATTTGTCATAGCATCACTAGAATCTTGAAAAATGCCACTAGTTTTTCTCTTATTGAACTTTTCACTACATTCTTTAGATAAACTAGATTTAGGTATGTAAGTGGAATTTTGACTATTTAAAGGCAAAGTTTCTTGATCACTTTCAATTCTTCCAGGGCAACTTTCAGAAAGTGAATCAGAGCTATCACTGTCATGTCTTTGAAATCTGTTATCAATACCTGGGCTATGAACAAGTCTAATAGGAATAACTGATTTTAAGTGGCAGGCACAACCATCTTTATCTTCAGATTCTTCATTTTCTAAAATTTCTCCATTACAAGGAATATCAGAATTAGATTTGGTTTGAATGTCAAGATCTAAATCAAATTGTTCATCTGGAGTACAGCAGTAATTGGAATCCTCACCTCCTTCACTACCATTTAAATGTAAATATTCTGGGTGCTTTTGACCTTTTCTAGAGCCCACTCTACAAATCTGGTCAATACCAGATAAATCATCACTTGTCCAACTTTCAGCAGCTTCATCAGTGACAGCTAAATCAATATTGTTAGTATATTGAGAATGTCTCAAATTTTCCCTATTTGAATCAAAACAATCTGGTGAACGGGGAGAGTCTAAGTCCTCAGAATCAATGGTAATTGATCTATGAAGAAATGAACCAGGAAGCTGTCTGTTTAAATTTTCTAGTTCCATCCTTAATTCTCGAGTCATTGATGTAGTCATTGGCAAATAATCTTGAGAATCATCTGTACTTATATCTGTAACACTATTTTTACGACTTAGTGATAATGTGCTTTCTTCTTGGGATGTGCATGGGGGGTTGACTTCTACATCTCCATTGGGAGAATATTCAACATGCTTTTCTTCATTTGATTCTTCAAGTTCTCTACTATTACTTTTGATTAAGCCCCGAATTGATGAAGCAGAATTTTGTTTTCTAATTGCGCGTACTTTTGTGTATGGATTTTCTCTACTGTGTATTCGAGGAGATTGAGGGCGAAATGTATTCGAAGAAAAAAGTTCTTCATACATTGATAATTCTTTCTCAGGAGGTGAGGGAGGAATAGAACTCCACAATACTTCTAACATAGACAAGGCATCATCAAACGCAAATTCTCTTTTCAGTTCCAATAACAACCAACGATAACAAAATAAAAGATCATCAGCTCCTTGAGTTTTAAGATATTCAAAAAAATGAGGATCATAATGTTCAAGAAGTTCAGTTAACTGTTGAAAATTAGCTGTCATTGCTTTGCCATCTAGATGAAAATTAGGTTTCAGTCTTTGCATTAAAGCACAGAAGCAAGTATAAGCATGCGCCTCATCTTTCATAGTTACTAAAATAGGGGATGCTAAATCACTCATACCCTGACAATAAGATACACTAGGGTGATTCAATGCGTATGTTGTCAAAATATTAAAAAGCGAAACAACATTTTTGTTGTCATCTGAACCAGCATAAAATCTATGAGTGCGATCTGTACGTAGAACATCTTTTCTAACCATATTTGTCACATATTGAATTTCCTCAGTCAAATTTCCATTAGCAATCATGTCTTGCCATGTTTGTCTTAATTTTTGATACTCTAAAGAACGTTGCTTCATGTATGCAATTCTTTCTTTACCTGACAAACCATAAGGATAGACATTCAAAATATGTTTCCAAACTACCTTTCTTAATGAAGGATCAATCCCTCTTTGATAAACTGATAGTCGCAGCTCCCTGGGCTTCACTAAACGTCCCTCTCCATCTAAGTATATATGAAATTCTGAGTCTACCATTGGCTGCTTCACTGGTTTGAAACTTTCAACTTCACTATCTCCATCAGAAAGATTTAAAGCTCTCTGGACCATATTAAATGTCTTCTCCACCTAAAAATAAAAAAACTAACTTTGAAGTTATTCTTTAGTTATTAGAAAAACTGACTGGAAGCTGAAGTTATAAACAAGGATAGCAATTTCAGATTTTAAAAGTAGATAAACTCATATAGTAATTGTAACAAATAAAACTAAGAATAGCAAAACTTTTTTTATTTTTTTTTCAGTTGAATTTCAAAAAGTAAGAAGTTCAACTAAAAAGAAATCAGTTACAAATTAATTTTATGCCCTATGATAAGCAACCAATCTATATATTTAAGCATAAAACTCTACACAGTTAGAAATTTGAAATAAACTTAGAGAGCAAGTTAAATCTTAATAGTGTTTAAGTACTTAAATTGTTTCTTTCAAGAACACTAGTTGGAGAGGGGGATGCTTTTGTGGGTGTAATAGTAACAAAATCTAAAAAATAATGAAACACATGAATTATATTGTTTACTCTAATTTTTGAATGGAACAGAATATATTTGTACAACATATTTTAAGAAATCCTGAAATATTTGATAAAACAAAAAGTGCACTTGCTTAAACAAATACACCAAAAATTGTATGCAATCACTTACATGATTAAGAATTGTACCAGTAATCGAAGATCGATCCAATATGAAGCCTGTATTGTTGCTGCGATTTATGTCATTGGGTGCCACGACATCCCAGTCTTCTAAGCCTTAAAATATTAATTGATTAAATATAGATTTATAATAACTCACACAATATGAATCTAATAGCAGATATTATATATAAAATAGAAATCATTGTTATTTAAGATAAGGCAATTAGATTTCTTAATAAATGTTTATAAAATAACTTTCAATTAGAAATTATGCATCTATTCATTCAAAAAAAATTAGTTAAAAAGCATAAATAAATCAGAAGAATTTATGATTTCCGGTCATTTGAAATTTCTAAGTTATTATTTGTATAGTTATTAAGTAAGAAAGAACTTTTTTTTTTAAAAAAAAATAGCACTTTATATCATTTAACTAATTTCTATTCTAAGCTTTTTGCAAAAAAAAAAGACTTTTTTGTCTTTTGCAAGCAATTATTGGCAGAGCTGAGTTCCATTAAATAACACAACACCAGAATAAGATACCACTATACTTCTAACAATACACGGATCAAAGGCATCAAATGTGTCAATCTATTGAAATAGACATTATGCACTAGATTATAAGTTGTTTAAATTGAGGATCATTTCTTTCTTACCTCTTATTGTAGTTGTATGTCTTCTTTTTTTTTGTTGCTAGGGGCAGAGTTGTTGATTATAGCATCTGAGAACAGTAATTTGCATTTTTTTTAAGTTTAAGTTAAATTGCTAATACAGTTAAAGCCCTACTATCTAGAATTTGACTAACGGAAATGTCAAGTTGAAAACAATCAAATGCTATGTAGTACCTTTTCTTAAAAACTTTTCACATTTTTGTAAAAAGACATTTTGAGTTACGTCCAAAATAAAAAGCTTATGAGGGTCATTCTCACAAAAAGGTGATTTTTTAAGTCCCTGAGTAATAAATATTAGGAAATACAGCAGATTTCTTATTATTTTTCTTTATCATTTTTTGTGAAGTTCTTAACTAACAAACCATATGCATTTCTGCTAAATGTATTTAATATTTCATTCTTATTTTTTAATAAACATAACTTCAAAATCCCCTCCGTGGACGTCCCTACGTCTGTGACACAAAATAATTTTTAATGGCTGTTAAACAATTTAAATGTTATTTTAATAATTTTTGTAGTTTTACCTAGTTAAATGTTTATAGTAACTTTGCATTTAATATTTAAAAAAAAAAGATTATTTTTATAAAATAAATGACTAGTAAACTTTGTCCATCAAAAATGATGTCTCCCTCCGTGGACAATTAATATAGTTCTGTAAATATGTAATAAAGGGCAGCATATGCAAAATCCCTATAAGACAGCTGCTGGGATGGGTAACCATTCCATTTTCTAATGTTAAATATCAGTTGTTTTTGTTCTCTTTGGTGTCAGTTTTGGATTGTTGTGTTCAACTGGGGTTTGGCAAAGTTCTCACCGTATACTCCGTGGACATCATAAAGAAGGTAAGAGAAAATTATTTTATTTTTGATAGATGAATTTTAGATTGCAAAAATAGTATATTTAACAAAAAGAACTGCCCCATTTTTGTAACTTTAAAATTAAAAATCAGAAAAATTCAAGAACTAGTTTTTGTCTCCTCCGTGGACATAACAAGTCCACGGAGGAGAAGACACAGTCAATGTAAGAGACAATGTGTTAGATAACCATAATACAATTTTAATAATTAAAAAACTATTTTCTTTTAATTGATATTTTTTAAAATGGAACAAATGTGTTAATTTGTTTCTATTTTTAAAGAAAATCAATTAAGTTTAACTTTTTCTTATCGGAGAAGTAAATATTGGCAATTTTTCTAAATAATTTCTGTGATGTTTAACATTTTTTTTCTCTTCAAATTTTAGGAAAAAAATTGCAAAACCAAAATTTAAGAAAAGAAAGCAATCAAATGTTCAAATGCAAAAGAGAAGGGAACAGAAAAAACTTAGTATGAGACAAGCTAGACAGAAATTAAAAGAAAACCCTATATTGTTTGAAGAAAGTTAAAAAAAAAAAGAGCAAGAAACTTTAAAATCTGTATCAGAAAAAGATTTAACAGAAAAATCGTGATTAAATGTACTTAAATTTCTAGAAATTGATAGAGCAAGCCGTTTGTGCCCAGGGAAAAAAGAAACAATAACAAGAAGAAAAGAGAAAAAACAAAAACGTTATTTGGATGACAGTATGTTTAACTTGCATAAAATGTTCATAAAAGAGTACCCTCAACACTCAACTTTCATGTGGAGTCTGAATTTTTATTTCAATAGTCTTTACATTTTAATTTATTAATATTCAGTAAGAGTTACTTAAAAAATTGTACACCTAGGTTAAAAATGGATGTTTCCTTTCATAGCAGCATGATTAATCGGAAGTAGCTCTATCTCTAATCATGAAATATTTTATTATTTACTTATTAATGTTAAACTCATATCAGTTGTGCCCAATAATTAATGAATTAGTCTTCATTGACATTTTATATTTTATAACATAAAATGTCTCCTCCGTTGACTATTACATCTCCTCCGTGGACAAGGCAGAATTTAAAATATTTTAAATCTTGTAAAAAATAAAATAGAAAACTTGACCATTATTATAAGGACATATAACAAAAATAAACAAAGGCATTTATGTAATTTTTATCACTGTTTTAATTACTTTAATTTAAGAAATTCTTTTAGTCTATTTATACCTTTTCAGTGAGAATGACCCATGAATGATATTGTGGTGACTACTTCATAAAGCTTCCTAACTCACCCTGTCAGGGGTGTACACCCTTTTCCAAGGCAGCTAGAGCATCTGGCTATGACCACAGAGGTCCTTAGTTCGAACCTTGCCAGAAGTTAATGAAAATCTGTCTCTTAAAACTTCACATGGTGACAACAGACAACGAACATGCAATTTCCTCACTTTTTGCCACATAACAGAAATATACTACTTTGCCTCATTCCACAGTTCACCTTGATTCAACAAATAGAATCTACTGGATCTCAAACTATGTCAAAACACCAACTGCACCAGAATGGTGACATCATTCACAATCATGGGGTCTCTCAGTCTCACGAAACTCTTAGAACAGATGAGTCAGATATTCTCGTTCACTAGAGTTGGAGTAGCGGCAACTACAGCATAGAGCTCCCTAACTTATCCTGGTCAAGATGTACAATCCTTTAAATGGTGGTCAGAGCATCATTTCATGACCCCAGAGGTCCTTGGTTTGAACCCTTCCAGAGGCCAGCAAACATATCTTATTATTATTCATTAGACAAGTAATTTGAATTGGATTGTACTACAATAAAAATCTGCAGAAATATAGATGCAAACATAAATAAGCATATCTGTTTTTACTGTCACATTTGAATAAATTATTTAAAAAATTATTTTCAAAAATAATTTTTGTAAATTTAAAAGTAAAATATGATGGCTATGAGAGAAAGAAAGCATTGTATTGTGTTTTACTAATTATAACAATTTATTGATTACTAATTTTTAGAAATGAGATGTTGTTTAGGACAGCTGTTTAATTTCAAATTTATCAGCAAGTATTGATAGTTGTTGATTAGAGAGAAATGCTATTATTGCTGCTGATCACTGATTACAAATAGTGCTTAGGAGTGCATGAATTTTAATATCACAATATATAGTCAGAAATAATTCACAATATATTGAAATATTTATACAATTTAATTAGCTTACATTATTCTAAAATTGGACAATATTTTTTAATCAATTGAAAAATAACTTTTTCTTAATCCAAGCTTTAAAAAAACAATTAGCTATTACGAAACTATAACAATAAGGATATAACACTCACATAGCATTGTGTAATAATAAAGGTTGCAGAATTGTTTAACTGTGGTATTTATTGTTGATAATAGTTACCATAATATTATCACATTTGAAAAATATATCCGGCCAACCGAATATTCAGCAAAAGGGCCGAATACTGAATTTTATATCTTAAACTTAACCTAACAATCACGCGAAACTGTTGCAAACTCACAGCAATTATGGAAATAGCATATTAATAGTAAAAAAGCATCATTTCATGCAATAACAAAACTTTCAAAACACAGCTTTAAGCACAATAGGCACGCCATTTTACTCCCTCAAAAAGAAAAAAAATATGTTTTGCTTTAACACACATTTAAATTAAAATATTAACATGATACAAAGAATAAGATGATATAAAAATTAATATTATTTAATTTAACACAATAAAAAAGTAAGATGAAAGATACCATAAAACAGTTACCTTCTTCAAAGGGTTTTAAATCTACTTTCAACTGTAAACATGGATCAGAAGATCCTAAAAATGCAGCATCTAAATCCCAGTCAGATAATAAAGACAGATAAGTATCTTTACCCTCCTCATCTCTAGCATAATAGCTTATAGAGAATTCACTAAAAAGAGAAAATATTAATCTTTAACATCAGAAGTCATCAATTAAAAAATAGGCCTAAGTTAAAAATAGGCCTAAGTTTTCAAATAATTATTGATGTTAACTACCAAATAATATAGAAATTTTATTTTTCTCTGTGTTGGAAACCGGATTAGTTTATGTGGTCATTTTCAAAAAAAGCGTTATTTTTGTGTCACTGCCTGTTATAAAAAATAATTTCTTTTTGGGGAAAAATTAGATAAGAGATAAAATTCCCACAATAGTAAAATAAATAATGTCAAAAAACTATACCTTTATCTACAAATAAAACAAATCAGAAAAAAAAGGTTTCATCAAAATTATGAATCACATTATTTATATCTACAATTTACCAGTAAAGAGATGAGAAATGTGCCCCCATTAGTTTTTGAAAAAATTTACATTACCTAATTAGTAATCAAGGGTGCCGGCACTTGCACCCCCCTGGCTTTTTTAAAAAACGAGATACAGAAAAACAATTTTGCTATTATTTTTTTTTTATTAAAAATATTTTTATTCAAAAACAAATAATTAAGTAATTACCGTAATTTATGGAAGAAACGCCGCACCTATCGTAAACGCCACACTTGTGATAATGAGATTTAAAAGAAAAAAAATCATGGTAAACGCCGCACCCATAATAACAATTTAGTGGCAAAAATGAATATATAACATTAATTCCTTATAAATACTACTAATGTTTTAAATTAAAATATAAATTAAAATTTATAAATGTATAATTATAATAAAATCAAGAATGTAATCTGCGATTGTATATTTTGGACAAACTGCTCAGAACATGTTACAATCGGCTGTTGGTGCCATCGTTAGGTAAGAAATTTAAATAACTATATTTATATTACTTTAATAGATTGTTGTTGTTGTTAATTTACGTCGCACTAGAGCTGCACAATGGGCTATTGGCGACGGTCTGGGAAACATCACGGAGAATGATCCGAAGACATGCCATCACAATTTTGATCCTCTGCGGAGGGAGGACCCCCGCTTTGGTAGCCCAACGACCTGCGCACAAAGTCGAGCACTTTACGGTAGCACAGTTTAACGAGGACCAATACCGCACACCCTCGGTCCCTACGCAGACTGATCCAAGTGGTCACCCACCCGCACACTGACCGTAGTCAGTGATGCTTGACTTCGGTGATCTGCTGGGAACCGTGTCTTAGCGATCAGTCCACTGCGGGGCTACTTTAATAGAAATGATTTTTTTACATTACAGTATAGGACCCAAAATTCGGCACTCACGGGACCGACGAAATTCCGTATTTCGGAATTTACAGAATTTCGGATCTCTTCCGGAAATTCCAATATGGCGCCCGTATATTACGATAATTCAATTACGCTGTTAATTTCAGAAAAACCAATAAATTTAGCTAAGTTTCAATTGTAGATTTTGATGGGGTGAATTTAAAACTGTCCCATCTTTAGAAATTTCATTAATTAAAATAATAATCTATAAGATATAATCAAGAAGAAATAATCCGAAGGATAAATAATTCAAGATGAAATAATCCGAAAAAGAAATAATCGTTTCTTCTTCAGAGCGAGATCATTGTTCTCGTTTTTTCTTTTACATAACATTTTGTTTTAACAAAAGAGGCTCACCTCGGAAAAAGAAAAGCTAACAAGGAACTACAAAAAAAGTAACAATTAATGGCAAGAAACTAACAATGAATAACTACAAAAAAGAAGAATAACGATAAAAAAAAAACAAGTTAACAAAAAAAAAGTAACATTCATTTGTACACCAAGAATTCATTTTGTACACCAAGTGAGAAAGAAGTTTCAATGTCAAAGGGGTGTGGCTAATTTATGGTCAAACAGAAGAGGGAAATGTGGGGGGGGGGACAAACCAGTAAAGCACTTGCACATCTGTCAAGATTGATTCATCAGTTTCTCCCAACTTGCATTTATTTATTTTGTTCATTGGAAATGCAGACGTTTTTACTTTTCAATTTCACTTTATTTTAAACTACTTAAGGAACAGATGTTCTGTTTGACACAGATTTATTATTTTTTCTCTTCAGGTTTTTATTTTTAAAAGATAAAATATAGTTACTTACTTCAAGAGAAAAAAATTCCAAATAAAAAGAAAATATGACTGATTTTTTTTCTCTTATCGATAAAAATTNAAAAAAAGGAAGGAAAGAAAAAAAAATTGGTCGGATTAAGTGCCGAATTTCGGGTTCCATACTGTACTACATATTTACATTTTATATATATTTTTTTTAATTTAATTAATTTATTTTTTGGGAATATACCTCCTTTATTTAAATAAGAAGATGTCAGTTTATAAGTCGCGTCCATAACAACGATGTATAAATAATAGCAAATACTAAAAAGAAAACTTTCCGCAATTAAATTTCTCCACAAAGCACTTTGAACAAAGTGAGAAAAAATGTGAAAGAGCTATCAACCACGCGGTTTGGCGGGAACTAGATCGAGATCAACCCACTTTCTTTAAAGGGTGGTGGGTTATCAATGCTGGCGCCATCTTTTGCCATAATTCGCAACTATTTTGATTAAAAAAAATTATTTTCTTTGAAAAATGTAAAATTTATTTTTAAAATATCGTAAACGCCACAACCGGCAAAACTCCGCAATTAAAATGTTAAAACTTTTTAACTCGTAAACGCCGCGGCGTTTCTTCCATAAATTACGGTATTGATAAATAACAATTAATCAAACAAGAATTCTAATCGTCTTGTTAGCTGTCCAAATCTGTTTATAACTTTTTCAATGAATTATGAGTCATCTTCGATTCTTTTCTTATGCACACTGAGCGTGCACTAACTATTTAATCTCTAGTGAGACACTGTTGACCAATTCCATGGCTTGATGCGTTGCATCGTATTAAAAGTGCATTCAATAGTGCACATAGTAGCTGGAAGAGCTAAACCAATTTTGATTGCCTCCGCTACAGCTGGATAAAACGGTGTGACCCGAATAACTAAATCGATGTATTCAAAGAATTAATAAGAATTTTTTCTATTAAAACAGATGAAAAAATTAACCGATGAAAGTGTAATAACAAAACAAAATGTAATAACAGAATATTTTCAATTTTTCTTTTCTTGGGGGCGGGGGCTAGTTTGTTAGAGTGTTGTACCCCCTTTAATATTATTCTGCCGGCTCCCTTGTTAGGATTATTTGCAATATATAATTATATTAGTAATATATAATTTAGATTGCTAGAAGAAGAATTTATCTGAATTTTTTTTTCTCAATTTATTTTAGAGCTTAATTTTTTATGTTTTTTTGTATAGAAAATAAACAAATAAAAAACTCATTTTTCTGCAAAAAAGTAACAATTCTAAAATTTAAAGAGAAAAAGAAATTCTTTTTTGTCTAATTAATTTTTTCCCATTAACAGATAAAATATAAACATCGAAAAAAATGTCATATTCCTCCTTTATCACACTTAACAAATCGTTATCACATCAAAATAAATAAATAAAATAAAATCAATTTTTTATGTAATTCAAGAAAAAATGGGAAAATCCCAACTTTAAAAAAAAAATTGATTAATATAATAATTGTCATTTACAAGTAAAGAAACAAGAAATATTTCGGTCATCTCGTCCTGGACCATGGTTCGGCTACATGGTTCATAATGTAACCATAATAGCTATTAATATTAAATTCATGCAAAGAAATAAAAAGACTAAACATAAAACTAAAAATACATAAGTACAATGAACAAAACATACTATGTAGTGGAAAACTGGGTGTTGTTCAATAAAAGTAAAAATTTACAGATACATATTTCGTGAAATATAAAGGGTGAAAAATAAAGTTAGAAAAGGTTCTCAATATTGTTAATTCAAAATAAAAAAAAAACTTGACCTCCATTTGAATAAGCCGTTGTTTAAAGCGTTCTGTAAAACCGTGGGAATACTATTGAAATTTTTTGAGCTAAATAAACTGAGGTTCTTGCATAATCTTTGGTATATTATGTAAGTCTGCGTGGGTTGATATTTCCGTGTTTTTACACTTGTTTTAGTTGCAGAAATATGTAGATTTTATAGAAAAAAGTTTAAGGATTTAAAATGGTTAATATCTATTATAGAACCATAACTTCTGGCATATACTTTGCAGATTACCTGTTCAAAACGTGGATTGTTGTCACATAGTGCCAGGGATTATCTGCCAAAATTATTTTCTCATCGCAGACATCACGATTTTCTATCAACTATCATCAGCCATTAGAGTGTAAGGGGCCATTAAAATGAATGAAAAAATTTCAAGACGTATATTTACATACGAAAAACATTTCAATCAAGTTCTCGGCAACGAGTTTCTGAATTCGCCTACGGGATTTTTTCGCATCCAGTGTTAAGGCCCTTTAAACATGATCGCATGTTGCTCACATATGACATAGATTCTGTCAGTGAAAAGAGTTAAACAAACCACCATATAATCCGTGGATTATAGGATGGTGGATTTAGCTGCTGAAAATTTCATTTGTTGGGTTTGAAATAGTCTCTGCGAATTATACGCAGCTGCAAATAATACACAGGATATTACAGTATATATACCTATAAGATTTTTATAAATTTCTTTTGAAGTACATCAAGTCCTTCAATATTTGTATAATAATATTTGTATAATAATTGCAAATAAATTATAGTCCAGAAATTTTGAGTGGTGACCACTCAAAATTTCTAGACTATAATTTATTTGCGAATGAACCCATGAGTAATAAAGAACTCTTAAAAAGTTTTTGCTAACTCTATATTTTATAATAAAAATTGTAAATTTAAAATCTTAACTTATTTAACAAAATAGTTAATGTGAGATTTCTATTTAAGATTTGAATCAATATATATACTAAGATACTTTATCGAATTAACTTTTTCAATAAGTTTATTTTATTAATTTTCCATTTAATTTACAAGTAGTCTCGTGGTATGCTATTGTGAAATTCTCAATAAGATTTTGTTTTAGATAAAAATATCATACATTTAGTTTTATTGATGTTGAGATTTAAATCAGTGTTAATTTGCATAAATTATTGATAAAAATTAAAACTAATAAGGGCCCCAAATTTGAACGTTGGAAAACACTGTGTTTCATTAGACGCTTTTTAATGAATATTTTGTTAGTTTTTACAAACTAAACAATGTTCTTTTACTCCTATTGAATGCAATTTATATAGCAAGATATTGCAATCAATGCTGTCAAACGCTTCGAATATACCTAAAAAGAAAGCTATGGTCCTTTTATCTTCATCCATATTGTTCCAACTAAATTTAATAAATTGAAATAACATTTCCTCAGTGTTTGAATTGGGTCAAAAACAAAATTGACTTTTAGAAGAAAAAAAAGGAATTGTTATGTAGATAAGAAAAAATCTATCTTTAATAATACAGTACTAAGTCTTGCATCCAGACGTCCATTTACTGGAAAGGGCTCTTTTCCGGACACTTTTTACTTTTTAACAATCAAAATAAACAAAACTCTTTTCCACTTTCAAAATAATTATTATTATTTTTTTTTTTTACATTCGCGACCTGTTAAAAAAAAGTATGCAGTGATGAGAATCCTCCACTTTTCCACCAATTTCTGTTTCTTTATGATATTTTAGCCAATCTGCAATTTTTGTTTGATTTTAATACAATGTGAAAAAGAAATCATAGTTCTCAGAAACAAAATTCAGCATTTCAATACAGCACAAAAAAAAAATCTAGCATTTTTTTCTCATGGTTCATTTCATTCAAGGATTATTAGAGCCAAGAATCACTCACTCAATTTCAAAGTGCTCAAAAATTTCACATTTTAAAAATTGCGGATTTGAGATAAATTCATCACAACTAAAGTGGATCATAAAGCGATTATTCAGAAGCTTGATTTGGAATTCGAGGATAATATTAAAAATGAAATCGAAATTATAAAAACTATGTGGAAATCTCAAACTGTTGAAATTATGATCGAGAAAACCACGTGTACAATAAAATCCATTTGAAATTTTCCATGTATGATAATGCAGAATTAAAGCACTATGAAATTCCTTAGCAATTACTGAAAAAAAAAAAGAGATTGTAAATCCACCTGGGATTGCGGGTGAATTATCAATAATTGAGTGTGAAATGCGCGATTTAAAGTTTACTGAACAAAACAATATCGTATTAAAACATCAAGATTTCTAAAACCAAGAGAAAATCTGTTTTAATAACTACTGGAAAAACCATTAACAAAATCAAGTGTATTCTCTGTGGAATCGTCGCTTATCAAGAGGATTGAGAAATGATTACTAAGTTAAATGTACAGTTCGGAATTCGCAATATGTTATAATGGCATATTAAAGTATCAACATTTTAAAAACCATGTGGAAATCAGTAACAAAAACTTTGAAAATTGCTCAACCACACAAATCATGTGGATTTATATGCATGATGCAGATTGAAATTGACATTAATTATTGTCTATGTGTTATTTTTAATGAATAAGGATGTTTGTTTACCGTAAGGACCTATTATCCGGAAAAATCTATTTTCCAGACTTACTGAAGTCACGACGATTCCGGATATTGGACTTTCCACTGTATTTTCAAAATTTTATAGATATTAAGGGCAATAGAGATATCAGTCTATAATTTGAAAAATCATTTATTTTGACTTTTTCCTACTAGAGTTAAAGGATTTTCTTAAGTAAATATTTACTAATAGAGTTTATTTTCTTTTTTTTTTACTATGTATTAAATATTTAAATGCACATTAATGCTCATGTCTATACTCAATATTATTCTTTGAGTAAATAGGAATTTATGCTATAGTTCGAAAATTATTTTTACTTTTAAATTTTAATTCCTCTTCCTGCAATATAGTATTTATTGTTAATTTTTCTCCTTATTTCTGCAAACTATTTTCTAATGCTTTCAAAGATGAATTCTAAAATAGTAAAATTAATGCATTATACATTTTTAATGAAAAAAGTTCAATTAAAACAGGTGATAAAATATCAGGTTAAGCTATCGGTATCGCCGAAAAGAATTAACACTTTCAAGAATATAGTCCATAAATATATCTGCCCATCATTATTGTTACAGTCTATGTGCTTATACCTAAAATTTCAATTAATGTAATTTAATTTAGTCACATAATTTTGGCAAATATTATTAAGCTAGACGTTTTTGTTTCACTAAAGCTAAAGAATTAAAAAAAAAAACTAATGCAAAATAAAAAGAAATTCTAATCTAGATTTGAAATATAGAGTAATGTTAACATCATTTCGTACCATTTTTATTCTTTGAGTAAATAGGAATTTTGCTATGGTGAAAAATTATTTTTATATGCATTTATAAAATTTAATTCCTGTGTCCCTAATGTAAAACTAAATAAATGCATATGCTTGATTTCAATACTTTTATAACATATATTAACGCAATTACTAAAATAAAGTTAATAAAATCTACTAGAATATATTAATTTCTTCCTTTTTTCGCTTAATTTTTTTTAAAGAATGAATTGAAAATTTTACTGGGATCATAATTTTTTTAAAGGTTACTGCTACGTTGAAGATAATTCCTTGCATTAAATTCAAGCTAGAATAAATAATAAAAAAAAAAAACAATAACTTAAGCTTTTCTACATTTTTAAAATCTAAAACTATTCAATATAAAAAATTCATTCTACCTTTTTTTCACTTAACATGAAAATAATTACAATTATGCCTTAAAACTAAGATTAACATGGCTAAAAAAATTAAAGAATAAAATTATTTCGTATTTATAATACATCATTTTACTAACTAATATCAGGCATCCATAACTCATTCTAACCCCTAATTTACTGAACTAAAAAATCTTCAATATTCAGAACCGTCAATAAAAATGTTTCAGTGAGTACCATATAAATTATTATATGTATTATTATAAGAAAATATTATAAAAATATGATTTCTACATTTTCATGAAGCTACATTAGGGCACAATTTATTATGCTGATCTTTGTACTCACATAGTTATTTACCATCTAAAATCATTGGATTTAATTATGAAAATTCAAATGGAAGCGAAAATGTAATGGCTTTCACAGTACGGCAATTGTAAAGAAACAGTCTGAATGCATTTAGATTTTTTTAAAAATTGACTGTAATTGGCCATTCTAACATCCTGTTAAAATATATTTCCTCTAAGTAATTAAACTTGAACCTACCCTTTAATATCAAATGCACGAGCTAATAAACTCTGCAAAACTTCAAAAGAAGTAATTTGTGGATCAACACTGAATCTTCTATACTCAGGAGCAAGCAGTCCTTCACATTTCTGAAAATACAATTAATAATTGCTTTATACTAAATATCAAGAAAGAGCTTGAACATTTACATATTATATTTTAATTTATAAGAGAATATAAAAGAAATAGATGCCAAAATAAAAATTGAGCTTTAAAAAATTTAGAATTATTTATCAAATTAGCAACTGAAATTTCCATACATTTCATATTCCATTAAGTTTTGAAATGTAAATAACAAGGAAATAAATAAAGTTAAAAACGCTAAAGAGTGAAATTACTCAAAATAAGTACAAAATTACAATAAAGTTTAAAAAGAATCACTTCAAACTTAATTTTTTTTAAAAATCATAAATGACAATATACTTAGAAATCATGAAAAAATAAATAAATGATACATTTTTGTTTTCTAGCAGACAAATGTTGGATTGAAAGTCTCAAGAGTAATTGGGTAACACTATCTGTATCAATGATGAAAGGTGTGTCAGAATGTTTTTAGTGCACTTTGGAAGGGATGTCAGATAACCTAAGTAGTACCATATATTTAGGGTTCTACAGTATTGACACACCATAATATGAAAATTTAATTCTTAAAAGAATGATCTAAAGTAATATATACTACATTTAAAACTTAAACTAGAAGTGAAACTAAGAACAAACTTTTTTATTCCCAATACTTGAAAGCTAATTGTTTTGTGACAGCTACTTTTTACTAAGTTTTGATAGAAAATATTGAGTTAATAATAATTAAATTTTTGTTCATAAATTTTCCTTAATTTTTTGTTCATAAATACAAGTAGGAGGTAATGTTACGTAAAGTGATTTTTAAAATATACAATGCCTGCAAAAACTAAAAAACCTTGATAAAGTCGATACAACTAGAAGAGAAGTGCAATGAATTTTGTTTTGCTGCCACGGTTTTACACTTCTTTATAAAATTTCCGTTTCATTATAATTTTCATAAAAAAATATGGCTGCTACAGATATTGACTAATGAATTTCAATGCAACATATTTATAAGTAAATATAACAAGACACATTTAATGTAAGATCAATACATAAAATTTAAGATAACTGAAATCAAGTATACCTAGAAATATTAATTTTAATTTAAAATTGTAATGAATAAGGCCCAACAAAATATGCAGAATTCCAAATTTAGAATGGTTTACATAATTTTAACAGTTCTGTTTTTTCCCAATGTGTTAACCACAGTTTTAATAATTAGAATTACTTTTAGAAAACTATAGGAGAAAATCAAATTAAATATTTATTTTTCAGTTGGTTTTTTTCACAAATATACAGCAGAAAGTAAAAGTTTTGAGATCAGGATCTGAAATAAGAGGTTGTTAGTCATAATTTGCACCAAAAAATTTAAATTTGACACTTTGAAAATTAAACCCAATTGTAATTTCTGACTCCTAACTTTCAAAAATACCTTTGTTCCCATGATTCAACTTCTGGTCAAGGTATATGACAGGTGCATCAAGTATCAGTGGTTATCAAGATCGGAAATAAAGGCATGACGTTACAAGCTTGAATTTCCCCCTTGGCAAACAATAATATACTATTAACAACTATAATATACAATTAGCTTTAATTCTGTTGGCCAAGGTTTCCCCATCTGTTGAAGGGGAGAGAAGTTCTTTATCACTCCTTCTTTTGATCCTGAAATCGGTATTTCTCATTTTTTTTGTCTAGAGTAGGAGTCACAACGCAATTCGTATTCAAGCATTTTAAAATATCATACAGCGTGGAATCGTCTTCTCGCAATTCATAAAAACACTCATCACAATTCGTATTTACGCTATTTAAAAATCATACATCATGATTTGTATTCATAATCTATTCATGAGATTTAAAAATCACACATTGTCATTCATATTCACTCAATCAGTATTCTTGCAAATTAAAAATCGCACAGTGCAATTAGTCTTCTCATGATATTCATGAGATTTAAAAATCCCACATCGCGATTCATATTCACGCAATTTAAAAATCTTCACATCACGATTCGTATTCATCCATTTTAAAAATCACATTCATGAAAACTAGCCATTTCAGTTAAAAATTAGTTTTTAATTTTTGACTAAATTTGTTTGCAAGCATGCTGTAAATGAATTTTTGTACATATACAGAGAGAGAAAATTACTAAATGTCAGTGTCCTTAAATTTAAAAAAAAATTTGCCCTTGAATTTAATTTTTTGGTCACTCAGCCTTGATTTACGAGTTATGTATGTATTTGTAAAAAATATAAGTTTAGCTGTTTGAGAATGTGCAATCAGAATATTCATATTTAGAAAAAGTTCTTTTTTTAAAAAAGATAAATATTGTGGTTAAAAACATAGTTTTAAAATAATGTTCTGTTATGTTAAAGAACCATTCCATTGACGCCTGGCTGTTGCATTAAAACTTCTAATGCTGTTTGAGATGATAAGTCTTTTCTCATTTTATCTGTAAGCAAAATTTCTTAACGATGTAAATTAGCAATTCGTAGCTGTAGTCATCCTACATAAGGAGCAATTAATAATACACATGATAATAATTTTTAAACTAATTCATTAAATTCCATGAATCTTAAAACCGTTAATTCATGGACTTCCGTAAAGCAATAGTTTATATTCCGACAAAATTTTTTCGGAGTTCTGCTAATCTAAAATTTCAATTTCGTAACTTAAGCAAAATCTCGTTAACATGACATTTACGAGTATTCTCTCTCTACGCTCTTCGTTTTCTTCCTAAGTTCTCATTCATACATGATAACGACTTTTTTTACATGGATTTGTTAGGGAAAACACAATTTCGGATAAACTTCGAGAGCATAAGACTGAAAAAAACAAAAACATAATAACGCCTGCTAGAATTAATGAACTACAGAGGCAAACACAGAAGTATAAAATTTATTATCTAAAAAGTAATTCTGAAAAGGTAAACATTTAAAAGACCGTTCTTTAGAAAAATTATTCTTTTTCTGCTTTGTTATTTTAATGAGTAGCAACTTAGTTTGCAAATTATGATTCGTAGCAGAAGAATTATCTAATCATTTTATTCCTCCTTATTTTATTCTGCTACAATTAGATGAATTAATTTTTAATATGTTATTACTAGAAGTTGATCTAGGCAGAAATTCACATCTTTATGGGACTGCAAGGCAGCGCATTGGCTCAGGCTAGGCATATGGTTAAAAAAATTGGTAAGCTATGGTTAAAACAATATTGTACAGTAAATCTCAATACACTGATAATGACAAATCTTCATTAAATCAATGTATTTTTATTTTATAACCGACGTTGAACAACCAAGTCAATTTTGGGGTTTACGACTACTAATGTTCAAATATGTAGACTTGTAATTTTGAACCCAGTCCAGAAGACAAGGGAACTCCTTGATCAAGTATGGAGAAATTTGCCTTCATGGAGGACTTTTTGATGGAACTAATCTGCAATTGCGTTACATGGAGAGGAAAACCACGCGAACCTCTCAAGGTTAGCCAGATGGCTAGAATCTCTAACCCATGATCCATCTACAATTGAGGATATTTCACGTCAACACTGTGGTCGGTGCCAGCTGAATGTGGAATTCGTATCGATCAGCAATCGCTGGAATTCGAGCCCGGTTCACCTCATTGGAAGGCAAACACTCTATCTCCTGAGCCATTGTGGCCCAAAGAAAAGTATTTTATTTTATTTAATAAATGCAGTTAAACAGCCGACCCAATTTTTTTGGTTAATGGCTACTAAAGTTCAAATTTTAACAAAATTACAAGGCTACTAAAGTAGCCTTGTAATTTTGAAACCAATCCAGAATACTAGGGAACTTCTGGATCAAATATTGGGAGAAACTCTGCTTTCATGGAAGATTTTTTGAGAGAACCCACATTTGCGTTACGTGGAGAGGAAAACCACAAAAACTTTCCACAGCCTGATGGCTAGGGGACTCTAACCCATGATTTGTTTACCACTGAGGATATTTTACGCCAGCACTGTGGTCGGTGCGAGGTGAAAGCGGAATATGAATCAACTCGCTACTACTGGGATCAAAACCGTGTCACCTCATCGGCAGGCGAGCGCTTCATCCCCTGAGCCACCATGGCTTAAATCAATGTATTATGAGAATTCTCTCTACACTTAATATTTTCCCGTATAAACACTGAGGATATTCCTGTATTGGATGAAGTCAATTGCAGTGCACAATTTAGTTAAAGATGTATACGTTTCATTTTAAAACCATCATTTACAATTCATGTTTTGATATATTATGTTCCAAATTTCATTGCCCTGGCCTGTAGAGCATGTAACAGCTGTAATTTATATTACAGAACATTAACATTCTTCTGTTGTAACTTGGAGCTCTGTAAACAGCACAACTTTACATTTACACTTGTGCAACCCATGATCACTTTCGGGGTTGTTTCATTTGAAGGCCTCCCTTGATCACCACAATCAATTCGTTTTCTTGTACTGATAAGACACAGACCTGCATTTTGAGACTTCAATCTTTCCCAAATCCTCCCTATAGAGGGGCGGGCTTATATCACACCTTTGTCCCCTTTTGATATTTTTTTAATTTCTCATATGCTCCTGTCCTACAGTTGCCAAAACTTAGAGAGTGTTTTGAAGGATAGCAATAAAATTGTTTGTCTTGCAATGGTTGTCTAATAATGGATACATTGCTAAATTTAAGTTGGATATAAGGGTCATATCACAAATTCAATAGTAGTTAAACTAGGTCTTCAATAAAAAAAAATTAACTTTTATTATGAAAAGAGCAAAATATAATGTTTTGAACAGGAAGTGATATAAAACATTAAATCTTGGGTAAATCTTACAAATAAATGAAATTTTGTGACACAAATTGAATTTAACGATTTTTATTAATTAACTTTTATATCAAATAAGCTAATAAAGTTAAAAAATTAAAAATAATTAGGAGTGATAAAGTAAAATGGACAAAATGCAAAAAAAAGGATGCAAAAAAAAAATAAATTTTTTTTTGAAAAATTAAAAATCAAATATTGCACACAGAATGTAGACAGTCTAAATTGTAACAAAAATTGAATTAGTTTATTGTAAGCAACCTAAATTTAAATTACGAACACAACAATTAATACATACTTTAACTTTGACACGAATCGCTTCTCTGGAGTGGAAAACATTTAAACTTGACATTTTCAATCTAAAACTGAAAGCAATAAAATAATTTTTAAAAATATTATGTTATATGCTTAAAAATAACCAATTCATAACAACACTCTCTTTGATTAATCAAATAGATTATAAATATTAACGCAATCAGCAAGTAAAAAATTCTTATTCAAATAATAAACCAGAAGTTCACTCACTCACGATCTCGAAATCAGAACAGAAATAAAAACAAAAACAACTATCGATGCCATTAATGAAAAATAAAAATTAAATCGAGGAAATGATAAAAAATCAACTTCAACTTTTACTCAAAGTCTTAGAGACCGTTCTCAGTGCATGCAAAAAACACCCTCATGATTCGAGATTGATTCTTCAGGGAGCATTCAGTGCAAGCGATCGCACGTTGATTCAATAAGAGCATGTGTGAACAGTTCATCTAAGGGGCAGTTCACACTGTATGTTATTCATCTGCATCTGCTGGTCAAAATCAAAAGAAAAAGAGTCCTTAATCGTATCTCCGAATTCGCATCCGCATAGGGGTCTCACTGGCTGAGCGGTATCACCGGCCAAATGCTGTACAACGTGTGGAGATAACGGGTTCGAATCCCGCCGTAACCTTGGATGCATTCTTCGTGATGTCTTTCTCTGAATTGTTCTATCTGTTTTTCTACTAGACAAAGGCTTATAAGCCTAAATTGAGCACACAAGCCAGCAAATGTATGTTGTTGATGTTGTAGTTGTAGTTCAGTTACGTCGCACTGGAGCTGCACAATGGGCTATTGGCGACGGTCTGGGAAACATCCCTGAGAATGATCCGAAGACCTGCTATCACAATTTTGATCCTCTGCAGAGGGGATGGCATCCCCTCTTCGGTAGCCTAACGACCTGCACACGAAGTCGAGCACTTTACAGTAGATCAGTTTAATGAGGACAGATACCGCGCACCCTCAATCCCTACGTAGGTTGATCAAAGTGGTCACCCACCCGCTTACTGACTGCAGTCAGTGATGCTTGACTTCAGTGTTCTACTGGGAACCATGTCTTAACGATCTACCGTGTCAATAAAGCACATCCGCATTTGTATTATTTAGTTACATTAACTAAAAATGTAAATAATTAATAGGTGTTAACAAGATAATAGAGATCAACTTATATGTACAACTTATATTCGTTTCAAATTAGAGCTTCCCGCAGTGAAATGATCGTTAAGACACGGTTCCCAGCAGATCACCGAAGTCAAGCATCACTGGCTACGGTCAGTGTGCGGGTGGGTGACCACTTGGATCAGTCTGCGTAGGGACCGAGGGTGTGCGGTANTTTCACACGATTAGACAATACGCACTTCAAAAATCTCAATAATGAAAAATCATTGACAATCATTTCGACATCTTTATAACTATAGATAACAAAGGGAATGCGACAGGACCACCTGAGGAAAGAGTTGGTGGTCCTGTTACCTCTTTCTTTGTTCATAGAAAGAGTTCAAGTTCATTGAGGGCTAACGACAAAAGAAAGAGGGGTTTAAATCACTTTCTCCAGATTTTTGCAATCCATTGATTCATTGATATGCAGGGGAAAATGTTGAAAGCACAAAAGCCTTTAACAGCTCTTTTTGGTGTGATATTCTTGAATTTAAAAAGGAAATGAAAGGAAACTTAAATTCGGTTAAAAATTAATAAACTAGGTGGACCGTATGACACCTCACGTTTGGAACCTTCGTAAGTATTAAAAAAAACAGCTTTAGGTTGAGCTATATAAGCCTGGAGTGTAAAATGTCGCATCTTAGGTTGATAAATTAATACTTCTAAAAATAGAAAAAAACATACTTGAGGTTATGAAATAATAACCTAAGGTAGAATAAGGAACGCCTCATGTTCATAAAAAATAATCTTTTCTAGTGCCAAAAAATACACTTGAGGTCGATTTATAATAATCAGAAATGTAAAATGGCAAACCATAGGTAGATAAATAAATACCTCAACAACTACAAAAATCTATACCTGAGGTTGAAAAATAATAACCTTAAGTAGAACATCGAACAACTCACGTTAGTAAAAAATTACCCATCCAACTGTCAAAAAATACACCCGAGGTAGATTTATAATAACCTGAAGTGCAAAACGACGCACCATAGGTTGATAAATAAATACCTCTACAAGCATAAAATTAGATACTTAAGGTTGAACAATAATTACATAAGGTCGAACTTAATACACCTCACGTTAGTAAAAAATTACCTTTCCAACAGACAAAAAATACACCTGAGGTAAATTTATAATAGTCTGAAATGTTAAATGAAACATCTTAGTTTGTTGAATAAATACTTCCACAAGCGTAAAAAAATATACTTCTGGTTGATAAGTAATAACCTAAGGTTGAAAATGAAACACCTTAAAGTAGTAAATATCTACCTCCCACATACGCAAAATTAAACACCTCTGGCTGATACATATATACCTCTGGAGGTATATTTAAGGTATATTTGAGGTTAATTTTGAGGTATTGATTTGAAACCTTTTCAACCTAACGACGTATTTAAATAACAATCTCTTTTATATCTTTGAAAAATACCTCATTTATACCTCAAAAATACTTCGATTTTTTCGTAAGGGTACCAGCACGTGTCTGAGTTTGATCGCGGTCAAATTGTGGCCTACCGGGATTGCGACTTATCATACCGAAGTATTGCTGCTCTCGTTGGTCGAGAGGACTGTTAGCAGAATATGGAATAGATGGGTTTATGACGGTCATATGGAACGTCTTGTAGGATCTCAGCGGTTCCCATTACTAACAGCCGAGAAGACAGACATGTTATCCACATGGCCTTAAGGGATCGTACAGCTACGTCACGAACCCTGAGTCAACAAATGACTGTTAGCCCTGGCCAGCACGTTCTCCTGATCTCTCACCAATTGAAAACATCTGGTCAATAGTTGCAGAAAGACTGGCACGCAACCACTCGTCAGTCACTACGGTCGATGAATTGTGGCATAATGTTGAAGCTGCATGGAATGCTGTACCCGTCCATGCTATTCAATCTCTGTTCAACTCGATGCCTAGGAGAATAACTGCTGTTATTGCTACCAGGGGAGGCTGCTCTGAGTACTTATTCCTCTGGATCTTTACATCCAAATATTCTGAAAATTTAATCACTTGTTCGTCCAACTATAATGTATGTGCCCAAAAAATATTATTCTGTTACTTGCATTCCTCCCTGGTGTAGTAATTTTAATGACCAGCAGTAGTGTAATTATAAGGATTATTATAAGTACGGATCAGATTATAAAGATTATCAGATTATTTTGTACAAAAAACCCTTATAATTTAGAAATTATAAGGGTCTTGTATACAAAAAGTACTATTTTGTTCTATTGCCTATTTAACTCATCTGAAATCATCTGAAATTATTTGAATTATTGAAATTGCCTATTTAACTCATCTGAACTATTTGAATCAATTGAGAAATTCCAATTTTCGACATTCCATTTTGACAATTGAGACATTCCATTTCCAATTTTTAACGTTTAATTATTTGAGACTATACAGGAAATGATAGAACTAATAGTTTAAAAAGTTGCGAGTGATTTTATAGATAAAAAGTACTACTTTTGACACGTATTATACACTGTTTTACGATCTAGGGCTATTTGGTATAGGTAAGGGTTGTTCCAAGTGAGTACATTCCAAAAATAATAATTTTTATTCAAGAGAAAAAAAACTCTAGGTAGCTGTTGACGCAATAGCCCTTTTGACTCGTATTAAGTCTTAAAGGATTAAGCGATAAAAATACGTATACAATACAGTACCTCATTTGTAGCAGAAACAATACCTCAGTTGTCTGTAAAGAAATTCCAGATGCGTAAATAGGTGCGAGTACCAAATTGTACCTTTAGTACGTAAAACTTAGAGAACTTATTTGTTTATCTCATTGTATTTTCAGATAGCTCCAATATAGCATTGTAAAAATTGTACTTTGGTACATGTCAAAAAGAGTACTTTTTATATATAAAAAACGTTACAACTTTTGATTTATTCGTTTTATTGGCTAGTATGTGGTTTCAAAAATACATGAGAAGCGATGCTTTACTTGTTTAGATAGCAAAAGATTCGTAAATAGGTACAAGTACAAAATTGTACTTTTTATACATTAAATCCTTTTAATTTCTAAACTATTTGTCCGATCATCTCAGTATTAATTTTATTCAATTCAGTGTCAAAAATCGCATCAGTAACTGTATCTTACTTGCCTATCCAGCAAAAAAATCAATTTTCCCTCTTAAATCACCCTCATTTCCATCAAAAAAGTAAAANAGAGAGAGAGAGAGAGAGACAGAGAGAGAGAGAGAGAGACAGAGAGAGAGAGAGAGAGACAGAGAGAGAGAGTAAAGTCGAAAGAAATGAGAGTTGTCTAGAGGAGAGTAGGATTGGGCGATGTAAGAAATTTTATATCGCGATATATCGTTTGTTAGATATCGCGATTTAACATATGTTCGAAAATTATCTATCAGAAATCTTTAAATCAATCAAAAACAAATGAAAGGAATAAATCTATTACGAAAGAAAATTTTTATTCTAAGAAAATGCTTCGATAACATCAATACCATTGCTTATTGCTTAATTTTTTTCTATTAAAATAATAAAGATGAACTGACTTATAAGCCTGTTTAGACGATCCAATTTCTTGGACAGAGATTGATTGATATTGAAGGAAACTTGTTTTGCTTTGAGCTTGGATCGTGTAAACAAACATCCAAGAACTTGGTCCAACTTCTTGAACGATAGTAGAGCATGTTCTACTTTCCATCCAAGTTTTTTCTCCCTTAACCAATCAGCGTCTTAGGTTTTGTGACGTCAACAAGCTGGCAGCAAATTATGTCATTTTGTTGTAGGTTTTCATATATTTTAGTCCAAATAAATTGATCTGTTGAGGTTTATTTGTGTTATTATGATTTTATTTGAATTTATTTAGTAATTTTAAACTTATGTAAGTATTATTTTATAAAGTTGAATATGAACAATGCGCAAGGTGTTCTTTTAACGAATCAGAGACATTCAAGAACTTGGATAGTGTCAACGAATCATCCAATTTCTTGGACAGAGAAATCCGTCCAATTTCTCGGATTCAAGAAATTGGACCGTGTAAACAGGCCTTAAGATCGATGTTCTAAAGTAAAAACAAACACAAGCTTTATTTTAATTTTTTTAAATTAAAAATGGCTTAAGATTTATTGGTTTGAAAATAATAAGAAAACTGTAACAAAATATTTTACATACATGCATTAAAAATTAAATGCTTTTGAAACATCGTTACTGTTTGTCTAAGATAGGTACTCTGCCAGATATTCGTCTGGAGCTGTGGCGGTGACTATGGTAACGAGGTATGATTATTTTAAGTAGGGGTGCGGGGTCCATCTTTAGGACTGGTTTCGGCGAGAGAAAATGAGACCTCTTCATAGAAGTTACCCTCCCTAAAATGCCCTCTTCTTGTTTCCATAGCACCAGACTGCCGCAGACTTAGTGGCGGTCAGAGTGAAAGTCAATTTGACAGATTT